>NW_024100876.1:0-300000 GCF_016161935.1 Mauremys reevesii
GCCTGGGCACTGGGCCACTCGGGGCCTTTAACACCACAGCCCTGGGGAGGGGGGGCTGAGATGGACCATCCTGCAAGGAACACGAGTCCTTCTACCATCCACCACACCCTGGTTTGGAACTGCTGCTGCCGGCTCACCCCATCTGTGGGGACTTCTATCCCCTCTGCCTCCCTCTAGCTGGGGGTTTTCCCTTCTGCACCTACCTGGCAGGGCAGCCCCCGTCTGAACCCCTGATCCTCTCCCAGTTTTGTCCATCTGCCCATCCCGCCCCTCCGATTTCCCCGCTTCAGGGGGATTTTCCGGCCTTTGATTGCAGGGAGCGGATTCTGATGGTGCGTGAGGGCAGCAGCTTGAAGCTGTTACTGAGCATGTGAGAAGAGCATTAGAAGGGAAGAACGGCCAGACTGGGTCACACCAAAGCTCCATCTAGCCCAGTGTCCTGTCGGCCGATAGCGGCCGGTGCCAGGTGCCCCAGAGGGAATGAACAGACAGGAATCATCCAGTGACCCACCCCCTGTCGCCCAATTCCCAGCTTCTGACAGACAGAGGTTAGGGGCACCATCCCTGCCCAACCTGGCCAACAGGATGGTGCTGTAACCTCTGTCTGTCAGAACAGCCATTGATGGACCTGTCCTCCACAGAAACACAGAATCCTAGACAATTAGGGTTGGAAGAGACCCCAGGAGGTCATCCAGCCTAACCCCCTGCTGAAAGCAGGACCACGAATCTCTCTAGTTTCCTTTTCATCACAGGACCCTGCTCAGGAACAGTGAAGTTGCAAGATCTAACAGGAAACAGCTTCAGAAAGAAGGGCAGCTCCTCTTCCTCCTCCCCTCCCGTGGGGACGAGCAGCCCCCCAACAGCCTCTCTGCCCCGGCCTCCTTCAACCCATTGCCCCCTTCAGCCTCCCCCAACTTCCCCCATTGCTCCCTTTAGCCTCCCCCAACTTCCCCCATCACCCTCTTCAGCCTCCCCCAACTTCCCCCATTGCTCCCTTTAGCCTCCCCCAACTTCCCCCATCAGCCTCTTCAGCCTCCCACAACTGCCCCAATTGCCCCCTTTAGCGCCCCCAAATGTCCCGTTCCCCCATCTCCCCCTTCAGCCTCCTCCAAACTGTTCCTTTTCCCCATCGCCCCAGTCACCTCCAGCCTCCTGTTGCCCTCCTCAGCCTCCCCAACTCCCCCACTGCCCGGCTCCACCGCTGTCAGGTTCCCTTCCCACAACCATCTGCTTCCTCACCATGGGGAACAGGAGCAGAAAATGCTTTTGAAAAACCTTCTGCAAAGCAAAAGTAAAACGAGCCAAACAACCACTTCCCTGGCTTTGTGCTGGGTGCCCAGCTGTGGGCTTGTGTGTGTGTATGTGTGCGGGGGGAGGTGGGGCTGTTCTGAGCACACTCCGGTCAGGGAAGGGGCAGAGTTGGCCAAAGGGGCAAGTTGAATCTTTAGCAGAGAATTCCTTTCTCCATTGTGTTAGCTAAGCGTTGCTGTTAAATGTCAGCCGACAAATGCAGCATTTGAAACAATCCGACTCTAAATCCCCTGCCTCTCAGTTGCTGTAGTTCTCACATCCTCTGCTCTTGTGATGTCACCACATGACATAGTGTCTTATTCCCATAGTGTCCTGTAGGTTAGACAGGAATAAGTTTATGAGGTAAATACTGAAGCATAACTCCATCCCTTCCTCCTTTTGACTTCGGAAAAATAAATCCTGTCGCCTCCCTCAGTCCCAACCCAGCCCCACCGGCGCTGCTGCGGCTTGGAGACAGGTGCCCTCTCATCTGGCCCTGTGCTGCTGTGGGGAGAGAGGGCTGGAGGGGGCAGTTCTTTCTCCCTGGGGCAACCTGCTCCCCAATCTCCTCATTCCCAGCCCCACCCCAGAGCCCTCACCCCTGCACCCTACCCTCTGCTCCAATGCTGAGACCCTCATCGCTAGCCCCACTCCAGAGCCTGCACCCCAGCCGGAGCCCTCAAATCACTGCGCCCAACCACCCCGAGCCTCTCCCACGCTCCAAACCTTTCAGCCTCACCCCTGCCACACACCATCCATGTGCAGAATGAATTTTGTAAGAAGCGCAATATGCAGGTGATGTGTCACACCTCACCTCCATATTTGTGCCCAAAACAAAATTCATTCCACACATGGACATAACAAATTAGAGGAAACACTGCTCATGACTTTCTCTCTCTCACATCTTGAATTTCACACATTGAGTGATCAGAATAAAGTGCCCTCAAGTGAGCTAGAGACCAACAGTGGTTCATAGTAATTATTCAGCAAGTATTTTAGAAGACCTAGGACATTATTGAAAATCAAGACCTGCCAAGAGACAATTAATGGAGAGAAGCAGCAAGATTTATTCCATACATTGGATTGGTTGTGACTTATTTGCCTGATTTGAAAAGAGACCAAACTGACCTGAGTCTCCTTGGTGTCGATAGCCCCCTGCTCAGCCAATCAGCACTGAGACTCTGAGGGGCAGGAGGCTGAGGGTCTCACCAGATGTCCCAAAGGACGGCCCAGGACACCATCAGAGGATCACTCTCAGACCCAGACCCACCTCTTGGTGAGGACCTCCCGCAATGAGAGCAATACCCTCCCCTGCCCGCACTCCAGACCCATCCCTCCTAGGTAGAGGAGGGAAGCTGGAAAAGGAAAAAAGAAGCAAGAGAGAGGAGAAAGGAGGGAGGAAAGAGGAAAAGATAAACCAAAAGGATACACCCCAATGTCCCCAGGGATTCCAATCATCAAAACCTAGGAGGAAATCAAATTCTGCCACCTGAAGCCAGTGCTGTCTGGGCCTAGAATGCTGCCTGTGCCAGGTGGATCAGACTGAACAGGTTCCAAACCTCTCTGAGCCTCTTACCTTCTCAAAGGGAAGTTTGTTTTCGGCACAATCAGTGGTAGGAAAGGAGAAAACTCCACAGAGGTTCCTCCTCATGCTCACAACTCTGAATCCTAATTCTCTCTCAGCCCTCGAGGAGAGACCTCGCGAAGGAGACTTGCGGCAGCAAAGCCGGGAGGTCTCAGAGACTGGCCTGGCCCTGCGCCTCTGTCCTGCCCGGCTGATGTCGGGTCTCTCTCTCTCTGAGGTCACCCCCTCCCCACCTTTGCCCAATAGGCCGAGGTCCTGCAAAAGGCCTTTGTGATTTCACTGCCACCCACCCCTCCCCTCAAAGCTGATGTCCTGCCCCTGGCCAGACTCATTGGGTGTTTGACTTGTTGCCCCTGGATCTGGGGTTGCCAACTTTCTGACCCCACAAAACCGAACACCCTCATCCTGCCCTTCACCGAGGTCCCGGCCCCCTCAATCCATCTCCCTCCGTCGCTCGCTCTCCCCCACGCTCACTCACTCCTATTCACCGGGCTGAGGAGGGCTGGGACGGGTCCCTTTTCAACTGAGTGTTAGCGGTGCAGACCTGGGAAGGAGGCTGCCTGCCAAACACCTTTGAGAGGCGCCGTCCCTCCTGTCAGAAAATCATCTCCCTCCTTCAGTTCAGTCACGGCCTGAATTGTTCCTTATCCCAGCAGAGCCGGAGGATTGAAAGCAGCAACGTCAAACCCCTGTGCAGCTAACAGGAATGGACACAGACACTCCCTTGTATCTGAACAGATATTTAGTTTTACTCTTGGTAAACTACAAGGCTAAAGGGACAGGCAGTGGCACCAGATCTAAGGAATGAAACACAACACAATCATCATCATTATGCCCATCGCTGCCCCTTTATTCTTCCACTGTCTCTCTCCCACCACCGTCGCCCTCTCTCAGTTCAGTGACAGTGCCACACTCATGCTTCTGACACACAAAGACTCACACACACACCTTGCACGCAAAACCTCACCAAGGAGTCAGATGCACCTGTTGGTTCCCTGCACCCCTGCTGTACAGAATCCAATCACAAGGAAAGCTTGTTGGCCCAGAGCTGGCGGGAGCCTGGGGCTGGAGTATTTAACCTACAGTGACGGCACTCACAGGAAAGATGCTGAACGAGTGCAAGTTAAACATTGGTAGCTCCGGTTCCAGTCCCCTCACAGGTCAGTCCATCCCTCCAGGAAAGGGGCACATCTGAATTCCCAGCTGGCTCAGTCTAGCTGCGTAGTTCTTCTTTACACCCAGTCAGGTCTGAGGCCTGTTCCGCACCCTGTGTTTGAGGAAACCGTCATAACCAACTCTCTGCAATAGCAAAAGCAGGAGGCCGTGTTATTGCTCCTGCCCCAGCACAGACAGACAACGAGGGAAATGGTCTGTGTTGGAGGGTGGGGCTCCCTGCCCTTGGCCAAAGACCAGCACCTCCCTTTGCCCTTTGTCACTCGTGAAGCTTTTCTTTCAGCAGCGAGCCCTAGAGCTCAGTTGCTGGAGCGCTGTGTTTGTCACTGACGGTCGGGGAGCTCCACCATCACTGGGCTCTTCTGCCAGGAAGTCCAACGAAAGGATTGATTTCCTCATGTGACACTCCTGGGCTTGTCTGAGGGGGTATCCACACTGCACACTGAGCCTGTCTTTGCGTGGCCTGGGCTTGGTGACTTGTGTTGCCAAGCTGGTGTTTGAGCATCCAGACTGCAGTGGAAACTCAGGCCTCAGGCTGTGTCCATCCTTCTGCAGTAAGTCGTCCTAAGTGACGCTGCTCCAGCTTCGGGGCTAACACAGCTGCATTCGAGGTAGCTTAGGTCGACTTACTGCTGTGTCTACGCTGTGCTGGGCCGACGGGAGACTTACCTTACTCCTGTCATTCCCGGTGTAGTCCCAGAGTCGCCCGGAGAGCACTCTGCTGTCAATTTAGTGGGTCTTCACTAGACCCCCACTAAACCGACTTGGGTGCATCGATCGCATCAAACAGCCTCACAGCTGTGCTGTGCATCCACCCTGCACTGCTCAGCCCCGAGTCAGAAATTCAGCTCCTGTGGGGTGTGTCACCCTCCACAGCTGAAGATGCTCCCCGAGTCCCCAGTGATTTCTGCGATAACTTGTCTCCAGCCTGTTTGGGTCCATACGCTCCCAGGAGGCTGGGAGTGGTCTAGGGACAAGCTCTGGTTGCTCAGGCCTGTCAGGAAGGCGAGCTCCGGGAACATTGACACTCTGGAGATCCCTCAGTGGAAGCACAGGCGGTTGGTAAATAGGTGGGGCCCCTGGCACAGCTGCCGCCAACCAGGCCCTGGATGCCTGGGCCCTGGTGCCCAGCCTGTGCTCCATCTCCTCCTGTATCTGCTTCCCCCCTTCTCCCATCCCCCATCGCCCACTGCTGCCTGGCTGAGTCCCCCCTCTCCTCCACTGCACCCCCCTCTCTGGGGTCCTCACCACTCACCGTGGCCTCCTCTCCTCCACCCCTCCCCCACGGACTCATGGATCAGCCCTGGGGCTGGTCCACGAGCTGAGGATTACAGTGGGCGAGAAGCCGGCTATGAGTCAGCAGTGTGCCCTTCTTGCCAAGAAGCCTAGCGGCATATTGGGCTGCGTTAGTAGGAGCATTGCCAGCAGATCGAGGGAGGTGATTATTCCGCTCTATTGGGCACTGGTGAGGCCATATCTGGACATCTGGAGTATTGCGTCTGGTTTGGGGCCAACCCACTACAGAAAGGGTGTGGACAAATTGGAGAGGTACCAGCTGACGACAAGGAAAATGACCAGGGGGCTGGAGCTTATTTAGTCTGCAGAAGAGGACAGCGAGGGGGGATTTAATAGCAGCCTTCAATAGGGTGACCAGACAGCAAATGTGAAAAATCGGGACTGGGTGGGGGGTAATAGGAGCCTATACAAGAAAAGGACCCAAAAATCGGGACTATCCCTATAAAATCGGGATATCTGGTAACCCTAGCCTTCAGCTACCTGAAAGGGGGGCGGGGGTCCAAAGAGGATGGAGCTCAGCTGTTCTCAGTGGTGGCAGATGACAGAACAAGGAGCAATGGTCTCAAGTTGCAGTGGGGGAGGTCTAGGTTGAATATTAGGAAACACTATTTCACTAGGAGGGTGGTGAAGCACTGGGATGGGTTCCCTAGGGAGGTGGTGGAATCTCCTTCCTTAGAGGTTTTGAAGGCCCGGCTTGACAAAACCCTGGCCGGGATGATTTAGTTGGTGTTGGTCCTGCCATGGGCAGGGGGTTGGACTGGATGACCTCCTGAAGTCCTTTTCAACCCTCATCTTCTCTGAGTCTGTCAGTCCTTTGTCCATCCCCTCAGTAGGCACCAACTTCCCCTCTGGCCAGTGGGTGCTCAACTCCTGCTCTGCCCCAGGCCCCTCCCCCACTCCACCTCTTCCCCAAAGCACCACCCCACCTTTTCCCTGGTCTGCCCGCCGCACCCCAAATCAACCCCTTCAGGAAAATAATAGTAGAGGAAGCAATAGTGGATGGGAACCTAGAAGGCAGTGACCATGAGATGGTCGAGTTCAGGATCCTGACACAAGGAAGAAAGGAGAGACAGAGATCCTGGACTTCAGAAAAGCAGACTTTGACTCCTCAGGAAGCTGATGGGCAGGATCCCTGGGAGAATAACATGACGGGGAAAGGAGTCGAGGAAATACTTTAAAAGTATTTTAAAGAATCCTTATTGAGGATGCAGGAACAAACCATCCCGATGTGTAGGAAGAAAAGTAAATATGGCAGGCGACCAGCTTGGCTTAACAGTGAAAACACAATAAAACAGCTTACAAGAAGTGGAAGATTGGACAAATACAAATACCCTACAAAGACCTTGTGAGCTCTCCAAGTTCAGGATTGTTCTCTGCAGATGTGGAACCATTATGGCAGATGTCACTCAAGGCTTCCCATCTATTCTGACTGACAACTGGAAACAGGTCCCTCCCCAATCTCACTTTCTCCTGAATGATCTCATAAGATACAGACCAAAACTGATCACTTCCTCTCTCCTCTGGGGAAGGATTTGGGAAAAATCAGATCCTGATAGGTTTGATCTCTCCTGCACATATTTTGGTTTGTTCATCCCTTTTCCATTCCTCTCTCTGAGATTCCTTTCTCTCCAGCATAGGGAGTGACCTATGTCTGGATTGTCTCTATCTGCCATCAGGTGATGGGATGGTGAGTGAGAATGAGGAGGAGAAACCCCAGCAGGAAGATGCTGAACAAGTAGAACCACGTGGAACATTATCAGGAAGATCCAAAGGGAATGTTTACGGGAGTTGTGCACTCCCAGAAAAAGCAAAAGCCTGTGAGACTCAGCACAGGCCAGAGGAAAACTTCAGTAGCCACTCAGACCTTATTACATGCAAGAGAATCAACCTGGAAGAGACACGCTACAGATGCCATAAGTGTGGGAAAAGCTTCAATCGGAGCTCAACTCTTCTCACACATTGGAGAACCCACACTGGAGAGAAACCCTACATGTGCTCTGAGTGCGGGAAAAGCTTCATTCGGAGCTCTGCCTGATCACACATCGGAGAATCCACACAGGTGAGAAACCTTATGGATGCTCTGAGTGTGGGAAACACTTCAGTCAGAGGCCACACCTTACCACACATCAGACAATCCACACGGGCGAGAAACCTTATGAATGCTCTGAGTGTGGGAAACGCTTCATTGATAGTTCAACCCTCATCTCATCTCATAGAATCCACACAGGAGAGATGCCTTACACATGCGCTGAATGCGGGAAAAGCTTCAATCAGAGCTCAAACCTTATCAAACATAGGAGAATCCACACAGGTGAGAAACCTCATGGATGCTCTGAGTGTGAAACACTTCATTCATCGTTCAGCCCTCATCTCACATCAGAGAATCCACACAGGAGAGAAGCCCACATATGCTCAGAGTGCGGGGAAAGCTTCAATCAGAACTCTACCCTGATTGCACATCAGAGAATCCACACAGGAGAGAGACGCTACACATGCTCTGAGTGTGGGAAAAGTTTCAATCAGAGCTCAAGCCTTATTAAACATCAGAAAATCCACATGGGGTATGACTACATTACTGGATTATTCCGATTTTACAGAGACCGATTTTTGGAAACATTGTATAAAGTCGAGTGCACGTGGCCACACTAAGCACATTAATTCAGCGGTGTGCATCCATGTACCGAAGCTAGCGTCGAATTCTGGAGCGTTGCAATGTGCGTAGCTATCCCATAGTTCCCATAGTCTCTTCTGCCCATTGGAATTCTGGGTTGAGATACCAATGAATGATGGGGCAAAAACAGTGTCGCAGGTGATTCTGGGTAAATGTCATCAGACAATCCTCCCTCCATGAAAGCAATGGCAGACAATTATTTCACACCCTTTTCCCTGGATTGCCCAGGCAGATGCCATAGCACGGCAACCATGGAGCCCATTCAGCCTTTTTTCACTGTCACCGTATGTCTACTGGATGTTGCTAACAGATGCGGTACTGCAGCGCTACACAGCATCATCCCCTTGCCTTTTGCAAATTAGCCAAGAGGGTGACCAGCTCTACTGTACCGTCTGCTGCATTGCAAGTTGACAATGACTGTTACCAGTCATACTGTACCGTCTGCTGCTGTCATGGGTGCTCCTGGCCGGCCTCGGTGAGGTCAGCTGGGGGCGCATGGACAAAAATGGGAATGACTCCCGAGGTCATTCTCTTCTTCAAGTTTTGTCTAAAGGGGAGTCAGTCCTGCCTAGAATATCAGGCAAGCCTACTAAAAACCAGAGAGGCAAATGGCCGCTCCAGATCAGAGCCCCAGATATCCCGCAGAAATGATGAGCTGCATGCCATTCTAGGGGGTGCCCCTGCAACAATCCCACCCATTGCTTCCCTCCTCCCCCACCCCTCTTGGGCTACCGTGGTAGTTATCCCCCATTTCTGTGATGAAGTTATAAAGAATGCATGAATTTGAAACAACACTGACTTTATTGCCTCTGCAAGCAGAGATCAAAGGAGGAGGGAGGGCAGCCTCCAGCTGCTATGATATTCCAGGCAGGAGTGAATCTTCAGGAGACAAAACTTAAAGAAGAGAATGACCTGGGGAATCATTCTCATTTTCGCCCAGGCGCCCCCGGCCGACCTCACCGAGGCCGGCCAGGAGCAATCAGGGGACGACGATGACGGAGATCAGTCATGCTGCACCATCTGCAAGGGAAGGGAAGGGAAGGGAAGGGGATGCTGCTGTGTAGCACTGCAGCACCGCATCTGCCAGCAGCATCCAGTAGACATACGGTGACATTGAAAAAAGGCGGGAAATAATTTTTTTCCCTTGGTTTCACAGAGGGAGGGTTGGGGGGCTGATGACATATACCCTGAACCACCCACAACAATGTTTTTGACACTTCAGGCTTTGGAAGCTCAGCCAAGAATTCAAATGGTTTTCGGACAGTGCGGGAACTGTGGGATAGCTACAGTCGTCAGTCGCTCCTCCCTCCGTGAGCGTCCATTTCATTCTTTGGCTTTCTGTTACGCTTGTCTCAGCTCCTTAAGTTTCACGCAGCACTGGGCCGAGTTCCTGTTGTGGCCTCTGTCCATCATGGCCTTGGAGATTTTTCAAATGTTTTGGCATTTTGTCTTTTGGAACGGAGTTCTCGTAGAATAGATTCATCTCCCCATACAGAGATCAGATTCAGTATCTCCCGTGCGGTCCATGATGGAGCTCTTTTTGATTCTGGGACTGAATGGTCACCTGTGCTGATCAGTGCTCCACGCTGGGCAAATAGGAAATTAAATTCAAAAGTTCCTGGGGCTTTTCCTATCTACCTGGCCAGTGCATCCGAGTTCAGATTGCTGTCCAGAGCGGTCACAATGGTGCACTGTGGGATAGCGCACGGAGGCCAATACCGTTAGATTGCAGCCACACTAACTCTAATTCGAAATGGCAAAACCGATTTCAGCGCTACTCCCCTCATCAGGGAGGAGTGCAGCTATCGATATTAAGAGCCCTTTATATCAAAATAAAGGATTTCATTGTGTGGACGGGTGCAGCGTTAATTTGGTTTAAAACACTGCTATATTCGATATAAACTCGTAGTGTAGACCAGGAAGGAAGGAAAACCTTCAATCAGAGCTCAAGCCTTATTAGACATCAGAAAATTCACATGAGAGAGAACTGTAATAAATGCCTTGACTAGGGTTGGCCAAAGATTTTTTTTTTAAATCACATTTGTTAATTCCCCACAAAGTGATCTTCACATCATCTTCACCGTGGTCTCTCAGCTCCTGCAGATGGGTTGCCTGCTTCTGCCTTTTGCAGCTGACCCTTCTTTGGGGTCAATCCTGCGTTCTTTTCTATCAACTTTTTTCCTTTTGAGTCGTAGGAGTGTGTCCCTCCAGCTAGGAATGTTCATCAGCTCCAGGTGGGGGGAGAGAGAGGTTTGATCCCAACAAGCTACACTGAGGCAAAAACTACCTGGGCCTTCCATCCACTAGGGCTGCACATGGTGTTGGCTGCTCAAGTTAGTGACCTTGGTGTACAAAGACAGTTATAGTTGTAGTGCAGCTGCAGCTGCAGCCCAGGTGCAGTGGTTGGCATTAGCTTTCCCTTTGACCTGACCTAAACTCCATCACTTTTCCTAGTCTAAACAAACCCTGAGCATTACGGTTATACTGTTCCCCCATTTCAAAGCAATTGTTAGTCATCAACAAATTGTTTCGTTCCCAGTTGCTCTGATGTTGCTTCAGGTTGTGCTGGAGAACAAATTGTTACTACCACTTTTCTCACTTAAAATATATGGAACTATAACAAAGAGATGGAACTGGGAGAGATAGCTCAGTGGTTTGAGCATTGGCCTGCTAAACCTAGGGTTGCGAGTTCAGCCTTTGAAGGGACGATTTGGGGCAAAAATCTGGGGATTGGTCCTGCTTTGAGCAGGGGGGTTGAATTCAATGACCTCTTGAGGTCCCTTCTAACCCTGATATTCTATGAACAGGGCAGGGATAGGGGAAAATGTCACTTCACCCTCTCTAACAACAGAAGAAGCTAGGGTAAGTCAGAGGGCTTCCCTATCACCATCCAAACCATTCAGTTGGGAAGGTCAATATATTTTCTAAAGGGCTGTGAAGAAGATTCCTGGTAAATGACTTGGAACTAAGGTTAGGGGGTTGTTACAGGAGTGGGTGGGTGAGATTCTGTGGCCTGCATTGTGCAGGAGGTCAGACTAGATGATCATAATGGTCCCTTCTGACCTTAAACTCTATGAGACTATAAGATACCCATGCATTTGGCCCCCAAAGCAGTTGTGGCCCAGGCCCTGCAGGAGGTTGCTCGTGAAGAGATCTCCTTCCTAATCAGGT
Source organism: Mauremys reevesii (assembly GCF_016161935.1). Taxonomy (NCBI): domain Eukaryota; kingdom Metazoa; phylum Chordata; order Testudines; family Geoemydidae; genus Mauremys; species Mauremys reevesii. The sequence goes on from NW_024100876.1 coordinate 11,187, forward strand.
GCGGGTTGCCTGTTATTTGGGAAATGCAATTCCCATCTAGGTAGGGAAGGGAAAATGGAAGTGATGTTTCTGTTCAGTCACCCCTGGGCGATGCTGCAAATATGTAGAAAATGAAATCCGTGTTGAATGTGATATAGCTGCAGAAAGAGACCTATTTTCCATAGATACCTGACATTTGGTGTTTTACAAGGATTCTAAGCCACACCTGAATTTAGTCCCTAATTTAAATCTGTGCCACCAGATTAAAGAAATAAAGGGCATATTTGGGGAGGAGGAGTTATACTTCACTATTGCTACTGATCTTTTATGTGCTTGGTGAAGAATTCTACACCAGAGAAGTATAACATTACTCCAAGAAAAGTCAAAGGTTTGACAAGGACTCAGGTAGAAATCGCATGTACTAGTGGTTGATTTTTCGCCCCAGTGATGGAAGCTATGGTGACCTGTGGCCCAGGTAAACTATTTTTAGAATGCTGCTCCCTAGTTAAGTGGCATTGGTCTCACTCCTAAAGGATGCCATTATTAAATTGGGAACAACTGTCTTTTACCATTTGGATCCAAAGTTTCATGAAGCACAGAGAGAAACATCTGATTGCTTCAGAGCCAATCCATGCCTATGGGTCCCAATCTGGCTGCCTTGTTGGACAAGAAGCAGTTCCATGCTGGGCAAATTATGGTAGCTAATGAGGAATGTATCAGATTCCAAGTTCAGACTGCAGGATACATGAATGCTGAGTCCTGACTCTGTGGTTTGGTCTCTTAGTTTTGCTATTAAGTCTTATGCATTTGTATCACTTCTCCACCTGTTGCTACTCTGAAAGATTAGAAAATGTGATAATAGAACACAGGTGTTTTTCTCATGATGCAGCCTTCCCACGTAGCGTGAGAGCCCTTCCACCTACACTTATGGGCGAAATGAACTCACATAAATGGAAGGCTCCTAGGTTATTGTAGAATGTGACTTCACACAAAACTCAATGGTGGAAATGGGAATTAAGAAAACTGCCCTATAGGTTTATATTTTGTAATCTTTGAATAAGTTGTTACCAGTGACAATGAAATTAAACATGAAGTTAATTAGTGTAAAGTAAGAGGCTGATTATGTGATAACTTTCAGTGTTACTATATAATTCAGGTTTTCTTCTAGTTCTCTCCCCGCCCCTCCTACTATATTGGAAATGGTGGCTAATCCTGAAAAGTAAAACCTCACTCCAAAGGAATTAGAGCGGGGGAACATGTGGGAGAAATAGCATGTATGAAAATAGAGCCCCAGTGTAGACTGTAATTATTTCTCTTTCAAATGGAATTTACTTTGATAAACTTTAAAATAAATATTCTGTGAAGAGGAAAATTGCTTGAGTCAAGATGTGTAACCTTCTACCGAGTTAGAGGGTAACAGCCACAGAGTCCCCAATTTGCTTGTTTGCTAAACAAAGACACATCGGGCAGGAGAGGTCAGAATTTAAAATGGTGATGGATGCAGGATGATTGATTTTTGCAACCAGTTATTTTTATGGGTGCTGAGACCGTTTTTCCTTTTGAGGAGGCAGCTGTTAGAGCCCAGCTGCTTAACCCTCAGGCCTGGCCATGGAAACCTCCCGTAACTGGCCTTTGTTTCTTTCACATTTGATACCTTTGGGGTTCACACGTCCACACTGCATGCGGTTTACGGCAGCAGATACTTTGAGAAAACTGCCGGGCTCAGTCGGGCTGTTCCAAACTGACGTTGGCCCAAACTCTGCCTCACTTCATCTAGAGTGGGACATGTCTGTATCGAAGGATTGGTTCACACCTGATTTGCCCAGACACCTCGCAGGAGGTGTGGTAAGATGGGGTAAGCTGGAATCTACAACGATAAAGTAAAAGGTAAGGGTGGGAGTCCTTCAGCTTTCAGCTCAACAAGCGTGTTCTGTTCATTCTCTCTGAAGCATCTGGCACTGGTCACTCTCAGGCAGCACACTGGGCTAGATGGCCCATTGGTTTGACCTAGTATGACCTGTCTTGTGTTCTTATGTAAGTCATCTAAGGGAGACTGACTTCCAGGATCCCAGGACTGATCCCCTCTGGGGAATGAAGCACAACAGTGACAGGCTGTGCAGCCTGCACTAGTCTCCTGTACCTGAAAAGCCTGCTAGCCCGAAGTGCTGGGCCAGCTATGCCAGTACCTGGTTCCTCAACTGCAGCTACAGGTCCTGCTCCATGTGACTCCAAAGCCAAAGAGCTGCAGAGATCCAACCCCTCATAATCTTTGCCATTTATTTTCCTTTTTCTATTATTAGTGATGCAATAGTGAAATCTAAGGAGAAAACTAATTCACTTTGAGGCTGTGGGCTAAATATAAGCAATAATTTGGTTTCGGTATTGAAATGTTCAGCTCTCCAAATCTGGGATGCACTGCCTGGGTGAAAACCTCTGATTGGGGTTTTGGTACCACTAAATATGCACCTGCCTCCTTGGGTTGCTGTTCTAGGATTTATAAGGGTTGATTTTCTGCTGTATTCTTCTGATGGTTTGACTAAATTGATGACTTGATTCCAACGCAATATCCTAGTTAACTCGTTGATTTACTGATTTGACCTGAACTTTATCACTGCATTGTGATAAATGATAAGTGACCCTTCATTAGCTAGTCGTTTAGCCTTAGCGATGTATGTTCTTGGTTGTATTTGTTCATGTTAATAAAACATGAAACTGGGATACTGAGTCATTTCTTTCAATAAGCAACAAGGGCTGGAACTGTGGAGAATGTGAACGGAGATCAGACATTGGACGTCTGAGCCTTATCAGATTCATCTAAATTAACACTGTGTTTCCCAAAGGGGAGCAATGGAGGGGGCATCTATCTTAGCTCCAGCTGCGGCCGGGTGGGGAGGGAGAGCTCAGACCATCACAAGGGAAAATAAGCTCCCCTACCCAGGCTTTCAGGAATTTGGGGAGGGGTGCAGTGTGTCTGAGTGAGGAGAGATCAGTGAGGTGGGGCTGATCTGAGTAGGGGTCAGGGGTCTTGCTCTGCAGCCACTCTCATGGCCCTGCCCAATCCTTACCCCAGTCTGATTTGCCCAGGGGTTGGGCCTTGTCAGGCCAAGATGGGGTTGGAGCTCTGGTTGGAAGGGCTGTAAAAGGTAGTGAACAGTTTGTAGATTTCAGCCAGCAGGGTGTTGGTAGAGTAAATGTGTGTGTGTTAAAGGGACGCTGCTGACAGAGGACAGGATGAAGGTGGTGCAGGCAACTGTAACTGCGTCTCCTGCTTTTCAGAAGTTTGAGTTTTGCGGCTGCAGAGGTTCTGCAAGGGGCTGATATTGCTCCAGCCAATCTTAACTCTGCATTAAGGAAGGGTTTTGCCCTTTAATGATTAATTCTCCTCAGTACTAACTGGGCTCTGAGGCTGACCCCCAAGCTAAATGCTTAGAAAGAAAACAATGAAAATATCAACTGTCCATGACTCGTTTAAAACAAATCCTGTCCCTCCTGTCTGCACTGGCAATGATGAGAGGAAACCAAGCCAAGTGATTCATTGCCTCGGGAGAAGTTTAACCACTTCCATTCTCTGTATCTTTACTGTAACGGAAAGGAACAAGAAAAGCAAATGGAGTTCACAGAGAAAAAGTGGCAGATTTCTTTTCTCTCCAAAGCTCTGAGAGCAAACCCTGTTCTCCACATGACCCTCTTCTTTATATTTAACTCCTCCCCATTGGGCTGGATTACTGCTAGTAGCACATCCTCGCTCTGCTTCCTTCAGCATCTCAGTGTGATTACGATTAGATGAGTAATGTCCGTCCTTTCCCCTTCAACCTGCAAAGGAAACTTCTGCTTCACCACACCAGCTAACAAGAAGTCATGAAAGCAGTTTCCTTGGGAATTCCAGTCCTTGTATTACCACCAAAAACACTAGACTGAGAAATGAGTGGTTCTTTAAAATCAATGTCTTCAACTAAGGCCTGGTCTACACTAGGTGGGGGGGGGTGTCGATCTAAGGTACGCAACTTCAGCTACGTGAATAGCGTAGCTGAAGTCGAAGTACCTTAGCTAGAATTACTTACCCGTCCTCACGGCGCGGGATCGACATCCACGGCTCCCCCGTCGACTCCGCTACCGCCACTCACTCTGGTGGAGTTCGGTCGACGGGGCGTGTTCGGGGTTCAATATCGCATCTAGATGAGGCGCGATATATCGAACTCCGAGAAATCGATTGCTACCCGCCAATCTGGTGGGAGTGAAGACACCCTAAGAGGCTATATTCTGATCTCACAAGACCAGCCGCCCACCCAGGTCAATATATAACTTAGATATTTCCCCAAAATCACATTGATGCCAATCCTTCAGTATCTAAATTCTAAAGGTTTATTTATAAAAAGAAAGAAAGAAAGAAAGAAAGAAAGAAAGAAAGAAAGAAAGGTGAGAATTAAAATTGGTTAAAGGAATCAAATACAATAATTGCAAAGTTCTTGGTTCAGGCTTATAGCAGAGATAGAATAAACTGCTGGCTTGATAAGTCTTTGGGTGCTTCCAAGTCACTGGAAGTTCCTCTCCCTTGGTTAGATGCTCCCATTAGTATAAGTCAGGGTGTCCAAACTACGGCCCAGCGGGCCAACTGCGACCAGCGGGTCAGTTTTATTGGCCGCAGCAAATTCTGAAAATATAATTGAATATGGCCCGCACATGGCGCTTGAGCTCAACTCTGTTGCACTTCTCAGTTTCAACACTAGATGGAGCCAGTCACAGAAAAGGTGCTTCTCCACTAAACAACATTAAGCAAAGAAAAATAGTTACCACGAGTCACCAGAAATGGCAGCACCGAAGAAACGCAAGATAGCAAGTGAGTGTAGAACAGGGTGGGCAAACTATGGCCTGCAGGCCACATCCGACCAGCGGGACCGTCCTGCTGAGCCCCGAGCTTCTAGCCCGAGACGCTCGCCCAAGGCCCCTCCCACACTGTTCCCCCTCGCCCACAGCCTCAGCTCGCTCGCTCGCTCCACTGCCGGAGCCGGCACAAGGCTCTGCTGTGAGCTCCTTGGGCAGTGCAGCTGCAGAGCCCGGCCTGACCCAGTGCTCTGAGCTGCGCGGTGGCGGTGGTGGCATGTTCCGGCTCCAGCCGGGTGGCGCGGCTGTAACACTGCCAGCCACTGGTGCGCCCGGCAGCACGGTTCGGCGGCTGGGCGCCGGGTGGGTGGGATAGTGGGCCGGAGTGTCGGGGGGGGGGGTCTGGGGGCGGGGGTGTGGATAGGGGTTGGGGAGAACAGGGTCTTGAATGGGGGCAGGGGTCCCGGGGGATAGTCAGAAAGGAGGGGGGTTGGATGGGGTGGCAGGGGGCAGTGAGGGGCAGGGGTTCTGGGGGCAGTCGGGGACAGGGAGAAGGGGTGGGTGGATGGGGCAGGGGTTTTAAACAGAGACTGGGAATGGTTGGGTCATTGCACTAATTGAATCTATTTCTCCACGTTAAGTATCCTCACACCTTCTGTGGGTCATCTTGATTATCACTTCAAAGGTTTTTTTCTCCTGCTGATGATTGCTCATCTCAGTTGATTGGCCGCTTAGAGTTGGTATGGCTACTTCCACCTTTTCACGGTCTCTGTATGTATAAATATCTTCTTTCTGTGTTCCATTCTATGCATCCGCTGAAGTGAGCTGTTAGCCAGTGAGTGGCCCATCGAACGGACACTTAATTCACAATGGACCATGGGAGGCACCCATCTACACTGAACGGACTTTTCTGTGAATGTTCTATCTGACGTATCCTGCAAAGTATCCATCCTGCAATGACTGAGCAAAATGGGGCATGGACAGGGACTTGCCCATGTGACTCCAAGCTCCCATCTTTCACCTGTGATTTTCCACTAGCTGTGCTGAGGACTTTGAAACAATGGGTTTCCCTTCATATGGCAGAAGTTAAAAGAGGCCCTGGAAACATCTCCACTGTGCCTCTAGCCTGCTCCAGCCTCTTTCCTGCTCAAACATCTGGACTATGGACTTATACCAGGGGCGGGCAAACTTTTTGGCCTGAGGGCCGCATCGGGTTTAAAGTGTATGGAGGGCCGGTTAGGGGAGGGGGTCATGGCCCAGCCCCCACCTCCTATCTACCACCCCCCCCCGGCCAGGACTCCTGCCCCATCCAACTGCCCCATTCCCTGATGGTCCCTCTGGGACCCCTGCCCCATCCACACACACCTGCTCCCTGTCCCCTGACTGCCCCTGGGCCCCTGCCGCCCCATCCAACCCCTCCTCTCATTCCTGACGGCCCTCCCGGGACCCCTGCCCCATCCACACCCCTTCTCCCTGTCCCCGACTGCCCCCAGAACCCCTCTAGCAAGAGGCCCGTGGCCCGGGGCCGGCTGCTCTCCAGCTCAGATGCCCCCTTGCGGCTCCTGCATCGGGATCCTCCTGGGAACGGCAGCCCTGGGCTGGGTGAGCTCCAGGGACCGCCCGGAGGAGCCGGTGTGAGGGATCCAGGGTGGAGCTTTCCCCTCAGAGCTGCTGCCTGGGTGCCCCCTTCCCAGGGGGCTGGAAAAGCCAAGGGCTCCGCCTGCCCCCTTTGCGGGCACTGAAGAGACCAGGGGCGCTGGCAGGCTGTGGGGTTGGGGCAGCATCACGCAGCCCTGCTGCCCAGGAGGGGCGGAACCCTCTGGCCAGAGGTGCCCCGGCCCCAGAGCGGGACATGGGGGGCGCTGCTCGGGGCACAGAGGGGCGGTTTGGCACCATGATGTGAAGGGGCCTGGAGAGCTGCAGGCATCAGGAGACGAGGCCGGGAGATGGCCCAGGGTTGGGGGGGGGGCGCTGCCCTGACACGATGGCACCGCACGTCAAGGCCCTGCACTAAGTGGGGAGGTGACGGGGCTGCAGGCCGCCATCGCTCAGTTTCTCCTCCCAGCTGGCGGGGAGCTGGAGAACTGAGTCTCAGTCCCTGAGGGGGCTGGCGGGGGAGATCAGACCGCACAGGTGTTGCGGTGGCACCAGCACAGGGGGGCACTGCCCCCCCCCCAGGGCTGCGTTTAGAGTCCGAGCCCACGGGGCTCAGGTCCGTCACCTCCCAGTGATCGTGCCGGAGTCTGGCCTGGGGGCTCAGCTTCTCCTGCTGCAAGGAAACCGCGCTCAGGTGCTTCCTTATGCCAGGTAGACGGGACGCCCCCAACGCCACCCCCAGCGGTGACTGCAACCTGCATGTGCCACCCGTGGGCGCCAGGTTTGTCTCATTTTTGGTGGTGTCCAGAAGGGATCCAAGCAGAGCTGACCCATCCATAGGACAGACCGGGGCAACCGCCCTGGGCCCCATGCTTTGGGGGGATGTGGGGTCCAGGGCAGTTAGTGGGGGGCTGGCACAGGCAGCAGCGAGCGACCCACCTGGCCCCAGCGCGCCCCACTCGGCATTGCTTGGGGGAGGAGGCAAAAGACAGAACGAGATGGGGCAGGGGCTTGGGGGAAGGGGTGGAATGGGGGCTGGGAGGGGGCAAAGCAGGGGCCAGGTTGCTTGCTGCTGCTGGTGCCAGCCCCCCTGCTAGCCCCCCCAGGCCACCCTGGACCCACTGTCATTGTGTCCATAGGACCAATAGGGGCAACCGCCCCGGCCCCACACTTCAGGGAGACATGGGGTCCAGGGTGGCCTGGGGGGCTAACGGGGGCCTGGCACCCTTTGTGGGGACTGTATGGAAACCAACTTTCACCAATATCCACTGCTTAGGGTCCTGATCCAGTGAATCACATAAGTATGTCTGTGGGGCCATTGAAGTCAATGGGCCAACTCGTGTGTTGACACACTTTGCTGGCGCCAAGTTTAGGGTCTGATTTTTCTAAGCCTAAGAACCAACTTTTAAGACGTTATTTGTGAAACCTGGGGATGACTCTGGGGAGTGGACTTGGTACCCAAATGTTTGACGACGTTAGTTATAAATACTCTGGTGCGTCTTCAACAACACCCTCAGCTAGGTGGCGAGGTGTGACGAAGTGGGACTGTTCTTAATGTTTCCTCTGAATACTGTGGGGGGGGGCCCTCAGTTTCTGGCCAACACTCTGTGTCCTGGCAACTAATGGCCGGGGCCCTTCCCCCTGCCAGGGGATGCTAAGGTGGGGGAGAACAAAGAGGTCAGGTGACCTCCTGGCCTGGGAAAGGAGCTGAACAGAGGAGGAGGAGCTGGAGGGGGTTGCAGTTGGGAGCTGGCTGGGAATGAGGAGTGAGGGCAGACGTGGGGGTCTGGCTCACTGCCCCCCAGAATGGACCCGGCCGAGGGGTCCCGTTCGCTGTACCTACAAGCTCTGTTTTAGACCCTGTTCCTGTCATCGAATAAACCTCTGTGTTACTGGCTGGCTGAGAGTCATGTCTGACTGCAAAGTGGGGGTGCAGGACCCTGTGGCCCCCCCAGGACCCCGCCTGGGTGGACTCACTGTGGGAAGCGCACGGAGGGGCAGAGGATGCTGAATGCTCCAAGGAGAGACCCAGGAGGTGAAGCCGTGGGAGCTTCTTGCCCTGCAGACAGTCTGCTCCAAGGGAGAGGAGGCTCCCCAAAGTCCTGCCTGGCTTGGTGGGGAGCAGTTCCAGAGCATCGCCCGGGGACTCCATGCAGGGCCGCCCAGAGGGGGCAAGAGGGCAATTTGCCTCAGGCCCCGCGCCCCACGGGGGCCCCCACCAGAGTTTTTCGGGGCCCCTGGAGCAGGGTCCCTTACTCGCTCCGGGGTGCCCGGCAAACTCTTGCGGGGCCGGGCGCAGGAGCTTCTGCTGCTCCCGGTCTTCGCCGGCGGGGGGTCCTTCCGCTCCGGGGCGGAACGACCCCCCGCTGGCGAATTACCGCCGAAGACGGGCGGGACCCGCCGCCGAACTGCAGCCCGGTCTTGGTGGTAATTCGGCGGCGAGGCCCTTCCCTTCCGGGACCCGCGCGGAAGTGCCCGAAGACCAGCGGCGGGGCCCCGCCGCAGAATTACCGCCGAAGACCGGGCTGCGCTTGGCGGCGGGTCCCCCGCCGGCGGTAATTCGGTGGCGGGGCCCCGCGCGGTCTTCGGGCACTTCCGTGGCAGGTCCCGGGCGGAAGGGCCCCCGCCGCTGAAGACCCGGGCCCCCGGAATCCTCTGGGCGGCCTTGACTCCATGACATGAGATACAGGGGCCCGTGTTGGCTCAAACAGCCTCTTGCAAAGGCCGTTTGTTCACCCCCAGCCGGGCTTGATTCCCTCCCGTTTGGCAAACAGGGCTGGGCGCGTAACTCTGTGGACGGGTCCCACAGGGCTGGAGCTTTTGTCTGGGTCCTGCCCGGTCCCGCTCTAGCTCAAACCCCAACAGCCGAGCTCAGTGATGGCGCAGTGGGTTTGTCTTTCTTTTCCAGAACCCAGCAATCGGGAAATCCAGGCCGATGGCCCATCCTGCATCAGCAGGGGAGAGGGCGCAGCTGCCCAGAGCAGCCCATGGAGCAATGCCCACCAGGAGGGCCTTGCATCCAGGTTTTATTCACCCTCCTTGCGCCCAGAGTGCCGGGGGGAGGGCAGATTGGTTAAACACAGGTGGGCTTCAAGAAACCATCCACACTTCACAATGCCAGCGTGCTGAGCTGGTTACGGGGTAGCACCATGCCAGTCCTCTGCCAGGGCAGCACCTTCTGGGCCACTGGGGTTAAATCCACACACAGCAGCAAACAATCAGTCCTCACTCGCACCCCGGGACAGCAGCCTGGAGCCAAGGGCAGTGCCCAGTGGGGGTTTCTCTTTTTCCTCTTCCTGGGGTGAGTGGGGACCTGGGGGTGTTTCTAGCAGGGCAGCTGGAACTGAATTGGGGAACCAGCTTTTAATAACAGGCAGCTCAAGTTCAGACTCATTTTGTTACAATTTTCTTTACAATGTAAAATAATTCAAAAGTAAATGGGCAGGAATGATTGGAACTCTTTTCTCCCAGGCATAGAAAGAAACGGCTTTTGGGCTTTTCATGATACGGGAGTCAGGTTCATTCACTGTTCGGAAGCCAGTTGTGTTTCATTTCTCAGGTTCTGCTGCCGTCGTGTGGCCATTTCCTTCCCCTCCTTTCTGTCCCTGTGAAATGATGATGGTGATGGACACTTGGCTTGATATCCCAGTGTGCCCTGGACATCTACAGGCTGCATTAGCCAATCCAACCATTCGGCACTTGCAGATGGGCACCTCTGTATTGTGCCTGAGACTTGTACAGCTATGAGAGGCTGGTAGATGCTGATATTTTCCCCTCTTTTTAACCAGCACTAATACCAGGCCAGGCCAGGGCTGGGAAGAGAGAGAGAGCAGCAGGTTTCCCCTCTTGTGTCTGTCTCGCTTTTTCTTCACTAGCTTCACCTCTGCACCAACTTGTGTTTTTCCTGTGTGAGCCTGGCTAGCTTAATTGGCAGAGTATCTGTTTTTTTTTTAAACTGAGGGTCCCGGGTTCAAGTCCCTTGTCAGGTGATACACTTCTCACCGTGATTGTAAAAATCTGAGTTTCTGGAGTCTTCTTTGGGGTGTTGCTCTTTCTCCTTGGGATTTTGCCTTTCCTAAGAAGGGCCTTTGTGTGGGGGGATTTGAAGGAGCAACTCCTTGACGTCCCCTCTGTCCTTGCAGGCTGGAGGAATAAAGTCCTCTGGGCATAGAGCATGTTCCTCCCCTGCACACACACACACACAGACAAACACACAGAATATCCCTAAGGAATTAGAATCACCTGCTGTCTCCCCCTGTCCTGCTGGATCCTCAAATGAAGATGCTCTTCAGCCCAAACCCATGTCCCCTCTGCTCCCAGTGCCCCTCAAACACAACTCTCAGTCCCTCCTATACTCACTGCTCCTCACTCCCAGTCAGAGCCTGCTCCTCTTCACCCTTCTCCTCTGTCCCAACCCACAGCCCCCTCCTAGTCCCAGTGCCCCTCAAACCCAACCCACAGCCCCCTTCTCCTCATGCTGCCCCTCAATCCCCACCCACAGCTCCCTCCTTCCCTCCAGCAGCAGGTGCTTCAGACCCCCTCAGGAAGATTTTCTTGCAAGGTTTCGTGTATGAGTCTGCATGTGGATTTTACAGTATGTTGGAAATAGCTTGGGTTGCTTGCCGAAATGATCACTTTTGGCTGGTGTTGGATTCCCAGTCTCCTTGTTATTGGGGCAGGAGAAACAAAGAGTTGTTATCCTTGATGTGTGAATCAAGGACTCAACCCTGGGTGTAAACTAAATGAGCTTCCCACAGATTCTGGCAGCCACAATGAGCATTTGGTGCGAGAGCCCAGACCTGTCCCTGTCCCAGATCCTGGGGGTCATCTGCGAGGGGCTTGGACCACTGACCTATCAGCCCTTAACTCCCAAACTTTCAGTAACTCTATTATCAGTGCCAGTGAGTGTAATTTAAACCACAAGAAAAACCACAGTGGGCTAGACCAAAGATCCATCTAGCTCTGTATTTTGTCTTCTGACAGTAGCCAATACCAGGTGTTCTAAAAGTATCTCAACAAGGCACCACTGGGAGTTGAACCCAGGACAAAACAAGTACAAAACAGGTACTTTAACCAGCTAAACTATGGTGCCTGACTGTGGCTAAAGTACAGTGTCTGCTCACACCTGACTCCCTGCATTTCCACCTAGGCTGACAAGCTTTACTTGTGTTTGGATTCTGCAAAGCAGAGGAGCAGGTGACATTTTCCTTGCAAGCTGTCTCTATGTGTGAATCTTTGGCCAGGTCTGCACTACAAAGTTATTTCAGCAGAATTATATTGCTCAGGTGTGTGAAAAACACACTATGCTCCCTCGATCAGCAGCTTGTGGCTTTTGTACACACTGCAATGCCACGTCTGGCAACAAAACTGCCCTGTTTTGGTGACAAAATAAAACCACCTAGACGAGAAGCCTACAGCTTTTTCCAGCAAACTTACAGTGGCTGAGTGTAAGTGTAGACACTGCTGTTCATTATATCACCATAACTGGCCTCTGCCAGTATCCCACAATGCCCGCTGTGAACTCACCTGCCCTGCATTCCTGCTACAGAGCCATGGGCCCCTCCCCTTTCATCGCTCTGGGAAGTTCTGACAGCTGAGTCTGCTGCTCTGCTCCGGCAGCCAGGAGCAAATCACTGCTGTGGATGCTGCTCTCTCCCGCCCTGCGAACACAGAGCAGGGTGGCGGGAACTTCCTTACAGTGGGGGTGGGCGCCACCAGCATCCGAACTGTGACACCCCTTCCCTTGAGGAGGCTCTTACCTTCTAAACAGGGACGGCTGGTCTCTAGTAAAATCACTAAAAGGGAAGGAGAAAACTAGAAAGAGGTTCCTCCTGGCGCTCACGTCCGTGAACCCCAATACTCCCTCAGTCCTCAAAGAGAGACCTGGAGAAGGAGACTTGCTGAAGCAAAGCCACAGGGTCTCTGAGGTTTCCCTGGCCCCTCGCCCCTGTCCTGCCTGGCTGATGTCAGCATCTCTCTGTGAGGTCACCACCTCCCCACCACCTTTGGCCAATAGTCTGAGGTGCTGCAAAAGGCCTTTGTGATGTCACTGCCACACCCCCTCCCTTGCTGTGCTAATGTCCTGCCCCTGGCCAGGCACTTTGGAGGTTTAAGCTACTCCTTGTGGATCACCCCACTCAAGGAGCATTCGTTCTAGGAAGCAAACCGGCTAGACAGTAAAACATGAGACGCTGCTCCCAATGCTACACTCAGTTTTTCAGAAATTAGTCAGCTTTATGGCCAGAAGAAGCCATTAGAGCATCTAATCTGACCCCCTGCATATCACAGGCCTCTTGTACGACACAATAGCTACTTTTGGGGCAAACACATTCCAGAAAGGCATCTAGTCTTCATTAAATGACATGAGGAGATGGAGAATCCACCACTTTCCTTGGTAGCTTGTTCCTGTGGTGAAACATCCTCGCTGTTGAATATTTGTGCCTTAGTTGTAATATGAATTTGTCTCTTTTCACCTTCCATCCATTAGGTCTTGTTATGCCTTTCTCTGCTAGATTAAAGAGCCTTTTAATAGCCAATCTTTTCTCTCCATTAAGGTCCTTCAACACTTCAATGAAGTCACCTTTCAATCTTCTTTTGATAAGCTAAACGCATTGAGCTCGTTCAATAGCTCACTAGAAGGCATTTTTCTCCAGCCCTCAGAACATTTGGCAGCTCTTTTCTGCCCCAGTTCCAATTTCACAACATCTTTTTCAAATGAGGACACCAAAACTGGAGGCAGTATTCCAGTATCAGTCTCACTGATGCCATGTCACCTCCTGTGATGTTATTGACATAATCTGTAACTGTGTAGATCACCATTGTGACCACTGTTCTATATTTGCAGACAATATTGTAGAAAGGTTGTCGTGTAAGGGGTCTATGGAGAGGTTCTGATTGGCTGATTATAATGATGCTATCTCTAGATGTGTATCATTTTTGAAATTGATGTTATGAATATTAGCTCTATGCTGCCCGTATTTCAAACTTGTGCTATGCTTCCGGGGAACACCCCAGCCAGACAAGTTGGTGTCAGTTCTGCCTAGCCTGCTTGATGGCCAGTTAAGGACCATCAGCTACACAATCGACCCATTGAGAGACGGCAGATACCGCTGGAGGGACTTTGCTACAAAATGAAGCTCTATGCAAGGAACTGAATGACCCATCCCAGCTATGGATGTACTCCAGAGACTTGATTTGGACCTGCAGAATTTGCGGTGGAAGCTGTGTGGCTCTGTTCACGATGACCGAGAAACGGCGCAAAATGGTTAGTTGAAAGAGTAGATAGAAAGAGGAGAGGACACTTGAAGTGGATTCAACATACCAGGAGACAGGCGGTGCACCGTGCTGAACCGTATGCTGGCAGCATGGCGTCTGCCGTAGCTTTCACGGAGGGAGGAGTGGCGGCACATACCCAGAAACACCTGTGAGAATATTTTTGCCCCAACATGCACTGGGAGCTTAACCCACAATTCCAATGGGTGGCAGAGACTGCAGGAACTGTGGGATAGCAACCACAGTGCTACACTCCACCTCTCGATGCTAGCCTCGGTACTGTGGACGCACTCCCCCGAATTCACGTGCTTTAGTGGGGACACATAACATTGAATGGATGAACTCAATTCAGGAAATTTGAATAAAATAACTTTGGGGCACTTTGGCGGCGGGTCCCAGAGTGGAAGGACCCCCCACCACTGAATTGCTGATATTTTCTGTCTTATTCTCTATCCTTTTCTTAATGATTCTCAAGAGTCTCTTTGCTTTTTTGACCGTCGTTGCACACTGAGTGGATGTTCTCAGAGAACTATCGCAGTGACTCCAAAATCCCTCTTGAGTGGCAACAGCTATTTTTGGCCTCGTCATTTTATATGTATAGTTGGGATTATATTTTCCAATGTGCATCACTTTGCATTTATCAACAAATCTGCCATTTTGTTGCCCTTTCACCCAGTTTTGTGAGCTCTTTTGTAACTCTTTGCAGGCTGCTTTGGACTTAACTTTCCTGAGTAGTTTTGGATCATCTGCAAATTTAGCCACCTCGTTGTTTACCCCTTTTTCCAGATCATTTATGGATATGTTGAATAGCACTTGTCCCAGACCCCTGAAATCACCGCTATTGACCTCTCTGCATTTTGAAAACTCACCATTTATTCCCACCTTGTAACCAGTTATTTACCAATGAGAGGACCTTCCCTCTCATCCCATGGGAGTGTAATAGAGCAGAACAGGGCTTACTTGGGAGGGGGAGTGAATTGAGAATATATCGGGGTTGTGCACATTTACTGTCCTGGTGAAAAAGTGTGTCTGATACTCAGTCTCTGCTGCTCCTGCCGGCTGTGACTGCTGAGGACATTTTCCTTCTCTACTCCAGGGTCTCTCCTCTGCTGATTCTCAGCAAGTCAGGCCGCTCTGCAGACTATGGCAGAGCAGTTTGGTAATAGGCTGCAGGACTCACCACGTAAGAATGTAGCTGCTGTAGCACCTTGACTGTCCATGGGCCAAATCCTGCAGCCCTGGATAACCTCCCACTGCTGGTGATGGGAACTGAGCCTTTGTAACTAGCTGCTGGTACCTGCGGTCTCAGCTACGGATTAAACTGGGGGCAAACACAGCTTCATCCAAAGCAGTGAAGGATGTAAGTGAAAGAGCAAAACTGGCCATCCGGGAAGCTGGAAGGGAGAAGAGGAAAAACTCCCTAAAGTGCTGGGAGCAGCCCTGAGAAAAGGGAGTATCAGAGGGGTAGCCGTGTTAGTCCGGATCTGTAAAAGCAGCAAAGAGCATCCAACAAAGTGGGTATTCACCCACAAAAGCTCATGCTCCAGAACATCTGTTAGTCTATAAGGTACCACAGTGCTTTTTGAGAAAAGGAAGTTTGTCAGTGAGATCAGTAGCAATAACTATGAAATGATGGAGTGATTTCTCCTCTGTGCCAACAGGGTTGAATTGTGTTATTTTACTGTTAGAATAAGTTTGAAAATATCCTGTTCTAATTTCAGGATGGGTCTGTAACCATAATCAGTCTCTGTGGGAAGAGCTAGCTAAAGAGCCTTCCTACTCACCAGGAGATCCTGGCTTGGCCTGACAGTTCCTCCTTGCAGAACCTGGCTTTTCTGTCAGGCTCCTTTTTTGTATCTCTTCTCATACAAAGAAAAGACCTCACTGCACAGTCCTTGTAAGTGCTTGTTCAAGACACAGAGACCCTTCCTTGCAGCTAAGTCTTGGAAAGTGTTGAATGGTAAGTCTGGAGCTGATGGAAAGGTTACCATGACTCAGAGTTGAGCTGAAGCTGCTGTGACTGAAACACAGAGCACTAATCAGTACCTGATCACAGCAGCTTGTGGGAGAAGTGCATGTTAGAAGCCCCCTGTCAGCTCATCTGTGGCTTTCCATGCACAGAGAGCCAGACAGCAAAAAGTCTGCAAGTCTTGAAGGAAATGGGGAATGTCTGTACTTTGGAATTTGAAGGTGTAGTCGTGGACCATCAAGTGTAGTGGTTGCAAATGCTCCCTTAGGGAAGGCACCATGGCTTAGCTGGCTAAAGCACCTGTCTAGTAAACAGGAGATCGTGGGTTCAACTCCCAGTGGTGCCCTGCCTCTATAGCTTTCATCTCTTTTGCTCACATTTTCCTGTGTCTTTCTAGGAAACAGAAGAGACCTCCCTTGGCAATCCAAGTAATTGCTTGCTAAGGAAAAGGCTTCTTTGCAGAGAAGCATTGGAGAGAATCAAGTCACCAGCCTGCAGTTGATGAAAAGGCCATTGCGTAGGCAAGGAGGTTGCTTAGACTGCAATTGCTGTGACACGAGAGCCTGTGTCATGCGCCCATGCAATTCGCTGGGAATATCTATGCACAGAGACCCTTCTAGAGGGTTCTCTGCAGGGCTTGCAGGAAATGGAGAATTACTGTCCTTTCACCTTTCATTTTATTGTTTTTGATGAAACACGGAGCAGTTAAGGGAGAAGTCCCAGTGAGTGGCACCATGGCAGAGCTTGCCAAGAGACCTGCTGGATAAAAAGCAGATCCAGCATACAGTCCTGCCTTGCTGAGCGTGCCTCCTCTTGTCACCTTTTGGTCGATCTTTTTTGTTAACGGAGAAGTCCGACTCTGGCTAGCCATACAAATGCTTGCAAAAGAAATGGGTCTTTTTGCTGACAAGTGTAGAAAAGAGGCATCGGATAAACATGGAAACAAGATCAAGGTCTCTGTAACTCATCTTGCAACTGCAGCTCTTGGAGCTACAAGGCACTAAGCACAATATTACCACGGCTAGTCATAGGAGAGTCTCTGTGTGGTGGGATCCGCGGGGTACAATCCCAAACTGTGGAACTGCTCTGTCCTCTTCTCTCTCCAGCCTGGGCTGTGTCTTACAATGCTGCACTAGTGACAAGCAGCAAAACCCCCTCCATGTGCTGTGATCACTCAGCCAACAACATGCAGCAATGCACCCAACTAAGTGGCATGAATGCTCTATAAGCCACTCCTCAATTATACACAGAGAGAGACACCAGCATATCTCCCCAGCCCTCAGCCTTGCACCTCAGAAATGTACCGTCTTACACTGCTCAAAACCTCTTGAAAAGTGCAAGCTCATTAATTAATTCGCCACTTCCTCAAAAAGAAAGTGAACATGCACTAGCCTTTTTAATCTGAGCAGCTTTCCCAAGCACTTTGGACAATTTCACAAGTAAGTATAAAACATTAAAATAAGTTTATTAACTACAGAAAGATAGATTGTAAGTGATTATAAGTGTTAGGCAGAGAGGTCAAAGTTAGTTACATAAATGAAAATAGAATCTCAGTGTCACATTCTATACCTTTGGGGGAGCGGCTGTAACCCCCATATTCCTCATTTTCATATAATCGTGATCTTACATATAAAGCATGACTTGTAAGGTATCGAGGAAAAGGATATGATCTGCTGAAAGTCATTTCTCTACCCATCTATGTATACCATTCATGCATATGAAGTTATGAGAATTGTGTAGTGTGGTTGTCATTATGCTGTAAGTTGGTGGAATCAGCCACCATCGGCATGAGGCTACACGAGGGGAATTGCTCAGCCTTGCTTGGAGAGACGCAGTGATGCTCACCTGACTCTGAAGAGGGCCACAAAGCCAATGGGGAAGGAAGGACATGATAAAAGGAGAGACATTCGCCATGCTTTATCTCTCTCTTCCACCTCCACCTACAGACACCACCACACCAAGCGACTGAAGAGCTGATCAAAGGGAGACCCCAGCTGAAAAGCAACCAGCCAGCCTGTGGTGAGAAACATCTAAGTTTATAAGGGCACTGAAAGGGTTAAGATCAGCTTAGAATGTGTTTTGCTTTTATTTCACGAAAACAGCGAGAAGTCCAGTGGCACCTTAAGGACTAAGAGATTTATTTGGGCATAAGCGTTCGTGGGTCAAAAACCCACTTCTTCAGATGCATGGAGTGAAAACTGCAGATACAGGCATAAATATATATTGGAACATGACATGAAAGGAGTTACCTTACAAGGGGAGAACCAGTGCTGAAGGCCAATTCAGTCAGGGTGGATGTGGTCCACTGCCAATAATTGATGGGGAGGTGTCAATACCAAGAGAGGGAAAATTGCTTTTGTAGTGAGCCAGCCACTCCCAGTCCCTATTCAAGCTCAAAGTAATGGTGTTAAGTTTGCAAATAAATTGTAACTCTGCAATTTCTCTTTGAAGTCTGTTTTTGAAGTTTTTTGAATGGCTACTTTTAAATGTTAATGAATGTGAATGTGTGAATGTGTTAGTGAATGTGTAAATGGATTCTTGCTTGTGCAAGTCCCATATGGTCTAGTGGTCAGGATTCCTGGTTTTTACCCAGGTGGCCTGGGTTCATTTTCTAGTGTGGGAACAGGCCAGAGATTTTGCTCAGAGGGGAGGCAGGAAATGAAAAGAATGGGGAGGGATCCTGCCAGCAGGGGAGTTGGACAGTGTTGGGAGGGGATCCCAGAAGGGGGGTGGGGGGCAGGTCTGAGAGGAGATCAGGGAAGGATCCCAGCTGTGTGGGAAGTTGACACTCTGGAGAGCACAGGCCTGGCATGGGAAGTGGGAAGAGTGACTCTGTCCTTCTAAACTCACCACTGGCAGACTCGGCAGGACTGGAAGAATTTTTGTTGGTAAATGTCAATTTCTGTGGAAACACACAACCCAATGGCAAAATATTTCCATCAATAATAATCAAAATTGACAGATGGGCAAAGTAAGAAACATGCTGCTTGAGAACGTGTCCTGTTCTAATCCTATAGGGTCCCTTCTGCCTTAGGCACCACCATGTGGGCGTTTCATTTCCCTCCCCATTTTCACACAGAGACACAATTTCCTTTGCATGGATCCATGAACAGCAAAACCGCCCTCTGTCTCTTGTCTGAGCCAGGGCATTCGATTCCATTGAAACCTTCTCTCCTGCAATGGCAATGGTCAGACAGAGGGGATGCGGCCACCTTCCTCCCTAGCCCCCCGGCAGTGAGATATTCCCTCTCCTCTTCATGCTACTGGTGTTATTCCATGAGTCATCAAGGATGGAATAAAAAGCTGAGTTTACTCCAGGGTGAGGAAAGAAAGGCGCCACCAACTCCATGAAAAATCTCAGTGCCCAGAGAAAACCTGCCCTGCTATTGGAATCACAGAGGTGCTGGCGATACGACGGGAAAAGGGACTGTCTGAATTGCCAAGGCAGGGAATGAACAATCTACAGCAACATCATCAACCACAGACACACTCTGATCATGCTCCAGCCAGTAGGAAAATGGACAGGAATTCTTGCTGTTCAGCCATGGCCACACATACAGAGCTGCACAGCAGTGAGTGTGCTGGGGAAGCTGGTCTGAGCAAACAATTGGAAATGACCTTTCAGTGAGAACAGAACCATAAGTGTAGAAAGGCCTGTGTGTTAAGTGGTTGTGGCTGAGGGCTTAGGGAGCTGGGTTATGACACCATAGGGGTCTTTCTGTGGAGGTTTGATTCTTGCCGGCAAGGCTGGTGTGTGGTGTCTTTCACACACCAGCCTTGCCTTGTTGTACTTTCAGTGTCAGATCACCCACAGTGCGCCAAGTCTAGACATATTTAGAGGCTAAGGACAAGTCAACATTTCAAACATTGAGTCTATGTCACTCAATTAATGGAGATGCTCTATGCCAGAGTTTCTCAAACTTCCTTTCACTACAACCCACTTCTGCCAAAAAAACTTATTACATGGTCCCTGGGAAGGGAGGTGGAAGGATGCCATATCTTATACTGACATGTGCCAACTTCTCATAAACTCAAGGCTGGATCTGTGGGAAGAACGTCTCCCTACAGAAGAGACTAACACAATAGGAACAGGGATTCTTTGTTCAATCTGCAACTCTGAATAAGACACAGTTCTTTAGTTCATAGCTCCAACACCTGGCAATTTGCTGACCAGGCCTATCTTAGCAAGCAAGGCTTTCTGTTTATCCAGCTTTCTCTTAGCTGATCACGATTTGCTAGGCCTCTGGTCCCTTGACCATACTCTGGACTTTGGCTCTGGAAAAGAGCTGGCACAATCCATAGACCAGGTTGTTATACAAAAGGCACATGGATTTTAACTCTTCACATTCAGTAATGGCAAAGTTCTTGGTTCAGAGTTGTAGCAGTGATGGAAGAAACTGCAAGTTCAAATCAAGTCTCTGGAGTCCATCCACAGCTGGGATGGGTCATTCAGTCCTTTGTCTGGAGCTTCAGTTTGTAGCAAAGTCCTTCCAGAGGTATGGAGCAGGATTGAAGACAAGATGGAGATGAGGCATCAGCCTTGTATAGTCTCTTGCCATGTGGTCTTTGCTTTCTTTGTCCCAAGGACACTCTATCCACCATGTGTATAGAAAAACCTGAGTTCTGTGCACAGGCAGGTCCCTGCATACCTTGCTGAGGCACAAGGCGAATCTGCCTTCTCTCAATGGGTCGATTGTATAGCTGATGATCCTTAATGGGCCATCAAGCAGGCTAGACAGAACTGACACCAACTTGTCTGGCTGGGGTGTTCCCCGGAAGCATAGCACAAGTTTGAAATACCAAGTAAATAAGTCATAACCAGTTATATGTTTGACAAATTTTGCTGCTTCTCTGCATTAGTGGTCTCTGAGCAGTTCATGATTCTCTCTAACATTACAGTTCTCCTCAAATACTGGCTGAATAATTACTGTGCACACTTGTTGGACTGGAGCTCATCTAAGAGCACTTTATTGAGGTCATTCAATGTATGAAATTCAAGATCCGATGGTTAATTTGAAAATCAGGGCTCTGGGGGGTCCTATTCCCAATTCAGCCATTGACTGGCTTTGTGACCTAAGACAAGTCAATTCTCCTTTCTCAGCCTGAGCGTCTCCCTCTTTCAAGTAGGGATAATGATCCGCTCCTACCTACCTCAACACACTCACTCTTCCCCAACACACACACACACACACTGTCTCTCCACACACACAAACAGTCTCCACACTGCAGCTGAAAAGCAGCTGGCAATCTAGTAGGATGACCCTGGAACAATGGGATAGAGAAACCTGCATCACTGAAAGTGCAGCCACAAAGACACCACACACCAGCTTCCCCTAGCTGGCAAGAATCAAACCTCCACAGAAAGATTCCTGTGGTATCGTAGGCCAGCTTCCTAAGGCCTCAGCCTCAACCACTTAACACAGGGGCCTTTCTACACTCTGGTTCTGTTCTAACGGAAGGATCATTTCCAATTGTTCGCTCAGACAAGCTTGCCCAGCACCCTCACTGCTGTGCACCTCTGTATGTGTGGCCATGGCTGAACAGCAAGAATTCCTGCCCATTTCCCGTCTGGCTGGAGCATGGTTAGAGTGAGTTTGTGGTTAATGATGTTGCTGTAGATTGTTGGCTTCCTGCCTTGGCAATTCAGACAGTTCCTTTTCCCAACATATCTCCAGCACATCAGTCCCTGGCTGGGTCTCCTGCGCAGTGGAAAACATAAGAACATAAGAAAGGCCGTGCAGGTCAGACCAAAGGTACATCTAGCCCAGTATCTGTCTACCGACAGTGGCCAATGCCAGGTGCCCCAGAGGAGTGAACCTAACAGGCAATGATCAAGTGATCTTCCTCCTGCCATCCATCTCCATCCTCTGACAAACAGAGGCTAGGGACACCATTCTTACCCATCCTGGCTAATAGCCATTTATGGACTTAGCCACCATGAATTTATCCAGTTCCCTTTTAAACATTGTTATAGTCCTAGCCTTCACAACCTCCTCAGGTAAGGAGTTCCACAAGTTGACTGTGCGCTGCATGAAGAAGAACTTCCTTTTATTTGTTTTAAACCTGCTGCCTATTAATTTCATTTGGTGACCTCTAGTTCTTGTATTATGGGAATAAGTAAATAACTTTTCCTTATCCACTTTCTCAATGTCACTCATGACTTTATATACCTCTATCATATCCCCCCTTAGTCTCCTCTTTTCCAAGCTGAAGAGTCCTAGCCTCTTTAATCTTTCCTCGTATGGGACCCTCTCCAAACCCCTAATCATATTAGTTGCCCTTTTTTGAACCTTTTCTAGTGCTAGAATATCTTTTTTTGAGGTGAGAGACCACATCTGTACACAGTATTCGAGATGTGGGCATACCATGGATTTATATAAGGGCAATACTATATTCTCCGTCTTGTTCTCTATCCCCTTTTTAACGATTCCTAACATCCTGTTTGCTTTTTTGATCGCCTCTGCACACTGCGTGGACATCTTCAGAGAACTATCCACAATGACTCCAAGATCTTTTTCCTGACTCGTTGTAGCTAAATTAGCCCCCATCATATTGTATGTATATTTGGGGTTATTTTTCCCAATGTGCATTACTTTACATTTATCCACATTAAATTTCATTTGCCATTTGGTTGCCCAATCACTTAGTTTTGTGAGAGCTTTTTGAAGTTCTTCACAATCTGCTTTGGTCTTAACTATCTTGAGTAGTTTAGTATCATCTGTAAACTTTGCCACCTCACTGTTTACCCCTTTCTCCAGATCATTTATGAATAAATTGAATAGGATTGGTCCTAGGACTGACCCTTGGGGAACACCACTAGTTACCCCTCTCCATTCTGAGAATTTACCATTAATTCCTACCCTTTGTTCCCTGTCTTTTAACCAGTTCTCAATCCATGAAAGGACCTTCCCTTTTATCCCATGACAACTTAATTTACGTAAGAGTCTTTGGTGAGGGACCTTGTCAAAGGCTTTCTGGAAATCCAAGTACACTATGTCCACCGGATCCCCCTTGTCCACATGTTTGTTGACCCCTTCAAAGAACTCTAATAGATTATTAAGACACGATTTCCCTTTACAGAAACCATGTTGACTACTGCTCAATAATTTATGTTTTTCTATGTGTCTGACAATTTTATTCTTAATTATTGTTTCAACTAATTTGCCCCGTACCGACGTTAGACTTACCGGTCTGTAATTGCCGGGATCACCTCTAGAGCCCTTTTTGAATATTGGCGTTACATTAGCTAACTTCCAATCATTGGGTACCGAAGCCGATTTAAAGGACAGGTTACAAACCTTAGTTAATAGTTCCGCAACTTCACATTTGAGTTCTTTCAGAACTCTTGGGTGAATGCCATCTGGTCCCGGTGACTTGTTAATGTTGAGTTTATCAATTAATTCCAAAACCTCCTCTAGTGACACTTCAATCTGTGACAGTTCCTCAGATTTGTCACCTACAAAAGCCAGGAATCTCCCTAACATCCTCAGCCGTGAAGACTGAAGCAAAGAATTCATTTAGTTTCTCCATAATGACTTTATCGTCTTTAAGCGCTCCTTTTGTATTTTGATCGTCAAGGGGCCCCACTGGTTGTTTAGCAGGCTTCCTGCTTCTGATGTACTTAAAAAACATTTTGTTATTACCTTTGGAGTTTTTGGCTAGCCGTTCTTCAAACTTCTCTTTGGCTTTTCTTATTACACTCTTGCACTTAAGTTGGCAGTGTTTATGCTCCTTTCTATTTGCCTCACTAGGATTTGACTTCCACTTTTTAAAGGAAGTCTTTTTATCTCTCACTGCTTCTTTTACATGGTTGTTAAGCCACGATGGCTCTTTTTTAGTTCTTTTACTGTGTTTCTTAATTTGGGCTATACATTGAAGTTGGACCTCTATTATGGTGTCTTTAAAAAGGGCCCACGCAACTTGCAGGGATTTCATTTTAGTCACTCTACCTTTTAACTTTTGTTTAACTTTTGTTTAACTAACCATCTGCTTCCTCACCATGGGGAACAGGGGCAGAAAATGCTTTTTAAAAAGCCTTTTGAAAAGTAAAAAGTAAAACAAGCCAAGCAACCCCCTCCCTTGCTTTGTGCTGGGTGGCCATCTGTGGGCTTGTGTGTGTGTGTGTGGGGGGGCTGGTGGGAGAGGTGTTCTGAGCACACTCCGGTCAGGGAAGGGGTGGAGTTGGCCAAAGGGGCAGGTTGAATCTTTAGCAGAGAATTCCTTTCTCCATTGTGTTAGCTAAGCGTTGCTGTTAAATGTCAGCATTTGAAACAATCTGATTCTAACCTCCCTGCCATCTCTGTTGCTGTAATTCTCACATCCTCTGCTCTTGTGATGTCACCACAAAACATGGTATCTTATTCCCAAAGTGTCCTGTGGGTTAGACAGGACTTAATTTTATAAGGTAAAAACTGAGCATAACTACTTCCCTTCCCCCTTTTGACTTAGGAAAAATAAATCCTGTTCCCTCCCCGTGCCCCAACCCGACCCAGCCCAGCCCCACCAGCGCTGCTGTGGCCAGGAGACAGGTGCCCTCTCACCTGTCCCTGATCTGCTGTGGTGAGAGAGAGCTGCGGGGGAGTTCTCTCTCCCTGGGGCAACCTGCACCCCAAGCCCCTTATTCCCAGCCCCAACCCAGAGCCCGCATCCCTAGCCGGAGCCCTCACACCCCTGCACCCCAACCCTTTGCTCCAGCCCTGAGCCTCTCATCCCCAACCCCACCCCAGAGACTGCAGCCGGAGCCCTGGCACCCCAACCTCTGCCCTTCCTGAGCCACCCTCCACACTTCTAACCCTTCAGCCTCACCCCGTCACACACCATCCATGTGCAGAATGAAGTTTGGAATGAGCACCAATAGACAGGTGAGGTGTCACACCTCACCTCCGTATTGGTGCACACAACAAAATTAATTCCGCACACGGACATAACAAATTAGAGGAAACACTGCTCCTGACTTTCAAACTCTCTCTCAGATCTTGAATTTCATATGTTGACTGATCAGAATAAAGTGCTCTCAAGTGAGCTACAGACCAACAGTGGTTCATAGTAATTATTCAGCAAGGAGTTTAGAAGACCTAGAACATTAGAGGAAATCATCTCTGCTAAGAGACAATTAATGGAGAGAAGCAGCAAGATTAATCCCGTACATTGGATTGGTTGTGACTTCTTTGCCTGATTTGTAAAAAGACCAAAAGGATCTGGGTCTCCTCACTCTCGATAGCCCCCTGCTCGGCCAATCAGCACTGAGACTCTGAGGGCCGGGAGGCTGAGAGGTCTCACCAGATGTCCCAAAGGACGGCCCAGGTCACCATCAGACGGGATCACTCTCAGATCCAGCCCCACCTCTTGGTGAGGACCTCTGCAATGAGAGCAATACCCCTCCCCTGCCCGCACTCCAGACACGTCCCTCCTTGTTAGAGGAGGAAGCTGGGAAAAGGGAAAAAGAAGCAAGAGGCGAAAGGAGGAGGAAAGAGGAAAAGGAAAACCAAAAAGGACAAACCCCAATGTCCCCAGGGATTCCAACCATCAAACCCTAGGTAGGAAATCAAATTCTGCCACCTGAAGCCTAGAATGCTGCCTGCGCCAGGTGGATCAGACTGAACAGGTTCCAAAACTCTCTGAGCCTCTTACCTTCTCAAAGAGAAGTTTGTTTTCAGCACAATCTGTGGGAGGAAAGGAGAAAACTCCACAGAGGTTCCTCCTCATGCTCACATCCGTGAATCCTAATTCTCTCTCAGCCCTCGAAGAGAGACCTCGCGAAGGAGACTTGCGGCAGCAAAGCCGGGAGGTCTCAGAGACTGGCCTGGCCCTGCACCTCTGTCCTGCCCGGCTGATGTCGGGGTCTCTCTGTGAGGTCACCCACCACCTTTGCCCAATAGGCCGAGTTCCTGCAAAAGGCCTTTGTGATGTCACTGCCACACCCACCCCTCCCCTCAAAGCTGATGTCCTGCCCCTGGCCAGACTCGTTGGGTGTTTGAGTGGTTTCCCCTGGATCTGGGGTTGCCAACTTTCTGACCCAACAAAACTGAACACCCTCATCCCGCCCCTTCACCGAGGTCCCGGCCCGCTCAATCCATCTCCCTCCGTCGCTCGCTCTCCCCCACGCTCACTCACTCGCTCATTTTCACCGGGCTGAGGAGGGCTGAGGAGAGTCCCTTTTCAACTGGGTGTTGTCGGGACAGACCTGGGAAGGAGGCTGCCTGCCAAACACCTTTAAGAGGAGCCGTCCCTCCCTGTCAGAAAATCATCTCCCTCCTTCAGTTCAGTGACCGCCTGAATTGTTCCTTGTCTCGGCAGAGCCGGAGGATTGAAAGCAGCAACGTCAAACCCCTGTGCAGCTAGCAGGAATGGACACAGACTCTCCCTTGTATCTCAACAGAGGTTTAGTTTTACTCTTGGTAAACTACAAGGCTAAAGGGACGGGCGCTGGCACCAGATCTAAGGAATGAAATACAACACAATCATCATCGTTATGCCCATCGTTGCCCCTTTAACCTTCCGTTGTCTCTCTCTGACCACCGTCACCCTCCGTCGGTTCACTGAGATTGCCACACTCATTGCTTCCATCACACACCTGATCTCCAATTTTGCAGCCAAAAGAAAAGTGATAGGCTTTCTTAACCATAGTGTTTATACTGCACTTTTGTGACGCAAAGTCACTTCACCACAAACATAGCACAAGTTATCTGCACTGTTCACACAAGTACGAGGCATCTCTGCTCACTTTGGCTAAAGAGAAATGGGTCCCTTTGCAAAATCAAACACTGACAAATAAGAGAGCAAGACACTGTATGATTTCTAGAGCTGATATAGGGCAATTGGTTCAGCTTCGTTATGATTGCATCATCCATGACTTCTAGGAATAACATGATGCAATTCATCGCTGTTGTCTTAGTGCCTGAGCATCCACAGAGCCAAACTACAGCCAGACCTGACCTCACTTTGAGGCTGGCTAAACTTAAAATGCTGCTGTGACACTGCTCTAGCACTGTGGAGAAGACAGTTGTACAGTGACTGGAGGGTTTTCCATCCCTGTAATAGCTACATTGAGAGAACAATCTTTCATTTCATTTAGCACTATCTAACCATGGCTTAGGTCAGCTTAATTATACTGGTTCTGGGGTTTTCACATCCTGAAAGACGTACTTGTTAGATGGTTTATCCCATCACCCTCCCATTCCCTGGTCCTTGTCGAGTGACCAGAGAGCATCAATACACAAAGTTCAAAGGTGCAAACAAGTCAATGTTTATTGCGGTAAACTTCCAGCAAGCAATGATTCCAATTTCCTTCCTCAGTGTCCCCCTTCCCAGCTCTGACACCACAGAGGCTTGCCTGTGTCCCTGTTCCCCTTCCCTGTTCCTATTCCCCCTTAGCAAAACATAATTCTAATTCCCCTACCCCCATTCCCATTCCCCCCACTTACTTCCTGATTGACTGCAGACTATATAGTAATACTTGAGTTCTGCTTAGCTATGCCTTAACCAATCATTTTACTGAAATGTAACTAACCAATCCTAACATATTGTAACATGATTATCTAACCAATTATACCCCACCACCTTAATTGGTTTACACTCAACAAATTAATTATACAGCAGACTGAAACAATCACAGCACCAGACAGAGATTATACAGACAAGCAATAGGAAAGGGGGGACTACAGTGCTAGAACAACACAGAAATGAGGATTTCACCCCTCAGCTATTGATCAGTGAGTTGTTCCCAGACAGAATGCTGTCATGATAGAGGTTGTGGGTGCTGGTTGCTTAACTGTCTGGCCCACAGGGCAGGATTTCAGATTCACCGTTACTTTCTCAGAATGCCAGCACCCATCTTTTGTTCACTTAAAATGCGAGCAGGGAGATTACAACACCTCAGAACTCATGGAGCTCCAGGAAACATGTAACTTTAGGTCCGGGTGAGCGTGTCTAAAAATCAGCTGTGCTGTAGAAGGTCTCTAGGAGTTGAAAGAGATGTGCCACCTCGACCTCCCTAAAGAGTTCATCAACTATTAACAAAAACTAGGGTTCATAAGTCACAGTCTTTGTAGCAGGAGGATAGTGGGCTGGTCTAAAGTGCTAGGTTTTTTTAAGACTCTTTTTTCCTATCTCTTGGATGTTTTGGTCTCTGCATAGAGACGTGGTTTCAAACCCCACTCCTGACATGATCATCTGGAGAAAATAGCCTCACTTCAATCTCCTGTGCAACAATAGAACCCTATTTGCTTAGCTTTTCTATTCCAGTAGTTGTGAGAGAAGCTCCAAACCAGGGGGAAACAGGGCCTGTTCTCTCGACCCATCAATTTTGTCTTCCTTCATTCCAAGCCCTTTCCTCAGATACATCCGTATTTCCCACACTATCTTGTTTAATGTTCTTTGCTTTTATGAAACTTTAGGGTCATCATTTAATTGCCACACAACTGTACTTATGAAGTGAAGTGAAACACAATATTTTTCGGATATTCTTGCAGAAGAGTTTTGCTTTCTGACCTGGAATTGAACAGGGACTGCCCGAGGGGGACAATGCTACTCCCTTTTCTTGGCTCATCCAAAAAACATAAGTTCTTGATGCCCTTTGGGTTCTCTGTTCTTCAAAGGCAAATGAGCTGGTTTAGTGGCTACTGAGAAAGCCTTAGAAAAGGGCCCCAAAATTGACAACGGGTGATTTTTGTAGTGTAGTGGTTATCACATTTGCCTAACATGCAAAAGATCCCTGGTTCAAAACCAGGCACAAACATTGTGGCTTTCCTTCCTTTGGCCTTTTATCACTCCAAGTCCTGTCTCAACTACATCCGTAGCTTCTGTGCTTTCTTCCTCATTTTTTTTCCTTTCATGGAGCTTTAAATTGAAAAGGAGAGGCTTAGCCGGCATTTTGAGGGAAGGAACAGACCATCATTTGGGAGACTGCCAGCTACATAACAAATCTGAGCGGAGAAGAATCCCAACCCATTGTCCTGCATATTTAGCTCCCAGCCAGCAGTATTTCCCTTGCCTTTTTTTTTTTTTGAGCTAACCTTGAGTCCAGGGCGCACACACTCTCTCCGCCCCACACATCAAATCTGGCCCTGCTGCAAAGTGACCCCTAAGAACCAGCAACCTGCACGAGAGCATGACTGGGGGGAAAAGGTTTCCCATGAAGCTTATAAGCCACTGGCTGCGTTGGAAAGAGGCAGGCTCTGAGCGTAACAGTCAGCAAAGAAGGCCTGTTTGGGGATGTGGCTCAGTGGCTCAGTGCCTGATTCGCATGTATAAGGCCCTGGGTTCACTCCCTACATTTGCCTTTCACCCCTGCTGCTTTGCTCAGGCCCAGCTGGCATGTGGCCCAGCCAGTCTCCCTGCACAAGTGTCAGTCCTGAGCAGTGATGGCAAAGTGCCAATTGCATGGAAGCTCTGTGGGGGTTTCTGCTCCTAAAGCCCCAGGGTGACTCTAAGATTCCCATCCACTGAGCTGCTTGATGAGGAAGGAGCCCTCCTGAGTCCCAGGCTTCCTGTGTGAACATCTGATTTGTGGGAAGCAAGGGAGGGGGAGGGTAGGAGCAGAGGTGAGCTGTGGCAGGGGGCAGGGTGGCCCTTTTAGAACCATTTGTCCTGGGACAACAGGTTCTAAAATGGCTTCTAAATTTAACAACCGGCTCCTGCGAACTGGTGAAACCGGCTCCAGCTCAGCACTGCGCTAACCCATTGCACCACTGGAGCCCAACTCAGGAATTGTCTCTTTGTTTCATGGATGGATTAGTGGAGTGGGGGGGTTGCATTAGCTAAAACAAATCCATATTAAAGGCTGCAGGATGGCAGCAGCAGAGGTGGGGAGCCTCCTTCCATGTGCTAGAGCTGGTTCCCCCTTCCGTTGCTCAGGGGAAGGTTGGTGCTTTGAGCCCACCCGGTGCTGGAACGTCCCATGGGTGATATTAACGGGACTCTTGGGAAGGGAGGGGAAGTATTTTCTATCCCTGCCTAGCTCCATTGGTCTCCTGTGGCCCTTTTGGCTCTCTGCTCCCCTGTTGGGGAGATGCAGAGACAAGCCCCCATCTGGGTGAGTCACTGAGAGGCTGTGTCCCATGGCATGTGTGGGGGAGAGGGGTAGGGGTGGGCTGGGGCTCAAGGGAGAAGGTTGTGTGTGACAATGTGGGGAGGGGAGGTGTGTTCCTTAGGATAGAAATGATGAAAAACACAGGGGAAGTGACAGTGAAGCCCCGTGTCTGAGTGTTATGACCCTGTGTGGTGCTGCCGTTCACCTTCCCCTCCTATGGTCTCAGCTTTCATTGAATCCAGCATTTTTTCACCTGTCCTCACCACAGAGGTGTCCCACATGCCTCAGCTACTGAGTGTCCCTCTTAGAGACGCCGAGGACTGGAACTGATTTCAGCTGCTGGACAGCTCTGCTAGGTCTTTATTCATTTGCACAGGAAAATGCTGAGTGTTTAAATTCATTTCAAGCCCCGCCCCCATTCAGCGAACTCCTGAACATACTGGAGATGGGTCTGGAAATCGATTTTCATTCGAAAAAGTTTTTAAAGGGAATCACTTGGATTGGAACTAGGAACCCATTACCCTGCTGG
Organism: Mauremys reevesii; assembly: GCF_016161935.1. Lineage (NCBI taxonomy): Eukaryota > Metazoa > Chordata > Testudines > Geoemydidae > Mauremys > Mauremys reevesii. The sequence continues at coordinate 41,382 of NW_024100876.1, forward strand.
GAAACATTCACCCACTGATTTATACTCACAACAAGGAGTGTCCTGTATAGCCCAGAGCAGGAACAGTTTTACCCTGGGGATTAGTAAACTTTCTCTCTATACAAACACCACAGCTTACAAACTCCCCACCCCCGCTCTGTGTCACCAGAGCACAACAACAACTCTCCTTGGGGCACACACAGCTCCCCAGCTCCCTGCCCGTCAGTCTCTCCAGCATTGCTCCAATCCCTTAAAGCAGGGTCTCAACCACGATTTACCTTAGGGCCGGTGCCAGTCCTCCAGTCCTCCCAGTGGCCAATAATGTCACTCATACCACTCAGAACCCGCCCCCCAAAACTCCGCCCTTCACCTGCCTAAGGCTCTGGGAGGGAGTTTGGGTGGGGGGAGGAGGTCTAGGGTGCAGGCCCTGGGCTGGGGATTGGGGTGCAGGAGGGGTGGAGACTCTGGGGGGTGTTTGGGTGCAGGAGGGGTGAGAGGCTGGTCTCTGGGAGGGAGTTTGGGTGGGGGAGGGGTTCTGGGGTGCAGGCTCTGGGATGGAGTTTGGGTGCAGGGTGCAGGCTCTGGGCTGGGGCAGGGGGTAGCAGGAACAGGAGGAGGAGTGGGGTTGCAGGTTCTGGGTGGGAGACTGGGGGCAGGCGGGAGGGGGCATGTGGGAAGGAGGAGGGGGTGCAGGCTGTGGGAGAGAGTTGGGGGCAGGGGTGTGTGGAGCGGGGAGCAGGCTCTGGGAGGGAGTTTGGGAGTGGGAAGAGGTATGTGGGGAGGGTGAGGTGCAGGCTCTGGGAGGGGGTCAGGGATGCAGCACTTACCTGCGGAATAGGAGCTTGCTCTGTCCATCCCATGCATTGACCTGGTATTGCAGTGTCTCCAGGACCAGTGCCTCTCCTTCTGGGGAGAATTGTCTGGTTACAAAAGCAGAAAGAGTTTCACACTAAAGATGCTGATTTGAGAAGTTTTTTTTTTTAAGTAGTTGAAAAATCAGGTCTCTTTAGTCCTTTGGTTTCTTCATGACAACATATTGTTAAAATTTCTTGGGAATGTTTTCTAAGCTACAGATAGATGTGTTTCTTAGTCTTGCTGGAGGATTATTTTAAAAACCAGAATTCTTCTGTTTGCTGTGAGTCTTTTCAACGATATGAAGGATGAATGCTTTTTGGACTGAGGGTCTGTTTGGGAGATGGTTGGGTGTGTGTGTGTGTGTGGTGGGGGGAACACAGATTGGTAGTACTTGAGGTCACATGTATGTCAATAATTAACTGGGGACATTAGGGTTTGTCCTTTTTGTTTCACATTTTCCTCCATCCCTCCCTCCTTTCTCTTCTTCTCTTGCTTATTTTGTTCTTTCTCCTGTTCCCCTCCCAACACCAGGAGGGGGGGGTGTTGCGGGGGAGGGCTCTGCAGCTCCCACTGTAGGAGGTCCACCCAAAAAAGTGGGGCTGAAATAGTGCTCGGGCAGTCAGGGCCAGATTAACCTTTTGTGGGTCCCGGTACCAAACATATTTGTAGGCCCCTATGTAGTCACTGTGGGCTCCGAGTGTGGGCCTGGTGGGACAGTGCCATTGGTGCCATAGGATACCCGGTACTGAACCTCAGAGACATTTTTCATTTTGATCACACACCCCTACATGACTGTACGCATTGCCATACACAGCTCCCTCAGCCCCCGGGTTTTCTTATTGAGCTGTACACCCATGTGGGTTTACCAGTGTCCACAGTGAGCAGAACTTTCATAGTGATCAAGGAAACTCCCCACAGATTTATCTCCTTCCTCATTCAGACCTTCTCTAGCCATGTCTCCAGTACCCCCCATGTCACCAGTCACGGCAGATGGTCCTAGTCTCAGCTCAGAGTTCTAAAGCCAGCAGACACCTGATCAGGTCTGACAGATTCCCCCCCTCAGCCCCCATCCTACCATGTGAGCCAGCCAGCTGCAAACACCATCTCCCCAAAGTCAGGACTGAGCCCTTGGGAATCCAAAGCCACCAGCCTCTCTCCCTCTGCTCCCATCTACATGCTAGTCTGCTACCTGGTCACCACCACCTCTCCCCATACTTGTTTCCTTTCCACTTTGGAAATGCTCCCACCCAGCTGGAAGCTCCCTCTGCCAGCCTGACCTGCTCCCTCCTTCCCTGCTCCCTTGACATTCCTGTCCTACTGGTGCCCTCTGTTCCTTGAGGTGAACTCCAGTGTCTTTAGCTGCTCTAGCTTAATGGCCCCAGTAGTCACAGAGCCACCTGCAGCTTCTCTGGCTACAGCCATGGGGCCAGTTCCCAGAGGCCAGCCTTAGCCAGCTGCAGCTACTAGCCGCAGGAGGGGTGGCAATGCCAGGGCTGAGCGTGCTTGAACCTTGCAACGGCAGCACTAGGGGCTCTAAATCCTCAGCCCTGGCCCTAGGCAGCTGCAGACTCTGGAGTTAGGCACTTCCCTCCTCTAGGCCATGGCTTTAAATACCTGCGATTCCCATCACCTGCAGCAGAGGCCACCAATTCCCACGCCCCCCTCAGCCAGCACCTAGTCGTGCAGAAAGTGCAGCCTGAGTGATTTTGGAGGCTGGGGTGCCAGGAGGTTCCCATCCCTGAGCAGCAGCTCTGCAACAAGCTCACGTGCGTCCCAGTTGGGACATTAGCTGTTACTGACAAGGCTTGTCTGTGTTCTAATAATAATCTCATTGTTAGGTGTGAGAAGTATGAACTGTTGAATAGGTTCCATTAGTTGGTTAATAAGATGTCTACGAAGTAAATCACTGGCTTTAAAATAAGATCCAATCTGGAGCATATGAACTATTGACCCCTGGACTCCATCTCTGAGAGGGGACTTGTTTACCATCAGGGGACAGGCTCAAACCAGTCCAAACCGGTTTTTCCCGCCAAAACCAGCCCTCAGCGTTCCATCTCCTCAGCCCTTTTCCCGCCACAGAAGTGATATAAGGACGTGCTCAGCGCCTGCGCGGGGCCGTCCCCCCCCCAGCGACGGCCCCTCCACGGTCGGGTCTTCCCAGTGCTCCCGAGCCGGAGAGCGACGAACCCCCTGGGTCCCGCCGTGAGACTGAGGAACAGGAGGCCTGTCACCCCCATTCCTGCCGTCCTGCATCCCTGGTGTCCAGCCTCCCACGGAGCCCCCTTGGAGTGAGAGACCCCGGGGGGGGGGCACTGGGGCTGGGCAGGAAAGTGACTCTGCCCCGGGGAACCCGGGAGAAGCCTCAGAGCTGCCTCAGCCCCAGTGGAGCTGCAGCAGGAGCTGCCCCCGGCATCGCTGGGATTTGGGGGCAGAGACTGGGGCCTGGCAGGGGATCCCCTGTGGTGTGGGGAGATGGGGGTGTCAGGCAGGAGGAGAAGCTGGAGTTGGAGGGGGAAGGTCAGTGGGACGCGGGGAGGGGGTTGAACTGTCTCTGTGCAGCCAGGAAATTCCCAAGTGGGGAGAAGTGGTGGGCGGGGTAGGGGAGGGGGTTAATTGGATCCTGTCCCTGTTTGTGCCACTTGGCTCTCGCCCCCGATACAAATTCTCTCTAGTTCTGCCCCTTTTCTCGCTCAGTGTCTCACACGGGGCTATAAAATCTGGGGCGATTTCCCCCCTTTCCCCTCCAATGATCAGCTCTCCCGTCTCCCCCGATTTCCCCCGTTCTCCCCATGAGTCTCAAACGTCAGTTTAAAATCTTCTCTCGTGAGGGCATTTTCCACCCGTGTTATCTGCAGCGATTTGTCCTTGTGTAGGTGGGAAATTGTTGCCCTGCGTCATTCCCAGCACATGGCTGCCCCTGGAGTGGGGGTGGGATGGCTCAGTGGCTTAATGCTCAAATAAATTTGTTAGTCTCTAAGGTTCCACAAGTACTCCTGTTCTTTTTGTGGATACAGACTAACACGGCTGCTGCTCTGAAACTATGTAACTGTACTCTCTATGCCAGGATCTAAATCATGAATGAAGATATTGAACAGAACTGGACCCAGAGCTGAGCATGGTGGGACCCCACTCCTTATGCCCTTCCGGCCTGACTGTGAACCACTGATAACTACTCTCTGGGAACAGTTTCCCAACCAGTTATGCACCCACCTTAGAGTAGTTCCATCTAGGTTGTATTTCCCTAGTTTGTTAAGGAGAAGGTCATGTGAGACTGCATTGAAAGCCTTCCTAAAGTCTAGATAAACCATATCTGCCGCTTCCCCCCATCCGCAAGGTTTGTTACCCAGTCAAAGAAAGCTATCGGGGGCTGGTTTGACACAACTTGTCCTTGATAAATCCAAGCTGGCTATTGCTTCTCTCCCTATTATCTTCTAGATGTTTTCAGATGGATTCCTGAATTGTTTGCTGCATTATCTTCCCTGGTGCAGAAGTTAAGCTGACTGGTCTGTAACTGCCTGGCTTGTCCTTATTTCCTTTTTCATATATGGGAACTACATTTGCCCTTTTCCAGTCTGCTGGAATCTCTCCCATCTTCCATGACTTTTCAACTATAATAACCAAAGTAAAACTAGCCCATTGGGTCTGTGAGCAGGTAAATCGCCTCCCTCGCCCAGCAGCTCCCCCAGGGCAATGACCCAATGCCTCCCCCCACCACAGGGACAGAAGCTGAAAGTCCATCTGATGGCAGGTCAGGGGCTAGCGTGGAATGTGCTGGGATCTCGGCCTGGGCCCTAGTGGGGTAGGTGACCCCGTCACCCGTAACCACACCCAGCAAGGCCTGCACCGATTTTCTCCTGTCTGTGAGTCCCAGCAGAGAGACCAGGGACTCATTGGTCCATGGAGAATGAGCTTTCCCCAGCTGGGGCTGCAAACCAGTGATCAAGGGCAGCGGGTGAGGAGCTTGCACTAGCGCTCCTGCAGGGTCCATGGTGTGGGGTGAACAGAGAAATCCAGTGTCCAGGGCTCTCAGGCCACGTGTCCATTCCACTGCAGGAGGGGATCTGGGAGCAGCCCGAGGGGACTGGGGCAGGAGTCGGGAAAGCAGCCGTCTGGGAGAAGGAGGGAATTCAGCTGTGCTGGGGAAGCTGGGCTGAGCAGAGATGCTGCTGCAGATGCTGCTAGTTCCCTGAGTACGACGCTGCAGCACTTTAACTACATGGTTAATATAGAGGTTGCAGCTCAGCTGAGTAGTGTGCTGCACTCATTTTAATGGTGTTAGTGGCTTTGCCAGGGTATAAAACCAGGGCCGCCCAGAGGATTCCGGGGGCCTGGGGTCTTCGGCAGGGGCCCCACTTCGGCGGTAATTTGGTGGCGGGGCCCTTCCGTTTCATGACCCGCCACCGAAGTGCCCGGAGACCCGTGGCGGGGACCCCCTGCTGCCGAATTACCGCCGAAGACCGGGCTGCACGTCGGCGGCGGGTCCCGCTTCGGCAGTAATTCGCCAGCAGAGGGTCCTTCCACCCCAGAGCGGAAGGATTCCCCGCCGCCGAAGACCGGGAGCAGAAGAAGCTCCAAGGGCCCGGTCCGCAAGAGTTTTCCGGGGCTCCCGGGCGAGTGAAGGACCCTGCTCCAGGGCCCCGAAAAACTCGTAGGGGCCCCTGCAGTCCGGGGCCTGGGGCAAATTGCCCCTCTTGCCCCCCCCTCTCGGCGGCCCTGTATAAAACTGAGGTGCAGCTTCACCCTGGTCACACCCCTCTATCCCTGCTCCACCCCCTCCCCCTCCAGCCTGTCCATGCTCCCCCCTCCCCGAGCACTCCTTGTGCCTACAGCTGCTGGGGAGGCACAAGTGGCACCTGTGTGGGAGGAATTTCCCAGGGTGGGGAGGGCTTTACCCTTCCCTACAGCCCCTTTGGCCCACCCTGGGCAGCATGGGAGGCAGAGCACAGTGGTGGGCTGGGGCCAGATTTCAAGAATGTCTCTTGATGTCAGATCCAAATATGGGATCCTGCCTTTACATGCGTAGGGGCTGGACACCTGCAGTGCCCAAGGACTCCACATGCAGCTGTGGCTGCAGTTGGAACAAGTTCCCTGCAGTCCTGTAGTTCAAAGGGAGAAACTGAGGTACCCAAAATTAGGCCATTGTTGTAAATTGAGGCCTTTCCGCCTTGCCCGTTAACAACAGTCGGTGGGCTAAGGCTCATTGGAAGTCACTGTTTAGACTTGATCACGGCTGACGTAGTCCTGGTCATAAGCAGAAGCCTGGCAGTGAAAGGTCCTGATTCCATCCCCAGCCTCCAGAGGCAGATGGTCCCCCAGGGATGGAACAACCCTGGGAATATTTTACACTCACAGTCTTTCCCACGGGCTGGGTAATTCCACAGTCTCATTCACAGGGCTGAGAACCTCAGGGTTAAGTTGCACAAAGTGAAACTAACTGAAATGTGCCCCCTGCGCTGCACGCTGTGCTGTGCTGCCCTGGGGAGATGTGGCTTTAAGCTGCTGTCCCAGCCCCTTCCCACTCTCAAGAAGGACTGGGCCAAAAGAGATCTGATGAGGTTCAACAAGCGTAAGGATTTTTATCTCTCTAGGCCGATCTGATCAGAAGATCTCGGGAGCCTTACAGTTTATCTCCGCTGAGTCCCCCTTTTAAGGCCATCTATCAGAGCTGACTTTAATGAACTCCACACACACAAAGCTATAAAATAAAACAACAACACTTTATTTGCTAAGGGGAGAGGAAGGAATGGAAAGGGGAATGGATTAATGATTCTGGAGATTCGGAATAACACACAGGCACTTATAATACAAGATGTTCTATCTTTACAGACATCAGCGATAAAGGGTGCAGGATCCAGAAAAGAGAAGCCAGTAGTGAACACTGACCGTGGACAACAGATGAAACAGACAGGTACGTATCCCTATCTTAACTCCCACCTAACCCGCTTTGCGTCGTCCTGAGTGCACGATTGATCTAACTAATCGGACCAGGTCCGTGTATGCAAGTTTGCTTTCCCAAAACAACAAACAAACAACCCCAACTTAATTAGTAAGTAGCTATTGCAGGCCCATAGCCAGTGGCAAGATTGTACCGCACCAGGAGAGAGCAGCCACCTGCACCTCTGACAGCTCAAAAGCTCAAGAGCCAGTGCCCCTGGCCCCTCCCCTCATTGGTCTCTGTAGGGAGCTGTTGCTGGGCAAGGTCAGATTCCTGCTCTTCCCACTTTCCCGCCTTTTCTAGGTACTGAGGAACAAGAACCTGACCCCCAATGGAGGTCGCCTTGTCCTTTTACCAAAACAAAATGGCCTTTTGATTTACAGAACTTATTTTAACTTTTATACAGAATAATTCGGCAAACATGTATACTGAAATTAACATTTCCCCCTCTTGTCGGTGTTACACCTGTTTTAAAAAGATGTAACTGCCGACACCTGTGGCTTTGCCAAATTATGACCCACCCGATGAATAAATTGTCACATGGCGAAAAATTTGCATTGAACCCAAATACAACCATAGTATTACAGAGGGTAGTGCTGATTAAAACATTCCTTATCGCAGACTGGGGATGTGTAATAACTGTTTGATTTGCTTCTTCCCTAATTACCACGGGACCAGTTAAACTAGGAATAGGAGAAGGAAGAACCAAAACAAATTGGTATACTCTTATTCCATACGGACCTACCATAGACCATTTACCAGAGTCTGCCGTTGTAACATTCATTTTAAACCTCCCTATACAAGTCTAACTATTTACGGGAAAATTTAACCTTGATCTTACTGCAGTAGAAAGTTTTACAATGAAAAGACTCTTCCTGCTTTACATCCATTTCCCTGCATAGACGAACTATTGCAAGAAGGTGTGGATACAACAGTACATTGAGAGCCGAGAAGGAAGGACTGTGCTGGAGTACTAATTCTGAACATGGCACTAGGTCTTTCATGAACCCAAGGAGCTGATATATTTCCAGAAACCCACCCCATGGTACATGCTCAGGTACTTCAATTTAATGCAACCGCAAATCTGAGAACTGTTGGGCACCCTAAGTTTGGTACAATTCCCAAAAGAGGTTTTACTATATCCCATTACATGACATTTCTGTTTTTTCTCTGCATCCCACAGGTGCAGCCTGATAGTTAAGGCACATTTCTGAAATTACTGCTTGAAATATACCTGCCTTGTTCGATCTTTCTTTGACCCACTTGAGCACACAGCACGGTTCTTCCTTGATCATTAAAACAGAAATGGGGTCATTTTGTTCCAAAGGATCCAGGGTGGCCATGGGATCCTCTGTGGCATAATGACTCCCTGTTATACAGAACAGATGGTCACCTTCAACCAAATCAATTAACCAAACCTTAACAAATACAGTGCAACCTATATACATAGAGAATAGGATGATGGCGGTCATGTCGATCTAGGAATGGAAGAGAAAATATGATTGGCACAGTTAAATGGGTTGATTTCCTTTCCATTCCTTTACCTGGCTGCTATGGAATCACTTTAATTTGATCCCCTTCTTTGCTGGTATTTGAACCTGATATACAGAGGCACTTGCTCCGTTTGTTATGATAACTGGACCCACCCAACGAGGACTAAGGACATGGCCTTTTCTATATAATACCTAAACATTACCTTTGTACCAACCACCCATCCTACATCATTAATGTGGCCTAACCAAGCACTAATGACTTGGTTATTAGCTTTTAGTTGAGGAGCTACTCGATGTTGAAGACTGCTGATGGTGTCTAGCAACTGTGACATGTATAAGTCTATTTGCACCCTGGGAAGGTACTCATCCGGTGGAACTCCTCCCACCCACTAAAGTTCAGGGGTGTGCATAATTCTCCCAGTTAGCATCTCGTGCGGTGAAAACCCTCACACAGTTCTAGTAGATCGCATGGCCGCTAGGATATATGGGAGTTTGCTATCCCAATCCCTTCCTTGCACATCTATTACTTTTCTAAGAGCAGTTTTCATGGCTCTATTAGCCTCTCGACGATAACAGATTTTGCGGGTGAGCAGCTATGTGCAACCGCTGTTTGATGTTTAAGGCCGCACACAGCGCTTTTGTGACTTCACCCACAAAGTGTGGTCCTCTGTCTGAATCTATTTCTGATGGGATACCAAATCGAGAAAAGGTTTGTTCCAGTATTTCCTCCTTTATGTTAGGCAACCACGCCACTTAGACACCCGTTCCAAAGTTTTGGACGCAGCATAGTGTCCCTGGCCATGAGCTACAGTTATTAGTTCTTTTCGTGGAGTTATTGGCATAACCAGTACAGGTAATTCACAGTTTGGTGATGTTGCTATAATCAATCCGTTTTGTCCTTACATATCCTTGATGTTTCCCTGCTGTTAAAAGGGCTTGGAGATCATTATCCTGTTTTTGCAGGGTCAAGATGCCATGGCCTGCTGACACATCTGGAGACGGCATCTTAACTACAGCAGCTGAAATTGGGTCTTATCCCATGTATATGCTGATCCTAACCTAGCAGCTTGTTTTGCTAGCTGATTGGCCTGATTGTCAAGCGTGGCCAGAACCGACCCCCTTCGTATGGGCTTTTACTTTGAACTCTTTTCTTCCAGATGGGAAGGGCTTGAACCACCCAACTAGAAGCAGAACACAGACAGATGTTTTCCTCAGGTGCTACCCCAGACGATACTGCCAGGACCGCAATTCATTGTGCAGCTTGTGCTGACGGCGGCCTCACCGTACCCTGCACCACTTGCTGTGTCCCCTCCTGGATTGCAGCAAACCCTGCAACAGGATGCCCTTCGTGGTGACAAGCACTCCCATCAACTGCCCAGAGTGTTAACCCTTTTCCTTGTACTTCTTCCCAGGATGTTGCTAAGAAGAATGGAGATAGTAAGTCTAAATCAGGATCTGGCAACGGACATTCGTGCTCATCTCCTGCGGTAATCGGAGCATAGGAAGGATTCTCGTATGGGGATCTTCTCAGTACGAATATCCCGATTGACCAGACTTAGAGTCCATCCCGCCAGCCGGGGAGAGGATACCCTTCCCTCATTAATTCTTCCAGAGATGACATATTTTACTGGAGTATGGCATGTCCTCACCACAATGAGAGCTGTGCCACTTAAATATTCCCAATGTGTTAGGGACCATACCAGGGCGAATACCTCACGTTCGCAAGCTGAAAACCTCGCCTCCACCTCACTGAGAGTTTTGGAACCATAGGCCATCGGTCTCACCTGGCCAATTTGTTTTGCAGCAAAACAGCTCCAGTGCTTGCTGGAGTAGTTGCCAGGTGCAAGTAAAATGGCAGGCCTTGTTTAGGAGAGGCTCGCGCTGGTGCAGCCGCTAGAGCCTTTCTAAGATCATTAAAAAGGCACCTTTCACAATTGGCAAGTCAAATCCTAGTGAGGAAAAGACAAAGAAGCGTAAACTCTGGCAAGTCCAATGAAAAGTATAGGGCAGAGGCCAAAAATGAACGTGAAGAGCAACTAGCCAAGGCACAACAACTAACAGCAAAGGGTTGTTCAGTACATGGGATCAGGGCCGGCTCCAGGCACCAGCCTACCAAGCACGGGCTGGGGCGGCACCTTGGGAGGGGGCACTCGGGGGTTGGGTTTATTTTTTTTGTTTGGCCAGGCGGCGCTGGGGGGAGGCGGGTCTTAGGAGGTGTGGTGCCGTGTTGGGGGGGCGGGGACTTGGGCGGTGCTCGGCTGGGGCGGGGACTTGGGCGACGTGCCGCTCGGGGGGCGGGGAGGTGGGTGGGGCGCCGGTCAGGGTGGGGACTGGGCGGGGCGCCGCGCGGGGGGCGGGGCGGGGGTGACGCTCGGGGGCGGGGCCTTGGGCGCCAGGACGCTCGGGGGCGGGGACTTGGGCGGGGCGCTGCTCAGGGTGGGGGCGGGGCGGGGCGGTGCTCGGGGGCGGGGCTTGGGTGACGCTCGGGGCGGGGCCTTGGGCGGTGTGCAATGCTCACTTGGGCGGGCAATGCTCAGGAGGGTCCATGGGATGCAGGAAGTCTGCCAAACGGTCAGCAAAGCCACTAGGCAATCGGTGCTAAAGGAGCACTCCAGGAAGACCAGGCCACTGCGGCGAAGCTAAAAAAGTTCCTTGCTTCTGTCTTCACTGCAGAGGATGCGGAGGAAATCCAGACACGCCAGCCCTTCTTTTGAGGTGACAGATGCTAGAATCAAAGAATTATAGACCCATCAGGTTAGAAGGCACTGCAAGGTCCAGGGAGGGTGTTTGGGTGAAGAAGGGGGTTTGGGGTGTAGGCTCTGGGAGGGAGTTTGGGTGCTGGGTGCAGGGTCTGGGCTGGGACAGGGGGTTGGGGTGCAGGAGGGGGTTTGGGTGCTAGGTGCAGGGTCTGGGCTGGGACAGGGGTTGGGGTGCTGGCGGGGGCGTGGGGGCGGGGTGCTGGGTCGGGGCTGGGACTGGGGTTGGGGTTTTGGGTGCAGACGGGGGTCCACGCTCTTGGTGGGAGTTTGGGTTCTGGGTGCTGGGTCTGGGCTGGGACTGGGGGTTGGGGTGCAGGAGGGGGTTTGGGTGCTAGGTGCAGGGTCTGGGCTGGGACAGGGGGTTGGGGTGCAGGAGGGGGCTTGGGGGCTGGGTGCAGAGTCTGGGATGGGACAGGGGTTTGGGGTGCAGGAGGGGGTTTGGGGGGCTGGGTGTGAGAGGGGGTTTGAGTGTTGGGTGCAGGCTCTGGGCTGGGACAGGGCGTTGGGGTGCAGGAGGGGGTGCAGGGTGTGGGTCTGGGCCAGGGATGAGGAGTTTGGGGTGCAGCAGGAAGGCTGCCCTGGGGCTGGGGTGGGGGGCCAGAGGGGAGGATTCCCCCCAGGGACAAGACACTCACCCAGGCCCCACCAGGCTGCTGCTCAGGAGGTCCAACCGGGATAAGCCCCTCCCCTCAGATTCGACTTGGAGTCACCTGGTGGGGGCGGGGAGGCTGCCATGCGCCTCCTACTTCCACAGGCGCAGCAGCCGCCTCAGCCTGCCCCCAGCGCCGCTCCCCTGTAGCCTGCAGTGGCAGCGGCCAGTGAGGGAGCACAGTGTGGAGATGCAGGGGGCAGGCAGAGACGCTTGGGGGAGGCACGTGGGGGTGGCTCGGGGGGTGGCACGTGGGAGTGGCAGGTCGGGCTGGGGGAGAAACCCTGCCCTGAACATTGGTGGAGCCGGGCCCCTCGAGGCCCTGAATTTGCTGGAGCCTGGGCACCACAGGCCCATATAACTCGCCGCCTCTGGCAAGGTTCATCTAGTCTAACCCCTGCCAAGATGCAGGACTTTGTGTGTCTAACCCACCCAGCTTCTCTCTTCTGGCTGGGGTCCCTTGACTGCAGCAGCTCCCCCGATCTCCTCGCTCTCCTCTTTCCCTTACTTCCTTCACTTCTCTGCCCACTGGTTTGCTGCATCTCTGAGTCCTCTCTATATGCCCTGGCCCAGCAGCTAGTTGCCCAGGCTACACTCCCATTGCCATCCGTGGGGCAGCCTGGGCTGTGAGGGCTGCAGGTTTTGGTCCCTGGTCAATGCAGGTGCTATGGCTGCTGCACAGCTACGTGGTGACTCCTGCAGCCCATCACCAAACTGCGGGGCCATATTCTGCAGGGTGGCCTCCCTGGCTGAGATTCTGGGAGCAGAGAACCCCTGGGTCAGAGAAGGAAAATGGCCCACACAGAACACACTGTCAATGGCTCCCACAGACGTCCCCGTGACACCCGACTGTGCAGCCCAGAAGTTCTCCTGCTCCTTCATTGTCACCGCGGGCAAGAGTCTGGCAATGGGAATGGATTATGCATCTGGGCAAGGAGGAATTGGCCATGGAGGTGGAGGAGGACTTGGCTTTGCCCTCCTTATCCTCCTCCTCATCCAAGTCGTCCTCTTCTGCTTTCTTCTCCATGACCACGTGCTCCATTCCCATGGCCAGGTCCTCCCCCTCCTCCACTTCCTCCTCTCTGGCCAGATCCTCCCTCTCCTCTGTGGCCAGGTTCTCCTCCTCCTTTTCCTCCTCGTCCTCTTCTCTGGTCAGGTCCTCTTCCTCCTGCTCCTTCTCCGTGGCCAGGTTCTCCTCCTTCTCATCTTCCTCTCTGGCCAGGTCCTCTTGCTCCTACTCTTCCATTGCCAGGTCCACCTCCTTCTCTTCTTCTTCCCCCTGCATCGGCACATCCTCATCCTCCTCCATTCCTGGGTCCTCCTAGTCTATAGTCAGGTCCTCTACCTCTTCTTCCGCCTCTTCTTCTTCCCCCTGCATGGCCACATCCTCGTCCTCCTCCATTGCCAGGTCCTCTCCCTTCTCCTCCTCCTGACCCAGATCCTCCTTGTCCTCCTCTGTGGCCTGGTCCTTCTCCATGGCCAGGTCTTCCTCTTTCTCCTCTGGAGCCAGGTCCTCCTCCTCTTCCTCCTGCTCCATGGCCAGGTGCTCCACTCCTGTGGCCAGGTCCTCTTCCTCTTCCTCCACAGGCAGGTGCTCCTCTTCCTGCTCCATGGCCAGGTCCTTCTCTTCTTCCTTTTGCTCCATGATCAGGTGTTCCTTTCTTCCTCTTCCTTTACCTTCTTCTTCCTCCTCCTTCTCAGTGATCAAGTCCTCTTCCTCTTCTGTGCAGAGGTCCTCCTCCTCCTCTTCTGCTGACAAGTTCTCTTCCTCCTCCTCTCCTCTGCTGCAGACACATTCTCCTCCTCCCCCTTTCCTCTGCTGCAGACACATTCTCCTCCTCCTCCTTTCCTCTGCTGCAGACACGTTCTCTTCCTCCTCCTCCTCCTCTTCTTCCTCTTCTGCAAACAAGTTCTCCTCCTCCTTTTCCTCTTCTGTAGTCAGATTCTCCTCTTCCTTCTCTTCAGACACATCCCCCCCCCCTCCTCTTCTTCCTCTTCTGCAAACAAGTTCTCCTCCTCCTTTTCCTCTTCTGTAGTCAGATTCTCCTCTTCCTTCTCTTCAGACACATCCCCCCCCTCCTCCTCCTCTTCTTCCTTTTCTGCAGACACATTCTCCTCCTCTTCTTCCTTTTCTGCAAACAGGTTCTCATCCTCCTCCTTGTTCTCTTCTATAGATATTTCCTCCTCCCCCTTCTCCTCTGTGTCCAGGTCTTCCTCCTCCTCAGTGGTAATGTTCTCCTCTTTCATCACTAGCTCCTCCACCTCCTCCTCTTTTTCACTAATCAGGACTTGCTCTTCCTGCTTCTCCTCCTCCTCTGTCTTTAGATCTTCCTCCTCTTCCTCTCTTTCTGTGTCAGGGTCTTCATCCTCCTCTGTCTTTTCCTCAGGGCAAAGTCCTTCTCTGACTGGTCTGTGGGGTCTCTGCATCAGAGAGACAAGGGCAGAGGTGACTCTTGCTGGGGAGGGAAGAGGAAGGACAGGGGTGAGAAAGGATGGGGAGAGCAGATTTAATGTTTCTCCCTCCCATGTAAGCATCGAAAGGCAGAGAGATCCCCACAGTGTCCCTCTCACACCCCTCAGCCCCAGGACCCATTGCAGAGAGATCCCCACACTGCCCCGTCCACAGACCCCTCAGCCCCAATGACCCATGGCAGAGAGTTCCCCACACTGCCCCTCCCATAGACCCTCAGCCCTGTGGCCCCATGGCAGAGTGGGCCCTTCACTGTCCCATCCTCCCTGGGAGTTGCTCCAAATCATCAGGGACCCACTTCCCAGAAGCTCCCCCCATGCCCCATTGCAGGGGGTGGCTCTGCAACTCCCGCTGATGTCATTGAGCTCACGTGGCTCTGGCCAGACCCCTGGGCTGGGATCCCCACAATGACTGGGACAGAGCGACTGGGTGTTAATGGCCCTTGCTCCTCCCCATGCCCAGGGGGTCTCCTCACCTGCAGTGGAGGACCACTCAGCCTCCGTGTTGCAGAGAACCTCCAGAGAGTAGCTGCTCTCCTCTCCGGCAACAGTTAAGCAGCTGAGGCAGCGATCCCCCAGCTCCTGCCCTGGGAATGCCTCCTGCTGGCCCACACAGCTGGGATGAGGGCAGGCCTTCCAGCAGAAGCAAACCCAGAGCTGCGTTGCCTGGCTCCTGCCATGGGCTGAGTCCTGCCTGCCCAGATTGAACTTAGGCCACCTCCATCTCGGCCTGGATGTTGTCTCTCTCTGCTCAGCACCAGCCCTGGGGCTGGTTTCCTCCCAGTGAGCAAGGCCGAGCAGGACCATCTCCTGGGGTGGCCGGGGCCTGCTTCCCATGCCATGCGGATGGAGGGCAGCTCTCTGTCTGGGGACGCTGGCAGCTGGTCCCCTCTGGCTCGGGGCCACCTTCCTCCTGAGATACCTTCTCAGCACGTCCATCCTGGAACTGAGCAGGAGCAGCCGTGAGTCTGGGGCAACAAAGCCTCTCAGCAATGGGCCTGTCTTGCCTCAGGGGGAATGGAACCTGGGTCCTTAGAATCATAGAATCTCAGGGTTGGAAGGGACCTCAGGAGGTATCTAGTCCAACCCCCTGCTCAAAGCAGGACCAACCCCAACTTAATCATCCCGGCCAGGGCTTTGTCAAGCCGGGCCTAAAAACCTCTGAGGATGGAGATTCCACCTAGGGAACCCATTCCAGTGCTTCACCATCCTCCTAGTGAAATAGTGTTTCCTAACATCCAACCTAGACCTCCCCCACTGCAACTTGAGACCATTGCTCCTTGTTCTGTCATCTGCCACCACTGAGAACAGCTGAGCTCCATCCTCTTTGGAACCCCCCTTCAGGTAATTGAAAGCTGCTATCAAATCCCCCCTCACTTTTCTCTTCTGCAGACTAAACAATCCCAGTTCCCTCAGCCTCTCCTCATAAGTCATGTGCTCCAGCCCCCTAATCATTTTTGTTGCCCTCCGCTGGACTCTTTCCAATTTCTCCACATCCTTCTTGTAGTGTGGGGCCCAAAACTGAACACAGTACTCCACATGAGGCCTCACCAATGTCGAATAGAGGGGAATGATCACGTCCCTTGATCTGCTGGCAATGCGTCTACTTATACAGCCCAAAATGCCATTAGCCTTCTTGGCAACAAGAGCACACTGCTGACTCATATCTAGTTTCTTGTCCACTGTAATCCCCAGGTCCTTTTTTGCAGAACTGCTGCTTAGCCAGGCGGTTCCCAGCCTGTAACGGTGCATGGGATTCTTCCGTCCGAAGTGCAGGACTCTCTTGGCCCCTGCTGACTCCACCCCAGGGGGCCCCTCCTAGTGCCTGAGTCACAAGGGCTGCTGTGCCCTGGGAAGTGTTTGGTGCCCAATAACAGACTAGGATTGTCATCCAGGCACAAGGGTACAAATCTATCACAATCTCCCAGTAACAACACAACAAGTGAGGAGCTTATTGGGCAGAGGAAGAAAGGCCTGGGGTTAAGGAAAGAACAGGAGCAACTAGACTAGTAACCCATCAACAATCACAGCATTGACAAGGGGCCCGACCCGCCCCAACCAGCTCCCTCCCAGCCCCTGCGCAGCAGAATGGGAGTTGAGTATCAGTTCTCTAGGGGCTGATGCTGCCCTGTGCTCCTTGGCCGGCTTGAAATTCACAAGGAAAACAAGCAAAAGGGATTCTTACCGGGTCTTCGGTCTGAGTGTCAATGGGCACCTCCCAGGCTGTGACGCGTCTCCCTCAGCTCCACTCCGCCAACAACCGAATGGAAACCAACCCCTTTGTCTCCGAGCACTGGCTTCTGATTGGCTCCCTCTGCTCCACTCCCCCAACAGCCAATAACCAAATGTAAACTGACCCCTTTGTCTCCGAGCGCTAACTTCTGATTGGCTCTGGTAGTAGCTCCCCGCATGTTCCGTCTCCGCCCGGCATTCCAGGCATGCTGGGAAGCGGTATCCTGAGCCCTGCAGCCATTGCAGTGGCGGCTTAACGCACAGGGGGCCCATGCCCAGGGGCCTCGGGCAACTCGGGGGGCCCTGGGAAAATCTCACCATGCTCGGGCAGCATGATTTCGTTGGTGATTGTCTTGCCTGGCATCAACAACGCTTCTGCTCTCACTCGTTTTCCATCTCACCACTGGGCTGGACTCTTTCCCCTCTTCCCCTCCTCTCCAACCCCACATTTCTTTCCCCTTGGTGCCAAACACAACACAAGAGGGAAAAACAAAAGTTATCATCACAATCTGCCGTGATGGCTAGGCTCTCCTTCTCGCATCACCCACACCCCAGGGCTTACCCTGAACCCCCTTTGCATGATGTTGTCACAGCTACAATTGGAAAGCACCCCACTGCTCCTGCACCCAGCATAGTCACGCTGCACAAGAGACTCTTGTCCCTTCCACTGGTATTAACCCCACAGAGCCCCAGGTCCAGCTAGGATGCACCTTATTTTCTTTAGTACTGGGGTTCTCGTCCTCTCCTTCCTATCTCTCTTGGACTCCATCTGTGGGAGTGGACAGGAAGTGTTACAGACACACAGACCCTCCCCCAGCTCTCTCTGCACCCTGGGCTCACACCTGGTTGTCTCCCCAATCCTTGGCGCTGTCCAGCATGCCTCCCCCCGCAGAAGTCATAGAATCATAGAATATCAGGGTTGGAAGGGACCTCAGGAGGTATCTAGCCCAACCCCCTGCTCAAATCAGGACCAATTCCCAACTAAAGCATCCCAGCCAGGGCTTTGTCAAGCCTGACCTTAAAACCTCTAAGGAAGGAGATTCCACCACCTCCTAGGAACCCATTCCAGTGCTTCACCACTCTGTGAGTGAAAAGTTTTTCCTGATATCCAACCTAAACCTCCCACACTGCAACTTGAGACCATTACTCCTTGTTCTGTCATTGGGTACCACTGAGAACAGTCTAGATCCATCCTCTCTGGAACCCCCTTTCAGGTAGTTGAAAGCAGCTATCAAATCCCCTGCTCATTCATCTCTTCTGCAGACTAAACAATCCCAGTTTCCTCAGCCTCTCCTCATAAGTCATGTGCTCCAGCCCCCTAATCATTTTTGTTGCTCTCCGCTGGACTCTTTCCAATTTTTTCACATCCTTCTTGTACTGTGGGGCCCCAAACTGGACACAGTACTCCAGATGAGGCCTCACCAATGTCAAATAGAGGGAATGATCACATCCCTCGATCTGCTGGCTATGCCCCTATTTATACAGCCCAAAGTGCCATTAGCCTTCTTGGCAACAAGGCCACACTGTCGACTCATATCCAACTTCTCGTCCACTGTAACTCCTAGGTCCTTTTCTGCAGAACTGCTTCCTAGCCATTCGGTCTCTAGTCTGTAACAGTGAATGGGATTCTTCCGTCCTAAGTGCAGGACTCTGCACTTCTCCTTGTTGAACCTCATCAGGTTTCTTTATCTAGGTCCCTCTGTATCCTATCCCTACCCTCCACTGTATCTACCACTCCTCCAAGTTTAGTGTCATCAGCAAACTTGCTGAGAGTGCAGTCCATGCCATCCTCCAGATCGTTAATGAAGATATTGAACAAAACCGGCCCCAGCACCGACTCTTGGGGCACTCCACTTGAAACGGGCTGCCAACTAGACATGGAGCCGTTGATCACTACCTGTTGAGCCTGACGATCTAGCCAGATTTCTATCCACCTTATAGTCCAATCATCCAGCCCACAGTTCTTTAACTTGCTGGCAAGAATACTGTGGGAGACCATATCAAAAGTTTTGCTAGAGTCAAGGAATAACACATCCACTGCTTTCCCCTCACCCACAGACCCAGTTATCTCCTCATAGAAGGCAATTAGGTTAGTCAGGCATGACTTGCCCTTGGTGAATCCATGGCGCCGCCGCCTTGGTGGTGCTGAGTTCTGGGGGCTGGGGTGGGGTCCGTCCGTTTCACAAGCTGCGGCTCTTCCCACGTCCCGAGCTCATGGTAGAATCCCGGCAGGAGTTTGGGGGCAGAGGAGCTGCCCAACCCCGTAATCCAACCCTCCTTCCCCTGCCTCATTCCAGACGCTGAGTCCCAGCCCTGCCGCTGCCCTGGGGCAGGTGGGTTTCTAGTCCCAGTTGGGCCCCTCTCCCTAGGCCAGCGGTTCTCAGCCCCATCAGCACACCGGGCCGCCGGGTAGTGTCTGCACTGGGTGGCTGCAGCCCACAATGGCTAAGAGGTTGAGAACCGCGGCTCTGGGCCGAGTCTGTGGCTGCTCTGGGCCAGGCCTCTGCAAAGCTCCCGCGGTCCGTTACTGGGGCCATTTCAGCCACTGTCCTGGCTGGACGGGGGCAGCGGGAGCTGGAGGAGGAGGGAACTGGGGGGGTCCTTGCAGCTCAGGGGCTGCCCGGTTAGAGCCCAGCCCTGGGCGGGAATCCCCGGCAGAGCCTGGTTCCTCGCTCGTTCCGTGTGCTGGTTTCCCCTGGAGCTAATGGAGTCGGCGTCCCTGCGGTGGAGGGTGGGGGACTCCGAACAGACCCAGAGCCGTAAGCGAGGCGAAGGTTTGGCCTTCAGGATAGCTGGTGCCCTGTAGTGCATCTGCGGAACCGTGGCCGGGGGGAGTCTGGGGCTGGGATAGCCGGGGGCTGCGGGTCAGGATTGAGGGACACCAGCAGGGCTGTGGGGGGGGGGGAGCCCAGGGCTGGGATAGCGGGGGGCTGGAAGTCAGGACTGAGGGGCACCGGCAGTGCTCTGTGAGGAGGGAGGGATGAGCCCAGGGCTGGGATAGTGGAGGGCTGCGGGTCGGGACTGAGGGGTACCAGCAGGGCTGTGGGGGGCGGGGGTGAGCCCAGGGCTGGGATAGCAGGGGCTGTGGGTCAGGATTGAGGGGCACTGGCAGTGCTGGGGGGGGGAGCCCAGGGATGGGATAGCAGGGGGCTGCGGGTCGGGACTGAGGGGCACCGGCAGGGCCGTGGGGTGAAGCAGCCCATCTGGCTCTAGGTTCTCCTCTCGGTTTCCTGGGCACTGAAACATTCCCCTGCTCCCCCCCACCGACCCAACGAATCCGAGCTGGGGCGCGGGGGCGAGGGAGCTGCACGGTTCTCCCCTGCCCCCCGTCTCGTTTGTTTCCCGGCTGCAGGATGAAGAGGACGAGGACGATCCCATCTACGTGCATGGTGACGAAGGCTACAGCCCCAACCTCAGGGGCAACTACTTCCGAGATGGGCAAACCAAGATCGGTGAGCGCCCCTTGCCCTGCCCTGCCCCTCGGCAGCTCCCCGGGCCTCTGTCTGGGAGGAGCTGGGAGCGGGTGGCTGCGTGGGTACGTCCCTCTCTGGCTGTGTGAGCTGGGCCCGGTGCAGTCTGGGGGCGACCCTAAGCCACCCTACGTCACTGCCCTCTGCAGTCTGCCGTCGAGCAGCCTTGGCGCGCCTTTGCATTGTGCCAACTGCCAACGGGCCTCCCGGGCTGTGCCGGGGGCTGGGCACAGAGATGCTCGTTGCCTCAGACAGAGGCACGAAGAGCAAGTGACTCTCCCAAGGACACCCAGGGGGTCACTAGCAGAGCCAAGAAGTGACCCTCCATCTCCTGCGTCCCAGCCCCATGACCCTCCTTGCTCTGCGAACATGTGCTCCCTAAATCTCTTTTCCTCGGCATCATCATGTGGCAGAGAGTTCCACTGGCTAACGTACATTGTCCAGAGCAGTAATGAAATGATCCAAAGCCCCTTGCTTGGCCACGTTAACGAGGCTCCTCCTCCCCAGGGCCCTGCTCACCCCTGTGGGCTGCGGCTGCAGGGGCTTCCGTTCGCCTGCGGGCGTCCCGCGGCAGAGCCCGAGGCCACGCCCGCTGCAGTGCCCGGGGAATCTCCGCTGAGGCTAGCGGTGAGGCGCCCCAGCTGGTGGGCTGCATGTGCCAGAGTGGGGCTGATGTTCCCTCCAGCAGGGGGCGGTGGTGGCGAGTGTGGGCCCCCCCCCACTCTAGGGCCCTAGGGCTGCTGTCTCCCCGCCCCCGCGCCCATCCTGTGCGTGGTCTGGGTGTTTTATGATCACGGTGAGTTTCGCTGCTGCTCCCCGGCCCTGCGGGAGGCTCCCAGCCCCTGGCCGCTGCAAGGCCGGACCGCAGCCCTCCCCTTCGCCCCGCAGACTTCGTGCTGGTGTGGGAGGAGAAGGTGCGGCCCCGAAGAAGAGGAGGGGAAGCTGGCGGCTCACGAGGCCAGAGGCGACCGGCCACGCGGGCACCACGAGCACTGGAGGAGGAAGTGCCTCAACAACCTGAGAAATGCCGGGCTGCTGATGGAGAAGGTGAGAGGAGAGACTTATACCGTGGGCCCCGGTATGTGCCTCCCTCCTCCGGTCCCGGCCGCATCCCTCCTGGGCCCCGGGCCCCTGCTGTGTCCCTCCCCGCCCCAGGTCCCTTCCATGTCCCTCCCCCACCCCCTAGGTCCCTGCCGCGTCGGGTTGCCAACTTTCTAATCACACAAAACCCAGCATCCCCGCCCCTCCTCCGAGGCCCCACCCATGCCCCCCCCCATATCCGAGGCCCCCCCCCAAAACACTTCATCCCCCCCCGCCCTCGGGTGGTCTCTCCCACCCTCATTCACGTTAACTGGGCTGGGGATTAGGGTACAGGGGGTGGGGATGCAGGCTCTGGGGTGGGTCTGGGGATGAGGAGTTTGGGGTGCAGGAGGGGGCTCTGGGCTGGGGCAGGGGGTAGAGGTGAGGGCTGTGGGAGGGAGTTTGGGTGCAAGAGGGGGCTGCGGGGTTCATCGTGGTTCCCAGCCAATGGGAGCTGCAGAGCCGGCATTAGGGTCAGGGGCAGCGCGTGGAGCCTCCCTGGCCGCCCATGTGCCTAGGAGCTGCAGGGACCTCGGGGCCGTGTGAATTCTGGGCAGGCAGGGAGCCTGCCTTAGCCCCGGGCCCCGGTTGTGCCGCCGACCGGAGTCACCAGGGTCCCTTTGTGACGGGGCGTTTCGCCTGGCAACCCAAGGTCCCTGCCATGTCCCTCCACCTCCAGGCCCCAGGCCCCCTGTGACGATGCGGTTCTGGCGGGACCCAACTGCGAGTGCCAATTCAGGACCAATTGCTCAAACAGGGCAGTCACAGCCCATGGCTGGGGGTTTCCACCTCTAAGGCAAACCAAACCAGCCAGACAGAGAGGACTTCGGTCTCACCCCACTGGCTAACCACAAGTCACACAAGGAATTTCCTTAGACACTCCAGTCTCCCAGTATCACCACCAGTGCACTCGTCCTGGGGATGAATGGTTATGAAAACCAACACCCCAATAAAAGAAAATGGTTCCCTCGATCCCAAAGGACCAAGCCCCAGACCCAGGTCAATATACACATCAGATCTTACCCACAAATCACGCTGTTGCCAATCCTTTAGAATCTAAAATCTAAGGGTTTATTCATAAAGGGAACAAGGTAGAGCTGAGAGCTAGAACTGGTTACATGGAATCAATCACATACAGTGATGGCAAAGTTCTTAGTTCAGGCTTGTAGCAGTGATGGAATAAACTGCAGGTTTAAATCAAGTCTCTGGAACATCCCCCGCTGGGATGGGCCATCAGTCCCTTGTGCAGAGCTTCAGTTTGTAGCAAAGTCCCTCCAGAGGTAAGAAGCAGGATTGAAGACCAGATGGAGATGAGGCATCAGCCTTTTAGAGGCTTTACAGCAAAATGGAGTCTGGAGTCACCTGGGCAAGTCCCTGCACTTTGCTGAGTCACAAGGCGTGTCTGCCTCCTCTCCATGGGTCAGTTGTGTAGCTGATGGTCCTTAATGGGCCCTCAAGCAGGCTAGGCAGGGCTAACACCACCAGAAACACAGCACAAATTTGAAATACAGACAGTACAGAGCCAATACTCATAACTTCAACTACAAAATGACACATGCACCCAGACACCATAATCATAACCAGCCACCCATAGCCTGGTCTTAGACACCTTATATGATCCTTTACATAAGATTTGGTGCCACTACAGGACCTTGGTTGCAACCATGTTCTATATGGTCCCAGATCATATCAGTAACGTCACACCCCCGCCATGGCCCTCCCCTCTCCAGGCCTGATCCCCCCCAGCGTCACCCCCTCCGAGCCCCAGCCCCCCACCCCATCCCTCTCCCACTGGGTCCAGGCCCCTGCTGCATCCCCCTCCCAAGCCCTGGCCATGTCCCCCCTTCCCAAGGCCCTGGCCCCCCACCACATCCCTCCCGGCTCCAGCCAGGCCTGGCTGTGGCTGATTGGGGTGACGGTGCATTGGGAGACTCTCGAGGCCTTGCTGGCCCCAGGATGCAGCAGTCGGAGAGAAGGCGGCTGTCCCCTGCCTGACCCCAGGGCCGTGTGTCCCATCCCTGCCCTACAGACCCTGGCCTGGAGCCCCTGGACGCAGGCACATGGCAGCTCTGCCCCCCTGGGGGCTCCGTGTTCAGCCCCCTCCTGCTTCCCCGCAGGAGGAGATGCTGAGCGAGCGGAAAACCATCCACTACCTGAAGCTGAGCGCCCCGTGGGACGTGCTGGTGTTCTACGCCGAGGAGCTGTGCCTGCGAGCGCCCCTGCAGGTCAGTGCACCCGGGGGGGGGGCGGCTCTCCCACCAGCCCCCCCATTGCCCTCTGCTAGCCCAGTCCTGGGCTCCCCCCCGCATCTCTGCCAGCTCCCCTCAACCCCGACCCGCAGCCCCCTCCTACCCCAGCCCTGGGCTCCCCACCCAGCTCTGCCAGCGCCCCGACCCGCAGCCCCCTGCTAGCCCAGCCCTGGGCTCCCCCCCAGCTCTGCCAGCGCCCCTCAACCCCGACCCGCAGCCCCCTCCTACCCCAGCCCTGGGCTCCCCCACCCAGCTCTGCCAGCGCCCCTCAACCCCGACCCGCAGCCCCCTCCTACCCCAGCCCTGGGCTCCCCCACCCAGCTCTGCCAGCGCCCCTCAACCCCGACCCGCAGCCCCCTCCTACCCCAGCCCTGGGCTCCCCACCCAGCTCTGCCAGCGCCCCTCAACCCCGACCCGCAGCCCTCCTACCCCAGCCCTGGGCTCCCCACCCAGCTCTGCCAGCGCCCCGACCCGCAGCCCCTTGCTAGCCCAGCCCTGGGCTCCCCCCCAGCTCTGCCAGCGCCCCTCAACCCCGACCCGCAGCCCCTTGCTAGCCCAGCCCTGGGCTCCCCCCCAGCTCTGCCAGCGCCCCTCAACCCCGACCCGCAGCCCCTTGCTAGCCCAGCCCTGGGCTCCCCCCCAGCTCTGCTAGCGCCCCTCAACTCCGACCCGCAGCCCCCTGCTAGCCCAGCCCTGGGCTCCCACCCAGCTCTGCCAGCGCCCGACCCGCAGCCCCGTGCTAGCCCAGCCCTGGGCTCCCCCCCAGCTCTGCCAGCGCCCCTCAACCCCGACCCGCAGCCCCCTGCTAGCCCAGCCCTGGGCTCCCCACCCAGCTCTGCCAGCGCCCCTCAACCCCGACCCGCAGCCCCCACCTACCCCAGCCCTGGGCTCCCCCCCCCAGCTCTGCCAGAGCCTCAACCCCGACCCGCAGCCCCTCCTACCCCAGCCCTGGGCTCCCACCCAGCTCTGCCAGCGCCCTCAACCCCGACCCGCAGCCCCCACCAACCCCAGCCCTGGGCTCCCACCCAGCTCTGCCAGCGCCCCTCAACCCCGACCCGCAGCCCCTCCTACCCCAGCCCTGGGCTCCCACCCAGCTCTGCCAGCCCCTCAACCCCGACCCGCAACCCCTCATACCCCAGCCCTGGGCTCCCCCCCAGCTCTGCCAGCGCCCCTCAACCCCGACCCGCAGCCCCCTCCTACCCCAGCCCTGGGCTCCCCCCCCCCAGCTCTGCCAGTGCCCCGACCCGCAGCCCCCTGCTAGCCCAGCCCTGGGCTCCCCCCCAGCTCTGCCAGCGCCCCTCAACCCCGACCCGCAGCCCCCTCCTACCCCAGCCCTGGGCTCCCCACCCAGCTCTGCCAGCGCCCCTCAACCCCGACCCGCAGCCCCCTCCTACCCCAGCCCTGGGCTCCCCACCCAGCTCTGCCAGCGCCCCGACCCGCAGCCCCCTCCTACCCCAGCCCTGGGCTCCCCCACCCAGCTCTGCCAGCGCCCCTCAACCCCCACCCCCAGCCCCTCCTACCCCAGCCCTGGGCTCCCACCCAGCTCTGCCAGCGCCCCTCAACCCCGACCCGCAGCCCCTGCTAGCCCAGCCCTGGGCTCCCACCCAGCTCTGCCAGCCCCTCAACCCCGACCCGCAGCCCCTCTTACCCCAGCCCTGGGCTCCCCCCCCGCTCTGCCAGCGCCCCTCAACCCCGACCCACAGCCCTCTCCTACCCCAGCCCTGGGCTCCCCACCCAGCTCTGACAGCGCTCCGACCCGCAGCCCCCTGCTAGCTCAGCCCCGCCCCCCAGCTCTGCTAGGCCCCCCGTGTGCAGGAAGTAGTGGGGGGACTGGCCCCGTCTCCGCCTGCAGGTGACTGTCGGTCTGGGAGGTTCCCCTGGCCACCCCCAGCCCTGACGCTGTCTGTGCCGACCGCAGGCCCAGCCCAACCCGGACTGGAACAGCTCCGCCGAGGTCCTGAGGAGACTCTGCATCCCCAACGCCCTGCACCAGCACGTCCCCAACAAGCCCGCGGACTATTACACCTGCGCCTTCCGCAGGTCCAAGCTGGACAAGTGAGTCTCGGGACTCCCTCAGTTAGGTCCATCTGGGGGGCCAGGGAGGCCAGAGCTGCATTGGGAGACCAGAGCCCCATCTGGGCTCCTCCAGTCTCCCAGCCAGCTCCAAACTGAAACTCCCTCCAGCCTCTCACTCAGCCTCCCCCCGGCTCCTCCCCCAGCCTTTGTGTCCTTTGTCCAGTTTCCGGGCAGAGGTGTCACCTGGCCGACCTCCAGCCCCCTTCCTGGGGTCTCATGTTCCGTGCTCAGGTGTCCTCCCTCAAGGCAAGTCTCCCATCCCCAATGCAGCCAGTCCCAGCACAACTCCCCTGCAGCCTTCCCAGGCCAGCACTCCCCACTCAGCATTCACAGAGCACAGCCAGAACATCCCCACTTCGTCACAGCTCCCTCCTTGCCTCCCTTCCCCTGGCCCGACTGGCTGTTTGATTATCCCCCCCAGGTTCCTGGGCAGCGACTCCCGGGACTCCTACTTCAGCAACACGCAGAGACATCGCATCGTGAGTAGGGTGGAGGGAGCATGGGGACCTCAGGGCCTGCCCCACTCCCAGCCCTGCTCTGCCCAGGTCCGTAATTAACCCCGTTGCCCTAGAGGCAGCTCCACGGGCCCATCACATGGTGGGCAGCCAGATCGAAATCCCCTGGCTCTCTAATGGGCTGATTTAACCCCCCACCCAGACCCAACCCTGCCCCCAGCTCTGTGTAGAAACCCCAACCCAGAATCATCCCCCTTCATGGCTTCGGGCCCAGCTCTGTGCTTCAGCCTCCGCAGGCCCCACAGCTGGTGGGAAACACTAGAACCAGTGACGTGTGTTTGAATCCAATCTCAGGCTCCAGGGCACGGCTGATTGCCTGGGGAAGGGTCAGGAAGGCTCCCTCTGCCCTGCACCTAGCATGAGCCAAGGGGAATGTGGGGGCATCAGAGCCGTGGGCAGCTCCTGCCCTGGGGGCTGGGCCAGAAAGGTCTATGGGAAGGCTCCCATTAGCATCCCAAGGCTCTGGTGCAAGGTCCAGGTGTGTGAGCTCCACAGGGCTGCGCCCAGCCGGGACTTGCTGGGTTCCTGCTCCGCGTGAGCCCTGGCGAGGGTGGACTTTGCTGACGGCGCCGCGCTCCTCGGGTCGGCAGGTCTATGAGATCCTGGCTCGCACCATCTACGGGAAGCGGAAACGTGCCGAGATCGGGATCAACCGGCTGCTGAACGAGCGGGTGTACGGCGCTGCCTTCCCGCTGCACGAGGTAGGGGCTGCCGGGTGGGCTGCTGTCCCTCCGGAGCTGGGATGGGGGGCCTGGGAGAGAGACGTCCTTCCGGAGCTGGGATGGGGTGGGGACAGACGTCCCTCCGGAGCTGGGATGGGGGGCCTGGGAGAGAGACGTCCTTCTGGAGCTGGGATGGGGGGCCTGGGAGAGAGACGTCCCTCCGGAGCTGGGATGGGGCGGGGACAGACGTCCCTCCGGAGCTGGGATGGGGGGCCTGGGAGAGACGTCCTTCTGGAGCTGGGATGGGGGGCCTGGGAGAGAGATGTCCCTCTGGAGCTGGGATGGGGCGGGGACACAGACGTCCCTCCGGAGCTGGGATGTGGGGACCGGGGGGCAGCTGCTGGCTCTGCAGGTCCTGGTTGGTCACTGCGGCCATTCAGCCGGCACTAGGCGGGGGTCCCGGGCAGCCGTTGGCAGCTCTGCTCCCTGGGCACTGCAGAGACCCTGCCCCATCCGCAGTCGCCCCTGGCTGTGCAGGTGGCCGACCCGTCTCCCTCTCTGTTGCCTTGACCCAGGGCCCCTTCGAGACGCCTGAGTCTGAGGTCCCCGATGAAGCCCTGAACCCTCGCCAAGTCCTCTACCGCTTCTGGGCCCAGTGGGGCTGCTGGTACCGGTACCAGCCGCTGGATCACATCCGCCAGTACTTCGGGGAGAAGATTGCCATCTACTTCGCCTGGCTGGGTGAGAGCCCACCTCCTCCTCCCCTCTGTCCGCCTCTGCCCCCCTGCCCCCAGCGCCTCCCCTGCAGCGTCCCAGGGGCCAGGTTGGGGCTGGGATGGGGATCACGGGGATTGTTCCTGGAGCCTGCTGGACACACAGAGCCCCAGGGCTTCTCTCTGCCCCCAGCCAGGCTCACCCAGCCTGTGCTGCCCGGTGGCGCTGCCCAGGGCTCTCGGTGTCCGGCCGGCAGAGGCAGATTCCCGGCACCCTGACTGGTACAGAAAGGGCCGGGGGGCAGGACCGTGTGGGCAGGTCTCCTGGTTCTTTCCCTTGGTGCTGCCGCGAAGTGCCAGCAGTGCCATGTGGCTGGTGCCCCGTGCCCCTGCTTCACAGGGGCGTGGGCGTGGGGTGGAAGAGGGTGAGCGAGGTGCCATGCAGAGTCTGCAAGTGCCTTAGTCCTGCCCCCAGCCTGCCAGGTGGGGCGGGATCATTGTCCACATTTTACAGCTGAGGAAACTGAGGCACGGACGGGGGAGGGACTTTCCCCAAGCCACACAGGGCATCAGCCCTGGGGGTGAAACTCAGGAGTCTTGGTGCCCCACCCTTGATGGAGAGGGGAGGGAGGGGGTCTCCCCTGCCCGGTGTCGCCCTCCTCCGGGGGCTGGTCTCACGTGCCCGTCCCCTCTGCAGGCTTCTACACGGCCTGGCTGCTCCCTGCTGCGGCCGTGGGCACCGTGGTCTTCCTCGCAGGCCTGGTTGCCATGGGAACCAACACGCCCGCGTGAGTCTGTGGGGCTGGGGTTGGGAGCGCAGGAGGGGGGGTGTGTGAGGAGGACCCCTGCCATCCTACCCTGCCCCCCTCCCTGCCCCCCGACATCCAGCCCTCAGACACAGGAATTCGCAGGCTGCCGCCAGCCGCCGTTACTAGTGTGCGGCCTGGGTGCTGCCTTCTCGAAGGGCGGGGGCGCTATAGGGGGTGGGGGTGCTATAGGGGCTACTCCAGCAGCTCCCATCACTCTCCGCTCCCAGGCCTAGCAAAAGCCCCGGGTCACAGCTGTCAGAAGAAAGGAGGGAGACACAAGGAGGGGCTTTGATATGTGGTGATTTGCTGAGGGAGAGCGGGGTGGCGCCGTATAACTGCCGGCAAGGCACCGTTTGCAGCCTCTGGAGAGAAAGCAAAGTGCCAACGCTGGCCACCCACCAGCCTGCTTTTCTGGGCAATGGCACAGTGTAAGCAGGGGGCTGCACAGCCTGGAAATAGCCCGGGCAGCAGGGAGAGAGACGCGGGTTTCCACCCAAGAGAGGGGACAGCTGAGGAGGAGAAGGGTGGGGGCCCTTGGTGGGCTATTGAGGGGAATACAGGTTCAGGTGCCATGAATGGTGCCACCTGCCAACCCAGTGCCATCGCTGGGGGAGTCGGTGCATCGCTGCACTCGGCTCTGCTCACATGTCCAGGACTGGCACCAGTTAGTGGCTGGAGACCTGAAGAGAGTCTCCTTAAACTCCTCTGGTCTGTGTCTGTGCTTTGGGGCAGGCGGCCTCGTTCCCTGCAGGGGGAGGTGTGTATCCAGCCACAGCCCCCCTCTGGCCTCAGGGAGGAGAGGGAAGGATCCCCGACACGCACGCCTGCACCCATGCTGGCTAGCTGGGCAGAGCCAACCCTGCTGCCCAAGGGGCCCGGCTCGATGCAGTGAGAAATCCCCACCTCTGGGGTTTTCCCTGCACAGACGCCCACAAAGCCATGCCTTGGAGCTCCCCCTGCTCAGAGCTGTGCTGAGGGGAGGGGGCGGGAGCTCTGACTGCCGGGGAGCCCCTGGCTACTCCAGTCCCAGCATCTCCCAGCAGGAGGCGCCGTAGGAAATGGCACAGTGGTGCCAGCCCCAGGAGCTAGCGCCAGCCTGTCCCAACTCCAGGTGGGTAAGGCGTAGGGGCAGCAGTTCAAGGAGAGCGTCCAGCTACCCCCGCGCCAGCAGGAGGCGCTGTAGGGAGCAAGGCTAGAGGTGTGAGATGGAGGCGGTGAAGATGGCAATGCATGTGCAGGGGGAACGGGCTTCTGCGTCTGGTGAAGAGGCCGTGTGGCCCCTCTGTTCTGTGCCCCTGCAGGTCGGGTACCTGTTTGATCACCCCGGGACGGTTTTCTTCAGCGTCTTCATGTCCTTCTGGGCCGTGACCTTCCTGGAGTACTGGAAGAGGAAAAGCGCCACGCTGGCTCATCACTGGGACTGCATGGACTTCCAGGAGGAGGAGGTGGTTCCCACGACCATCCATCCACTGTGGTTGGCTCTGCCCAGCTAGCCAGCATGGGTGCAGGCGTGCGTGTCGGGGATCCTTCCCTCTCCTCCCTGAGGCCAGAGGGGGGCTGTGGCTGGATACACACCTCCCCCTGCAGGGAACGAGGCCGCCTGCCCCAAAGCACAGACACAGACCAGAGGAGTTTAAGGAGACTCTCTTCAGGTCTCCAGCCACTAACTGGTGCCAGTCCTGGACATGTGAGCAGAGCCGAGTGCAGCGATGCACCGACTCCCCCAGCGATGGCACTGGGTTGGCAGGTGGCACCATTCATGGCACCTGAACCTGTATTCCCCTCAATAGCCCACCAAGGGCCCCCACCCTTCTCCTCCTCAGCTGTCCCCTCTCTTGGGTGGAAACCCGCGTCTCTCTCCCTGCTGCCCGGGCTATTTCCAGGCTGTGCAGCCCCCTGCTTACACTGTGCCATTGCCCAGAAAAGCAGGCTGGTGGGTGGCCAGCGTTGGCACTTTGCTTTCTCTCCAGAGGCTGCAAACGGTGCCTTGCCGGCAGTTATACGGCGCCACCCCGCTCTCCCTCAGCAAATCACCACATATCAAAGCCCCTCCTTGTGTCTCCCTCCTTTCTTCTGACAGCTGTGACCCGGGGGCTTTTGCTAGGCCTGGGAGCGGAGAGTGATGGGAGCTGCTGGAGTAGCCCCTATAGCACCCCCACCCCCTATAGCGCCCCCGCCCCCCGCCCTTCGAGAAGGCAGCACCCAGGCCGCACACTAGTAACGGCGGCTGGCGGCAGCCTGCGAATTCCTGTGTCTGAGGGCTGGATGTCGGGGGGCAGGGAGGGGGGCAGGGTAGGATGGCAGGGGTCCTCCTCACACACCCCCCCTCCTGCGCTCCCAACCCCAGCCCCACAGACTCACGCGGGCGTGTTGGTTCCCATGGCAACCAGGCCTGCGAGGAAGACCACGGTGCCCACGGCCGCAGCAGGGAGCAGCCAGGCCGTGTAGAAGCCTGCAGAGGGGACGGGCACGTGAGACCAGCCCCCGGAGGAGGGCGACACCGGGCAGGGAGACCCCTCCATCCCCTCTCCATCAAGGGTGGGGCACCAAGACTCCTGAGTTTCACCCCCAGGGCTGATGCCCTGTGTGGCTTGGGGAAAGTCCCTCCCCCGTCCGTGCCTCAGTTTCCTCAGCTGTAAAATGTGGACAATGATCCCGCCCCACCTGGCAGGCTGGGGGCAGGACTAAGGCACTTGCAGACTCTGCATGGCACCTCGCTCACCCTCTTCCACCCCACGCCCGCCCACGCCCCTGTGAAGCAGGGGCACGGGGCACCAGCCACATGGCACTGCTGGCACTTCGCGGCAGCACCAAGGGAAAGAACCAGGAGACCTGCCCACACGGTCCTGCCCCCCGGCCCTTTCTGTACCAGTCAGGGTGCCGGGAATCTGCCTCTGCCGGCCGGACACCGAGAGCCCTGGGCAGCGCCACCGGGCAGCACAGGCTGGGTGAGCCTGGCTGGGGGCAGAGAGAAGCCCTGGGGCTCTGTGTGTCCAGCAGGCTCCAGGAACAATCCCCGTGATCCCCATCCCAGCCCCAACCTGGCCCCTGGGACGCTGCAGGGGAGGCGCTGGGGGCAGGGGGGCAGAGGCGGACAGAGGGGAGGAGGAGGTGGGCTCTCACCCAGCCAGGCGAAGTAGATGGCAATCTTCTCCCCGAAGTACTGGCGGATGTGATCCAGCGGCTGGTACCGGTACCAGCAGCCCCACTGGGCCCAGAAGCGGTAGAGGACTTGGCGAGGGTTCAGGGCTTCATCGGGGACCTCAGACTCAGGCGTCTCGAAGGGGCCCTGGGTCAAGGCAACAGAGAGGGAGACGGGTCGGCCACCTGCACAGCCAGGGGCGACTGCGGATGGGGCAGGGTCTCTGCAGTGCCCAGGGAGCAGAGCTGCCAACGGCTGCCCGGGACCCCCGCCTAGTGCCGGCTGAATGGCCGCAGTGACCAACCAGGACCTGCAGAGCCAGCAGCTGCCCCCCGGTCCCCACATCCCAGCTCCGGAGGGACGTCTGTGTCCCCGCCCCATCCCAGCTCCAGAGGGACATCTCTCTCCCAGGCCCCCCATCCCAGCTCCAGAAGGACGTCTCTCTCCCAGGCCCCCCATCCCAGCTCCGGAGGGACGTCTGTCCCCGCCCCATCCGAGCCCGGGAAGGACGCTCTCCCCGGCCCCCCATCCCAGCTCCGGAGGGACAGCAGCCCACCCGGCAGCCCCTACCTCGTGCAGCGGGAAGGCAGCGCCGTACACCCGCTCGTTCAGCAGCCGGTTGATCCCGATCTCGGCACGTTTCCGCTTCCCGTAGATGGTGCGAGCCAGGATCTCATAGACCTGCCGACCCACGGAGCTCGGCGCCGTCAGCAAAGTCCACCCTCGACAGGGCTCACGCGAGCAGGAACCCAGCAAGTCCCGGCTGGGCGCAGCCCTGTGGAGCTCACACACCTGGACCTTGCACCAGAGCCTTGGGATGCTAATGGGAGCCTTCCCATAGACCTTTCTGGCCCAGCCCCCAGGGCAGGAGCTGCCCACGGCTCTGATGCCCCCACATTCCCCTTGGCTCATGCTAGGTGCAGGGCAGAGGGAGCCTTCCTGACCCTTCCCCAGGCAATCAGCCGTGCCCTGGAGCCTGAGATTGGATTCAAACACACGTCACTGGTTCTAGTGTTTCCCACCAGCTGTGGGGCCTGCGGAGGCTGAAGCACAGAGCTGGGCCCGAAGCCATGAAGGGGGATGATTCTGGGTTGGGGTTTCTACACAGAGCTGGGGGCAGGGTTGGGTCTGGGTGGGGGGTTAAATCAGCCCATTAGAGAGCCAGGGGATTTCGATCTGGCTGCCCACCATGTGATGGGCCCGTGGAGCTGCCTCTAGGGCAACGGGGTTAATTACGGACCTGGGCAGAGCAGGGCTGGGAGTGGGGCAGGCCCCTGAGGTCCCCATGCTCCCTCCACCCTACTCACGATGCGATGTCTCTGCGTGTTGCTGAAGTAGGAGTCCCGGGAGTCGCTGCCCAGGAACCTGGGGGGGATAATCAAACAGCCAGTCGGGCCAGGGGAAGGGAGGCAAGGAGGGAGCTGTGACGAAGTGGGGATGTTCTGGCTGTGCTCTGTGAATGCTGAGTGGGGAGTGCTGGCCTGGGACGGCTGCAGGGGAGTTGTGCTGGGACTGGCTGCATTGGGGATGGGAGACTTGCCTTGAGGGAGGACACCTGAGCACGGAACATGAGACCCCAGGAAGGGGCTGGAGGTCGGCCAGGTGACACCTCTGCCCGGAAACTGGACAAAGGACACAAAGGCTGGGGGAGGAGCCGGGGGGAGGCTGAGTGAGAGGCTGGAGGGAGTTTCAGTTTGGAGCTGGCTGGGAGACTGGAGGGGAGCCCAGATGGGGCTCTGGTCTCCCAATGCAGCTCTGGCCTCCCTGGCCCCCCAGATGGACCTAACTGAGGGAGTCCCGAGACTCACTTGTCCAGCTTGGACCTGCGGAAGGCGCAGGTGTAATAGTCCGCGGGCTTGTTGGGGACGTGCTGGTGCAGGGCGTTGGGGATGCAGAGTCTCCTCAGGACCTCGGCGGAGCTGTTCCAGTCCGGGTTGGGCTGGGCCTGCGGTCGGCACAGACAGCGTCAGGGCTGGGGGTGGCCAGGGGAACCTCCCAGACCGACAGTCACCTGCAGGCGGAGACGGGGCCAGTCCCCCCACTACTTCCTGCACACGGGGGGCCTAGCAGAGCTGGGGGGCGGGGCTGAGCTAGCAGGGGGCTGCGGGTCGGAGCGCTGTCAGAGCTGGGTGGGGAGCCCAGGGCTGGGGTAGGAGGGGGCTGCGGGTCGGGGTTGAGGGGCGCTGGCAGAGCTGGGGGGGAGCCCAGGGCTGGGCTAGCAGGGGGCTGCGGGTCGGGGTTGAGGGGCGCTGGCAGAGCTGGGGGGGGAGCCCAGGGCTGGGGTAGGAGGGGGCTGCGGGTCGGGGTTGAGGGGCGCTGGCAGAGCTGGGTGGGGAGCCCAGGGCTGGGGTAGGAGGGGCTGCGGGTCGGGGTTGAGGGGCGCTGGCAGAGCTGGGTGGGGAGCCCAGGGCTGGGGTAGCAGGGGCTGCGGGTCGGGGTTGAGGGGCGCTGGCAGAGCTGGGTGGGAGCCCAGGGCTGGGGTAGGAGGGCTGCGGGGGGGGGTTGAGGGGCGCGGGCAGAGCTGGGTGGGGAGCCCAGGGCTGGGGTAGGAGGGGCGGCGGGTCGGGGTTGAGGGGAGCTGGCAGCGCTGGGTGGGGGAGCCCAGGGCTGGGGTAGGAGGGGCTGCGGGTCGGGGTTTGGGGGCGCTGGCCGAGCTGGGGGGGGAGCCCAGGGCTGGGGTAGGAGGGGGCTGCGGGTCGGGGTTGAGGGGCGCTGGCAGAGCTGGGGGGGGAGCCCAGGGCTGGGGTAGGAGGGGGCTGCGGGTCGGGGTTGAGGGGCGCTGGCAGAGCTGGGTGGGGAGCCCAGGGCTGGGCTAGCAGGGGGCTGCGGGTCGGGGCGCTGGCAGAGCTGGGGGGGCGCCCAGGGCTGGGGTAGGAGGGGGCTGCGGGTCGGGGTGGAGGGGAGCTGGCCGAGATGCGGGGGGGAGCCCAGGACTGGGCTAGCAGAGGGCAATGGGGGGGCTGGTGGGAGCCGCCCCCCGGGTGCACTGACCTGCAGGGGCGCTCGCAGGCACAGCTCCTCGGCGTAGAACACCAGCACGTCCCACGGGGCGCTCAGCTTCAGGTAGTGGATGGTTTTCCGCTCGCTCAGCATCTCCTCCTGCGGGGAAGCAGGAGGGGGCTGAACACGGAGCCCCCAGGGGGGCAGAGCTGCCATGTGCCTGCGTCCAGGGGCTCCAGGCCAGGGTCTGTAGGGCAGGGATGGGACACACGGCCCTGGGGTCAGGCAGGGGACAGCCGCCTTCTCTCCGACTGCTGCATCCTGGGGCCAGCAAGGCCTCGAGAGTCTCCCAATGCACCGTCACCCCAATCAGCCACAGCCAGGCCTGGCTGGAGCCGGGAGGGATGTGGTGGGGGGCCAGGGCCTTGGGAAGGGGGGACATGGCCAGGGCTTGGGAGGGGGATGCAGCAGGGGCCTGGACCCAGTGGGAGAGGGATGGGGTGGGGGGCTGGGGCTCGGAGGGGGTGACGCTGGGGGGGATCAGGCCTGGAGAGGAGGGCCATGGCGGGGTGTGACGTTACTGATATGATCTGGGACCATATAGAACATGGTTGCAACCAAGGTCCTGTAGTGGCACCAAATCTTATGTAAAGGATCATATAAGGTGTCTAAGACCAGGCTATGGGTGGCTGGTTATGATTATGGTGTCTGGGTGCATGTGTCATTTTGTAGTTGAAGTTATGAGTATTGGCTCTGTACTGTCTGTATTTCAAATTTGTGCTGTGTTTCTGGTGGTGTTAGCCCTGCCTAGCCTGCTTGAGGGCCCATTAAGGACCATCAGCTACACAACTGACCCATGGAGAGGAGGCAGACACGCCTTGTGACTCAGCAAAGTGCAGGGACTTGCCCAGGTGACTCCAGACTCCATTTTGCTGTAAAGCCTCTAAAAGGCTGATGCCTCATCTCCATCTGGTCTTCAATCCTGCTTCTTACCTCTGGAGGACTTTGCTACAAACTGAAGCTCTGCACAAGGGACTGATGGCCCATCCCAGCGGGGGATGTTCCAGAGACTTGATTTAAACCTGCAGTTTATTCCATCACTGCTACAAGCCTGAACCAAGAACTTTGCCATCACTGTATGTGATTGATTCCATGTAACCAGTTCTAGCTCTCAGCTCTACCTTGTTCCCTTTATGAATAAACCCTTAGATTTTAGATTCTAAAGGATTGGCAACAGCGTGATTTGTGGGTAAGATCTGATGTGTATATTGACCTGGGTCTGGGGCTTGGTCCTTTGGGATCGAGGGAACCATTTTCTTTTATTGGGGTGTTGGTTTTCATAACCATTCATCCCCAGGACGAGTGCACTGGTGGTGATACTGGGAGACTGGAGTGTCTAAGGAAATTCCTTGTGTGACTTGTGGTTAGCCAGTGGGGTGAGACCGAAGTCCTCTCTGTCTGGCTGGTTTGGTTTGCCTTAGAGGTGGAAACCCCCAGCCATGGGCTGTGACTGCCCTGTTTGAGCAATTGGTCCTGAATTGGCACTCGCAGTTGGGTCCCGCCAGAACCGCATCGTCACAGGGGGCCTGGGGCCTGGAGGTGGAGGGACATGGCAGGGACCTTGGGTTGCCAGGCGAAACGCCCCGTCACAAAGGGACCCTGGTGACTCCGGTCGGCGGCACAACCGGGGCCCGGGGCTAAGGCAGGCTCCCTGCCTGCCCAGAATTCACACGGCCCCCAGGTCCCTGCAGCTCCTAGGCACATGGGCGGCCAGGGAGGCTCCACGCGCTGCCCCTGACCCTAATGCCGGCTCTGCAGCTCCCATTGGCTGGGAACCACGATGAACCCCGCAGCCCCCTCTTGCACCCAAACTCCCTCCCACAGCCCTCACCTCTACCCCCTGCCCCAGCCCAGAGCCCCCTCCTGCACCCCAAACTCCTCATCCCCAGACCCACCCCAGAGCCTGCATCCCCAACCCCCCCCCCCCCGTACCCTAATCCCCAGCCCAGTTAAAGTGAATGAGGGTGGGAGAGAGCAAGCGATGGAGGGGGGGGATGAAGTGAGTAGGGGCGGGGCCTCGGAGAAGGGGCGGGGCATGGGTGGGGCCTCGGAGGAGGGGCGGGGATGCTGGGTTTTGTGTGATTAGAAAGTTGGCAACCCGACGCGGCAGGGACCTAGGGGGTGGGGGAGGGACATGGAAGGGACCTGGGGGCGGGGGAGGGACACAGCAGGGGCCCGGGGCCCAGGAGGGATGCGGCCGGGACCGGAGGAGGGAGGCACATACCGGGGCCCACGGTATAAGTCTCTCCTCTCACCTTCTCCATCAGCAGCCCGGCATTTCTCAGGTTGTTGAGGAACTTCCTCCTCCAGTGCTCGTGGTGCCCGCGTGGCCGGTCGCCTCTGGCCTCGTGAGCCGCCAGCTTCCCCCTCCTCTTCTTCGGGGGCCGCACCTTCTCCTCCCACACCAGCACGAAGTCTGCGGGGGCGAAGGGGAGGGGGCTGCGGTCCGGCCTTGCAGCGGGCCAGGGGCTGGGAGCCTCCCGCAGGGCCGGGGAGCAGCAGCGAAACTCACCGTGATCATAAAACACCCAGACCACGCACAGGATGGGCGCGGGGGCGGGGAGACAGCAGCCCTAGGGCCCTAGAGTGGGGGGGGGGGCCACACTCGCCACCACCGCCCCCTGCTGGAGGGAACATCAGCCCCACTCTGGCACATGCAGCCCACCAGCTGGGGCGCCTCACCGCTAGCCTCAGCGGAGATTCCCCGGGCACTGCAGCGGGCGTGGCCTCGGGCTCTGCAGCGGGACGCCCGCAGGCGACAGGAAGCCCCTGCAGCCGCAGCCCACAGGGGTGAGCAGGGCCCTGGGGAGGAGGGAGCCTCGTTAACGTGGCCAAGCAAGGGTCTTTGGATCATTTCATTACTGCTCTGGACAATGTACGTTAGCCAGTGGAACTCTCTGCCACATGATGATGCCGAGGAAAAGAGATTTAGGGAGCACATGTTCGCAGAGCAAGGAGGGTCATGGGGCTGGGACGCAGGAGATGGAGGGTCACTTCTTGGCTCTGCTAGTGACCCCCTGGGTGTCCTTGGGAGAGTCACTTGCTCTTCGTGCCTCTGTCTGAGGCAACGAGCATCTCTGTGCCCAGCCCCCGGCACAGCCGGGAGGCCCGTTGGCAGTTGGCACAATGCAAAGCGCGCCAAGGCTGCTCGACGGCAGACTGCAGAGGGCAGTGACGTAGGGTGGCTTAGGGTCGCCCCCAGACTGCACCGGGCCCAGCTCACACAGCCAGAGAGGGACGTACCCACGCAGCCACCCGCTCCCAGCTCCTCCCAGACAGAGGCCCGGGGAGCTGCCGAGGGCAGGGCAGGGCAAGGGGCGCTCACCGATCTTGGTTTGCCCATCTCGGAAGTAGTTGCCCCTGAGGTTGGGGCTGTAGCCTTCGTCACCATGCACGTAGATGGGATCGTCCTCGTCCTCTTCATCCTGCAGCCGGGAAACAAACGAGACGGGGGGCAGGGGAGAACCGTGCAGCTCCGCGCCCCGGGCCAGCCTCGCCCCCGCGCCCCAGCTCGGATTCGTTGGGTCGGTGGGGGGGAGCAGGGGAATGTTTCAGTGCCCAGGAAACCGAGAGGAGAACCTAGAGCCAGATGGGCTGCTTCACCCCACGGCCCTGCCGGTGCCCCTCAGTCCCGACCCGCAGCCCCTGCTATCCCATCCCTGGGCTCCCCCCCCCAGCACTGCCAGTGCCCCTCAATCCTGACCCACAGCCCCTGCTATCCCAGCCCTGGGCTCACCCCCGCCCCCCACAGCCCTGCTGGTACCCCTCAGTCCCGACCCGCAGCCCTCCACTATCCCAGCCCTGGGCTCATCCCTCCCTCCTCACAGAGCACTGCCGGTGCCCCTCAGTCCTGACTTCCAGCCCCCCGCTATCCCAGCCCTGGGCTCCCCCCCCCCCACAGCCCTGCTGGTGTCCCTCAATCCTGACCCGCAGCCCCCGGCTATCCCAGCCCCAGACTCCCCCCGGCCACGGTTCCGCAGATGCACTACAGGGCACCAGCTATCCTGAAGGCCAAACCTTCGCCTCGCTTACGGCTCTGGGTCTGTTCGGAGTCCCCCACCCCTCCACCGCAGGGACGCCGACTCCATTAGCTCCAGGGGAAACCAGCACACGGAACGAGCGAGGAACCAGGCTCTGCCGGGGATTCCCGCCCAGGGCTGGGCTCTAACCGGGCAGCCCCTGAGCTGCAAGGACCCCCCCAGTTCCCTCCTCCTCCAGCTCCCGCTGCTCCCCGTCCAGCCAGGACAGTGGCTGAAATGGCCCCAGTAACGGACCGCGGGAGCTTTGCAGAGGCCTGGCCCAGAGCAGCCACAGACTCGGCCCAGAGCCGCGGTTCTCAACCTCTTAGCCATTGTGGGCTGCAGCCACCCAGTGCAG
Organism: Mauremys reevesii; assembly: GCF_016161935.1. NCBI lineage: Eukaryota > Metazoa > Chordata > Testudines > Geoemydidae > Mauremys > Mauremys reevesii. Next base: position 79,846 of record NW_024100876.1, read on the forward strand.
ACACTACCCGGCGGCCCGGTGTGCTGATGGGGCTGAGAACCGCTGGCCTAGGAGAGGGCCCAACTGGGACTAGAAACCCACCTGCCCCAGGGCAGCGGCAGGGCTGGGACTCAGCGTCTGGAATGAGGCAGGGGAAGGGGAGGGTTGGATTACGGGGGGTTGGGCAGCTCCCCTCTGCCCCCCAAACTCCTGCCGGGATTCTACCATGAGCTCGGGGACGTGGGAAGAGCCGCAGCTTGTGAAACGGACGGACCCCCCCCCCCCCACCCCCCAGAACACAGCACCACCAAGGGCGGCGGCGCCATGGATTCACCAAGGGCAAGTCATGCCTGACTAACCTAATTGCCTTCTATGAGGAGATAACTGGGTCTGTGGGTGAGGGGAAAGCAGTGGATGTGTTATTCCTTGACTCTAGCAAAACTTTTGATATGGTCTCCCACAGTATTCTTGCCAGCAAGTTAAAGAACTGTGGGCTGGATGATTGGACTATAAGGTGGATAGAAATCTGGCTAGATCGTCAGGCTCAACAGGTAGTGATCAACGGCTCCATGTCTAGTTGGCAGCCCGTTTCAAGTGGAGTGCCCCAAGAGTCGGTGCTGGGGCCGGTTTTGTTCAATATCTTCATTAACGATCTGGAGGATGGCATGGACTGCACTCTCAGCAAGTTTGCTGATGACACTAAACTTGGAGGAGTGGTAGATACAGTGGAGGGTAGGGATAGGATACAGAGGGACCTAGATAAAGAAACCTGATGAGGTTCAACAAGGAGAAGTGCAGAGTCCTGCACTTAGGACGGAAGAATCCCATTCACTGTTACAGACTAGAGACCGAATGGCTAGGAAGCAGTTCTGCAGAAAAGGACCTAGGAGTTACAGTGGACGAGAAGTTGGATATGAGTCGACAGTGTGGCCTTGTTGCCAAGAAGGCTAATGGCACTTTGGGCTGTATAAATAGGGGCATAGCCAGCAGATCGAGGGATGTGATCATTCCCCTCTATTTGACATTGGTGAGGCCTCATCTGGAGTACTGTGTCCAGTTTGGGGCCCCACAGTACAAGAAGGATGTGAAAAAATTGGAAAGAGTCCAGCGGAGAGCAACAAAAATGATTAGGGGGCTGGAGCACATGACTTATGAGGAGAGGCTGAGGAAACTGGGATTGTTTAGTCTGCAGAAGAGATGAATGAGCAGGGGATTTGATAGCTGCTTTCAACTACCTGAAAGGGGTTCCAGAGAGGATGGATCTAGACTGTTCTCAGTGGTACCCAATGACAGAACAAGGAGTAATGGTCTCAAGTTGCAGTGTGGGAGGTTTAGGTTGGATATCAGGAAAAAACTTTTTCACTCACAGAGTGGTGAAGCACTGGAATGGGTTCCCTAGGGAGGTGGTGGAATCTCCTTCCTTAGAGGTTTTTAAGGTCAGGCTTGACAAAGCCCTGGCTGGGATGCTTTAGTTGGGAATTGGTCCTGATTTGAGCAGGGGGTTGGGCTAGATACCTCCTGAGGTCCCTTCCAACCCTGATATTCTATGATTCTATGACTTCTGCGGGGGGAGGCATGCTGGACAGCGCCAAGGATTGGGGAGACAACCAGGTGTGAGCCCAGGGTGCAGAGAGAGCTGGGGGAGGGTCTGTGTGTCTGTAACACTTCCTGTCCACTCCCACAGATGGAGTCCAAGAGAGATAGGAAGGAGAGGACGAGAACCCCAGTACTAAAGAAAAATAAGGTGCATCCTAGCTGGACCTGGGGCTCTGTGGGGTTAATACCAGTGGAAGGGACAAGAGTCTCTTGTGCAGCGTGACTATGCTGGGTGCAGGAGCAGTGGGGTGCTTTCCAATTGTAGCTGTGACAACATCATGCAAGGGGGTTCAGGGTAAGCCCTGGGGTGTGGGTGATGCGAGAAGGAGAGCCTAGCCATCACGGCAGATTGTGATGATAACTTTTGTTTTTCCCTCTTGTGTTGTGTTTGGCACCAAGGGGAAAGAAATGTGGGGGTGGAGAGGGAGGGGAAGAGGGAAAGAGTCCAGCCCAGTGGTGAGATGGAAAACGAGTGAGAGCAGAAGCGTTGTTGATGCCAGGCAAGACAATCACCAACGAAATCATGCTGCCCGAGCATGGTGAGATTTTCCCAGGGCCCCCCGAGTTGCCCGAGGCCCCTGGGCATGGGCCCCCTGTGCGTTAAGCCGCCACTGCAATGGCTGCAGGGCTCAGGATACCGCTTCCCAGCATGCCTGGAATGCCGGGCGGAGACGGAACATGCGGGGAGCTACTACCAGAGCCAATCAGAAGTCAGCGCTCGGAGACAAAGGGGTCAGTTTACATTTGGTTATTGGCTGTTGGGGAGTGGAGCAGAGGAGCCAATCAGAAGCCAGTGCTCGGAGACAAAGGGGTTGGTTTCCATTCGGTTGTTGGCGGAGTGGAGCTGAGGAGACGCGTCACAGCCTGGGAGGTGCCCATTGACACTCAGACCGAAGACCGGTAAGAATCCCTTTTGCTTGTTTTCCTTGTGAATTTCAAGCCGGCCAAGGAGCACAGGGCAGCATCAGCCCCTAGAGAACTGATACTCAACTCCCATTCTGCTGCGCAGGGGCTGGGAGGGAGCTGGTTGGGGCGGGTCGGGCCCCTTGTCAATGCTGTGATTGTTGATGGGTTACTAGTCTAGTTGCTCCTGTTCTTTCCTTAACCCCAGGCCTTTCTTCCCTCTGCCCAATAAGCTCCCTCACTTGTTGTGTTGTTACTGGGAGATTGTGATAGATTTGTACCCTTGTGCCTGGATGACAATCCTAGTCTGTTATTGGGCACCAAACACTTCCCCAGGGCACAGCAGCCCTTGTGACTCAGGCACTAGGAGGGGCCCCCTGGGGTGGAGTCAGCAGGGGCCAAGAGAGTCCTGCACTTCGGACGGAAGAATCCCATGCACCGTTACAGGCTGGGAACCGCCTGGCTAAGCAGCAGTTCTGCAAAAAAGGACCTGGGGATTACAGTGGACAAGAAACTAGATATGAGTCAGCAGTGTGCTCTTGTTGCCAAGAAGGCTAATGGCATTTTGGGCTGTATAAGTAGACGCATTGCCAGCAGATCAAGGGACGTGATCATTCCCCTCTATTCAACATTGGTGAGGCCTCATCTGGAGTACTGTGTCCAGTTTGGGGCCCCACAGTACAAGAAGGATGTGGAGAAATTGGAAAGAGTCCAGCGGAGGGCAACAAAAATGATTAGGGGGCTGGAGCACATGACTTATGAGGAGAGGCTGAGGGAACTGGGATTGTTTAGTCTGCAGAAGAGAAAAGTGAGGGGGGATTTGATAGCAGCTTTCAATTACCTGAAGGGGGGTTCCAAAGAGGATGGAGCTCAGCTGTTCTCAGTGGTGGCAGATGACAGAACAAGGAGCAATGGTCTCAAGTTGCAGTGGGGGAGGTCTAGGTTGGATGTTAGGAAACACTATTTCACTAGGAGGATGGTGAAGCACTGGAATGGGTTCCCTAGGTGGAATCTCCATCCTCAGAGGTTTTTAGGGCCCGGCTTGACAAAGCCCTGGCCGGGATGATTAAGTTGGGGTTGGTCCTGCTTTGAGCAGGGGGTTGGACTAGATACCTCCTGAGGTCCCTTCCAACCCTGAGATTCTATGATTCTAAGGACCCAGGTTCCATTCCCCCTGAGGCAAGACAGGCCCATTGCTGAGAGGCTTTGTTGCCCCAGACTCACGGCTGCTCCCTGCTCAGTTCCAGGATGGACGTGCTGAGAAGGTATCTCAGGAGGAAGGTGGCCCCGGGCCAGAGGGGACCAGCTGCCAGCGTCCCCAGACAGAGAGCTGCCCCTCCATCCGCATGGCATGGGAAGCAGGCCCCGGCCACCCCAGGAGATGGTCCTGCTCGGCCTTGCTCACTGGGAGGAAACCAGCCCCCAGGGCTGGTGCTGAGCAGAGAGAGACAACATCCAGGCCGAGATGGAGGTGGCCTAAGTTCAATCTGGGCAGGCAGGACTCAGCCCATGGCAGGAGCCAGGCAACGCAGCTCTGGGTTTGCTTCTGCTGGAAGGCCTGCCCTCATCCCAGCTGTGTGGGCCAGCAGGAGGCATTCCCAGGGCAGGAGCTGGGGGATCGCTGCCTCAGCTGCTTAACTGTTGCAGGAGAGGAGAGCAGCTACTCTCTGGAGGTTCTCTGCAACACGGAGGCTGAGTGGTCCTCCACTGCAGGTGAGGAGACCCCCTGGGCATGGGGAGGAGCAAGGGCCATTAACACCCAGTCGCTCTGTCCCAGTCATTGTGGGGATCCCAGCCCAGGGGTCTGGCCAGAGCCACGTGAGCTCAATGACATCAGCGGGAGTTGCAGAGCCACCCCCTGCAATGGGGCATGGGGGGAGCTTCTGGGAAGTGGGTCCCTGATGATTTGGAGCAACTCCCAGGGAGGATGGGACAGTGAAGGGCCCACTCTGCCATGGGGCCACAGGGCTGAGGGTCTATGGGAGGGGCAGTGTGGGGAACTCTCTGCCATGGGTCATTGGGGCTGAGGGGTCTGTGGACGGGGCAGTGTGGGGATCTCTCTGCAATGGGTCCTGGGGCTGAGGGGTGTGTGAGAGGGACACTGTGGGGATCTCTCTGCCTTTCGATGCTTACATGGGAGGGAGAAACATTAAATCTGCTCTCCCCATCCTTTCTCACCCCTGTCCTTCCTCTTCCCCCCTCCCCAGCAAGAGTCACCCTCTGCCCTTGTCTCTCTGATGCAGAGACCCCCACAGACCAGTCAGAGAAGGACTTTGCCCCTGAGGAAAAGACAGAGGAGGATGAAGACCCTGACACAGAAAGAGAGGAAGAGGAGGAAGATCTAAAGACAGAGGAGGAGGAGAAGCAGGAAGAGCAAGTCCTGATTAGTGAAAAAGAGGAGGAGGTGGAGGAGCTAGTGATGAAAGAGGAGAACATTACCACTGAGGAGGAGGAAGACCTGGACACAGAGGAGAAGGGGGAGGAGGAAATATCTATAGAAGAGAACAAGGAGGAGGATGAGAACCTGTTTGCAGAAAAGGAAGAAGAGGAGGAGAATGTGTCTGCAGAAAAGGAAGAAGAGGAGGAGGGGGGGGATGTGTCTGAAGAGAAGGAAGAGGAGAATCTGACTACAGAAGAGGAAAAGGAGGAGGAGAACTTGTTTGCAGAAGAGGAAGAAGAGGAGGAGGAGGGGGGGGATGTGTCTGAAGAGAAGGAAGAGGAGAATCTGACTACAGAAGAGGAAAAGGAGGAGGAGAACTTGTTTGCAGAAGAGGAAGAAGAGGAGGAGGAGGAGGAAGAGAACGTGTCTGCAGCAGAGGAAAGGAGGAGGAGGAGAATGTGTCTGCAGCAGAGGAAAGGGGAGGAGGAGAATGTGTCTGCAGCAGAGGAGAGGAGGAGGAAGAGAACTTGTCAGCAGAAGAGGAGGAGGAGGACCTCTGCACAGAAGAGGAAGAGGACTTGATCACTGAGAAGGAGGAGGAAGAAGAAGGTAAAGGAAGAGGAAGAAAGGAACACCTGATCATGGAGCAAAAGGAAGAAGAGAAGGACCTGGCCATGGAGCAGGAAGAGGAGCACCTGCCTGTGGAGGAAGAGGAAGAGGACCTGGCCACAGGAGTGGAGCACCTGGCCATGGAGCAGGAGGAAGAGGAGGAGGACCTGGCTCCAGAGGAGAAAGAGGAAGACCTGGCCATGGAGAAGGACCAGGCCACAGAGGAGGACAAGGAGGATCTGGGTCAGGAGGAGGAGAAGGGAGAGGACCTGGCAATGGAGGAGGACGAGGATGTGGCCATGCAGGGGGAAGAAGAAGAGGCGGAAGAAGAGGTAGAGGACCTGACTATAGACTAGGAGGACCCAGGAATGGAGGAGGATGAGGATGTGCCGATGCAGGGGGAAGAAGAAGAGAAGGAGGTGGACCTGGCAATGGAAGAGTAGGAGCAAGAGGACCTGGCCAGAGAGGAAGATGAGAAGGAGGAGAACCTGGCCACGGAGAAGGAGCAGGAGGAAGAGGACCTGACCAGAGAAGAGGACGAGGAGGAAAAGGAGGAGGAGAACCTGGCCACAGAGGAGAGGGAGGATCTGGCCAGAGAGGAGGAAGTGGAGGAGGGGGAGGACCTGGCCATGGGAATGGAGCACGTGGTCATGGAGAAGAAAGCAGAAGAGGACGACTTGGATGAGGAGGAGGATAAGGAGGGCAAAGCCAAGTCCTCCTCCACCTCCATGGCCAATTCCTCCTTGCCCAGATGCATAATCCATTCCCATTGCCAGACTCTTGCCCGCGGTGACAATGAAGGAGCAGGAGAACTTCTGGGCTGCACAGTCGGGTGTCACGGGGACGTCTGTGGGAGCCATTGACAGTGTGTTCTGTGTGGGCCATTTTCCTTCTCTGACCCAGGGGTTCTCTGCTCCCAGAATCTCAGCCAGGGAGGCCACCCTGCAGAATATGGCCCCGCAGTTTGGTGATGGGCTGCAGGAGTCACCACGTAGCTGTGCAGCAGCCATAGCACCTGCATTGACCAGGGACCAAAACCTGCAGCCCTCACAGCCCAGGCTGCCCCCACGGATGGCAATGGGAGTGTAGCCTGGGCAACTAGCTGCTGGGCCAGGGCATATAGAGAGGACTCAGAGATGCAGCAAACCAGTGGGCAGAGAAGTGAAGGAAGTAAGGGAAAGAGGAGAGCGAGGAGATCGGGGGAGCTGCTGCAGTCAAGGGACCCCAGCCAGAAGAGAGAAGCTGGGTGGGTTAGACACACAAAGTCCTGCATCTTGGCAGGGGTTAGACTAGATGAACCTTGCCAGAGGCGGCGAGTTATATGGGCCTGTGGTGCCGGGCTCCAGCAAATTCAGGGCCTCGAGGGGCCCGGCTCCACCAATGTTCAGGGCAGGGTTTCTCCCCAGCCCGACCTGCCACTCCACGTGCCACCCCAGAGCATCCCCGGCCCTGCCTGCCACCCCCACGTGCCTCCCAAGCGTCTCTGCCTGCCCCTGCATCTCCACACTGTGCTCCTCACTGGCCGCTGCCACTGCAGGCTACAGGAGCGGCGCTGGGGGCAGGCTGAGGCGGCTGCTGCGCCTGTGGAAGTAGGAGGCGCATGGCAGCCTCCCGCCCCACCAGGTGACTCCAAGTCGAATCTGAGGAGGGCTTATCCCGGTTGGACCTCCTGAGCAGCAGCCTGGTGGGGCCTGGGTGAGTGTCTTGTCCTGGGGGAATCCTCCTCTGGCCCCCACCCCAGCCCCAGGGCAGCCTTCCTGCTGCACCCCAAACTCCTCATCCCTGGCCCAGACCCACACCCTGCACCCCTCCTGCACCCCAACGCCCTGTCCCAGCCCAGAGCCTGCAACCAACACTCAAACCCCTCTCACCCAGCCCCCAAACCCCTCCTGCACCCCAAACCCCTGTCCCATCCCAGACTCTGCACCCAGCCCCAAGCCCCCTCCTGCACCCCAACCCCTGTCCCAGCCCAGACCCTGCACCTAGCACCCAAACCCCTCCTAGAGCTTGTGCCCCCTTCTGCACCCAACCCCACCCCCTGTCCCAGCCCAGACCCTGCACCCAGCACCCAAACTCCCTCGTTTGTACCCTTTTCTGCTCCCAAACCCCAACCCCCTGTCCCAGCCCAGACCCTGCACCCAGCACCCAAACTCCCTCGTTTGTACCCTTTTCTGCTCCCAAACCCCAACCCCCTGTCCCAGCCCAGACCCTGCACCCAGCACCCACACGCCCGCCTAGCGCCTGTACCCCCTTCTGCTCCCAAACCCCAAACCCCTGTCCCAGCCCAGACCCTGCACCCAGCCCCCAAGCCCCCTCCAGCCCCCCCACCCCCTGTCCCAGCCCAGACCCTGCACCTAGCACCCAAACCCCTCCTGCACCCAAACCCCTGTCCCAGCCCAGACCCTGCACCCAGAACCCCAACCCCTCCCGCTCCCCAACCCCCACCCCCTGTCCCAGCCCAGACCCGGCACCCAGCCCCCAAGCCCCTCCTGCACCCCAACCCCTGTCCCAGCCCAGACCCTGCACCTAGCACCCAAACCCCTCCTGCACCCCAACCCCTGTCCCAGCCCAGACCCTGCACCCAGAACCCAACCTCCCTCCTAGAGCTTGTACCCCTTCTGCTCCCAAACCCCAAACCCCTGTCCCAGCCCAGACCCTGCACCCAAACTCCCTCGTTTGTACCCCTTTCTGCTCCCAAACCCCAACCCCCTGTCCCAGCCCAGACCCTGCACCCAGCACCCAAGCCCCTCCTGCACCCCAACCCCTGTCCCAGCCCAGACCCTGCACCTAGCACCCAAACCCCTCCTGCACCCCAACCCCTGTCCCAGCCCAGACCCTGCACCCAGAACCCAAACTCCCTCCTAGAGCTTGTACCCTTTTCTGCTCCCAAACCCCAACCCCCTGTCCCAGCCCAGACCCTGCACCCAGAACCCAAACTCCCTCCCACCCCAAGCCTACACCCCAAACCCCTTCTTCACCCAAACACCCTCCTGGACCTTGCCGTGCCTTCTAACCTGCTGGGTCTAGAATTCTTTGATTCTAGCATCTGTCACCTCAAAAGAAGGGCTGGCGTGTCTGGATTTCCTCCGCATCCTCTGCAGTGAAGACAGAAGCAAGGAACTTTTTTAGCTTCGCCGCAGTGGCCTGGTCTTCCTGGAGTGCTCCTTTAGCACCGATTGCCTAGTGGCTTTGCTGACCGTTTGGCAGACTTCCTGCATCCCATGTACCCCCTCCTGCACCCCAACCGCCTGTCCCAGCCCAGACCCTGCACCCAGAACCCAAACCCCCTCCTAGAGCTTGTACCCCCTTCTGCTCCCAAACCCCAAACCCCTGTCCCAGCCCAGACCCTGCACCCAGCCCCCAAGCCCCCTCCTGCACCCCAACCCCCTGTCCCAGCCCAGACCCTGCACCTAGCACCCAAACCCCCTCCTAGAGCTTGTACCCCCTTCTGCTCCCAAACCCCCTGTCCCAGCCCAGACCCTGCACCCAGCACCCAAACTCCCTCGCTTGTACCCTTCTGCTCCCAAACCCCAACCCCCTGTCCCAGCCCAGACCCTGCACCCAGCACCCAAACTCCCTCGTTTGTACCCTGATCATCTCCCAAACCCCAACCCCTGTCCCAGCCCAGACCCTGCACCTAGCACCCAAACCCCTCCTGCACCCCAACCCCTGTCCCAGCCCAGACCCTGCACCCAGCACCCCAAGCCCCTCCTGCACCCCAACCCCTGTCCCAGCCCAGACCCTGCACCCAAACCCCTCCTAGAGCTTGTACCCCTTCTGCACCCAACCCCAACCCCCGTCCCAGCCCAGACCCTGCACCCAGCACCCAAACTCCCTCCTGCTTGTACCCTTCTGCTCCCAAACCCCTAACCCCTGTCCCAGCCCAGACCCTGCACCCAGCACCCAAGCCCCCTCCTGCACCCCAACCCCCTGTCCCAGCCCAGACCCTGCACCTAGCACCCAAACCCCCTCCTGCACCCCAACCGCCTGTCCCAGCCCAGACCCTGCACCCAGAACCCAAACTCCCTCCCAGAGCCTACACCCCAAACCCCCTTCTTCACCCAAACACCCTCCCTGGACCTTGCAGTGCCTTCTAACCTGATGGGTCTATAATTCTTTGATTCTAGCATCTGTCACCTCAAAAGAAGGGCTGGCGTGTCTGGATTTCCTCCGCATCCTCTGCAGTGAAGACAGAAGCAAGGAACTTTTTTAGCTTCGCCGCAGTGGCCTGGTCTTCCTGGAGTGCTCCTTTAGCACCGATTGCCTAGTGGCTTTGCTGACCGTTTGGCAGACTTCCTGCATCCCATGGACCCCCTCCGCGTCACACCAACAAGGAGCGCCGCCCCCCTCCGAGCATCAAACCGCCCAAGGCCCCGCCCCTGAGCATCACCCCGCCCAGTTACCACACTGAGCATTGCCCCGCCCAACTCCCCACCCTGAGCGGCGCCCCACCCACATCCCCGCCCCCGAGCGGCACGTCGCCCAAGTCCCGCCCAAGGCCCGCCGCCGAGCACCGCCCAAGTCCCCGCCCCCAACACGGAACCACACCTCCTAAGACCCGCCTCCCCCCCGCGCCGCCTGGCCAAACAAAAACAATAAACCCAACCCCCGAGTGCCCCCCTCCCAAGGTGCCGCCCCAGCCCGTGCTTGGTAGGCTGGTGCCTGGAGCCGGCCCTGATCCCATGTACTGAACAACCCTTTGCTGTTAGTTGTTGTGCCTTGGCTAGTTGCTCTTCACGTTCATTTTGGCCTCGGCCCTATACTTTGCATTGGACGTGCCAGAGTTTACGCTTCTTTGTCTTTTCCTCACTAGGATTTGACTTGCCAATTGTGAAAGGTGCCTTTTTAATGATCTTAGAAAGGCTCTAGCGGCTGCACCAGCGCGAGCCTCTCCTAAACAAGGCCTGCCATTTTACTTGCACCTGGCAACTACTCCAGCAAGCACTGGAGCTGTTTTGCTGCAAAAACAAATTGGCCAGGTGAGACCGATGGCCTATGGTTCCAAAACTCTCAGTGAGGTGGAGGCGAGGTTTTCAGCTTGCGAACGTGAGGTATTCGCCCTGGTATGGTCCCTAACACATTGGGAATATTTAAGTGGCACAGCTCTCATTGTGGTGAGGACATGCCATACTCCAGTAAAATATGTCATCTCTGGAAGAATTAATGAGGAAGGGTATCCTCTCCCCGGCTGGCGGGATGGACTCTAAGTCTGGTCAATCGGGATATTCGTACTGAGAAGATCCCCCCCATACGAGAATCCTTCCCTATGCTCCGATTACCGCAGGAGATGAGCACGAATGTCCGTTGCCAGATCCTGATTTAGACTTACTATCTCCATTCTTCTTAGCAACATCCTGGGAAGAAGTACAAGGAAAAGGGTTAACACTCTGGGCAGTTGATGGGAGTGCTTGTCACCACGAAGGGCATCCTGTTGCAGGGTTTGCTGCAATCCAGGAGGGGACACAGCAAGTGGTGCAGGGTACGGTGAGGCCGCCGTCAGCACAAGCTGCACAATGAATTGCGGTCCTGGCAGTATCGTCTGGGGTAGCACCTGAGGAAAACATCTGTCTGTGTTCTGCTTCTAGTTGGGTGGTTCAAGCCCTTCCCATCTGGAAGAAAAGAGTTCAAAGTAAAAGCCCATACGAAGGGGGTCGGTTCTGGCCACGCTTGACAATCAGGCCAATCAGCTAGCAAAACAAGCTGCTAGGTTAGGATCAGCATATACATGGGATAAGACCCAATTTCAGCTGCTGTAGTTAAGATGCCGTCTCCAGATGTGTCAGCAGGCCATGGCATCTTGACCCTGCAAAAACAGGATAATGATCTCCAAGCCCTTTTAACAGCAGGGAAACATCAAGGATATGTAAGGACAAAAACGGATTGATTATAGCAACATCACCAAACTGTGAATTACCTGTACTGGTTATGCCAATAACTCCACGAAAAGAACTAATAACTGTAGCTCATGGCCAGGGACACTATGATGCGTCCAAAACTTTGGAACGGGTGTCTAAGTGGCGTGGTTGCCTAACATAAAGGAGGAAATACTGGAACAAACCTTTTCTCGATTTGGTATCCCATCAGAAATAGATTCAGACAGAGGACCACACTTTGTGGGTGAAGTCACAAAAGCGCTGTGTGCGGCCTTAAACATCAAACAGCGGTTGCACATAGCTGCTCACCCGCAAAATCTGTTATCGTCGAGAGGCTAATAGAGCCATGAAAACTGCTCTTAGAAAAGTAATAGATGTGCAAGGAAGGGATTGGGATAGCAAACTCCCATATATCCTAGCGGCCATGCGATCTACTAGAACTGTGTGAGGGTTTTCACCGCACGAGATGCTAACTGGGAGAATTATGCACACCCCTGAACTTTAGTGGGTGGGAGGAGTTCCACCGGATGAGTACCTTCCCAGGGTGCAAATAGACTTATACATGTCACAGTTGCTAGACACCATCAGCAGTCTTCAACATCGAGTAGCTCCTCAACTAAAAGCTAATAACCAAGTCATTAGTGCTTGGTTAGGCCACATTAATGATGTAGGATGGGTGGTTGGTACAAAGGTAATGTTTAGGTATTATATAGAAAAGGCCATGTCCTTAGTCCTCGTTGGGTGGGTCCAGTTATCATAACAAACGGAGCAAGTGCCTCTGTATATCAGGTTCAAATACCAGCAAAGAAGGGGATCAAATTAAAGTGATTCCATAGCAGCCAGGTAAAGGAATGGAAAGGAAATCAACCCATTTAACTGTGCCAATCATATTTTCTCTTCCATTCCTAGATCGACATGACCGCCATCATCCTATTCTCTATGTATATAGGTTGCACTGTATTTGTTAAGGTTTGGTTAATTGATTTGGTTGAAGGTGACCATCTGTTCTGTATAACAGGGAGTCATTATGCCACAGAGGATCCCATGGCCACCCTGGATCCTTTGGAACAAAATGACCCCATTTCTGTTTTAATGATCAAGGAAGAACCGTGCTGTGTGCTCAAGTGGGTCAAAGAAAGATCGAACAAGGCAGGTATATTTCAAGCAGTAATTTCAGAAATGTGCCTTAACTATCAGGCTGCACCTGTGGGATGCAGAGAAAAAACAGAAATGTCATGTAAGTGGGATATAGTAAAACCTCTTTTGGGAATTGTACCAAACTTAGGGTGCCCAACAGTTCTCAGATTTGCGGTTGCATTAAATTGGAAGTACCTGAGCATGTACCATGGGGTGGGTTTCTGGAAATATATCAGCTCCTTGGGTTCATGAAAGACCTAGTGCCATGTTCAGAATTAGTACTCCAGCACAGTCCTTCCTTCTCGGCTCTCAATGTACTGTTGTATCCACACCTTCTTGCAATAGTTCGTCTATGCAGGAAATGGATGTAAAGCAGGAAGAGTCTTTTCATTGTAAAACTTTCTACTGCAGTAAGATCAAGGTTAAATTTTCCGTAAATAGTTAGACTTGTATAGGGAGGTTTAAAATGAATGTTACAACGGCAGACTCTGGTAAATGGTCTATGGTAGGTCCGTATGGAATAAGAGTATACCAATTTGTTTTGGTTCTTCCTTCTCCTATTCCTAGTTTAACTGGTCCCGTGGTAATTAGGAAGAAGCAAATCAAACAGTTATTACACATCCCCAGTCTGCGATAAGGAATGTTTTAATCAGCACTACCCCTCTGTAATACTATGGTTGTATTTGGGTTCAATGCAAATTTTTCGCCATGTGACAATTTATTCATCGGGTGGGTCATAATTTGGCAAAGCCACAGGTGTCGGCAGTTACATCTTTTTAAAACAGGTGTAACACCGACAAGAGGGGGAAATGTTAATTTCAGTATACATGTTTGCCGAATTATTCTGTATAAAAGTTAAAATAAGTTCTGTAAATCAAAAGGCCATTTTGTTTTGGTAAAAGGACAAGGCGACCTCCATTGGGGGTCAGGTTCTTGTTCCTCAGTACCTAGAAAAGGCGGGAAAGTGGGAAGAGCAGGAATCTGACCTTGCCCAGCAACAGCTCCCTACAGAGACCAATGAGGGGAGGGGCCAGGGGCACTGGCTCTTGAGCTTTTGAGCTGTCAGAGGTGCAGGTGGCTGCTCTCTCTCCTGGTGCGGTACAATCTTGCCACTGGCTATGGGCCTGCAATAGCTACTTACTAATTAAGTTGGGGTTGTTTGTTTGTTGTTTTGGGAAAGCAAACTTGCATACACGGACCTGGTCCGATTAGTTAGATCAATCGTGCACTCAGGACGACGCAAAGCGGGTTAGGGTGGGAGTTAAGATAGGGATACGTACCTGTCTGTTTCATCTGTTGTCCACGGTCAGTGTTCACTACTGGCTTCTCTTTTCTGGATCCTGCACCCCTTTATCGCTGATGTCTGTAAAGATAGAACATCTTGTATTATAAGTGCCTGTGTGTTATTCCGAATCTCCAGAATCATTAATCCATTCCCCTTTCCATTCCTTCCTCTCCCCTTAGCAAATAAAGTGTTGTTGTTTTATTTTATAGCTTTGTGTGTGGAGTTCATTAAAGTCAGCTCTGATAGATGGCCTTAAAGGGGACTCAGCGGGAGATAAACTGTAAGGCTCCCCGAGATCTTCTGATCAGATCGGCCTAGAGAGATAAAAATCCTTACGCTTGTTGAACCTCATCAGATCTCTTTTGGCCCAGTCCTTCTTGAGAGTGGGAAGGGGCTGGGACAGCAGCTTAAAGCCACATCTCCCCAGGGCAGCACAGCACAGCGTGCAGCGCAGGGGGCACATTTCAGTTAGTTTCACTTTGTGCAACTTAACCCTGAGGTTCTCAGCCCTGTGAATGAGACTGTGGAATTACCCAGCCCGTGGGAAAGACTGTGAGTGTAAAATATTCCCCAGGGTTGTTCCATCCCTGGGGGACCATCTGCCTCTGGAGGCTGGGGATGGAATCAGGACCTTTCACTGCCAGGCTTCTGCTTATGACCAGGACTACGTCAGCCGTGATCAAGTCTAAACAGTGACTTCCAATGAGCCTTAGCCCACCGACTGTTGTTAACGGGCAAGGCGGAAAGGCCTCAATTTACAACAATGGCCTAATTTTGGGTACCTCAGTTTCTCCTTTGAACTACAGGACTGCAGGGAACTTGTTCCAACTGCAGCCACAGCTGCATGTGGAGTCCTTGGGCACTGCAGGTGTCCAGCCCCTACGCATGTAAAGGCAGGATCCCATATTTGGATCTGACATCAAGAGACATTCTTGAAATCTGGCCCCAGCCCACCACTGTGCTCTGCCTCCCATGCTGCCCAGGGTGGGCCAAAGGGGCTGTAGGGAAGGGTAAAGCCCTCCCCACCCTGGGAAATTCCTCCCACACAGGTGCCACTTGTGCCTCCCCAGCAGCTGTAGGCACAAGGAGTGCTCGGGGAGGGGAGCATGGACAGGCTGGAGGGGAGGGGTGGAGCAGGGATAGAGGGGTGTGACCAGGGTGAAGCTGCACCTCAGTTTTATACAGGGCCGCCGAGAGGGGGCAAGAGGGCAATTTGCCCCAGGCCCCGGACTGGGCCCCTACGAGTTTTTCGGGCCCCTGGAGCAGGGTCCTTCACTCGCTCCGGGAGCCCGGAAAACTCTTGCGGGACCGGGCCCTTGGAGCTTCTTCTGCTCCCGGTCTTGGCGGGAATCCTTCCGCTCTGGGGTGGAAGGACCCTCTGCTGGCGAATTACTGCCGAGCGGGACCCGCCGCCCGGCGTGCAGCCCGGTCTTGGCGGTAATTCGGCAGCAGGGGTCCCTGCCACGGGTCTCCGGGGCACTTCGGTGGCGGGTCATGAAACGGAAGGGCCCCCCGCCACCAAATTACCGCCGAAGTGGGGGCCCCTGCCGCCGAAGACCCCAGGCCCCCGGAATCCTCTGGGCGGCCCTGGTTTTATACCCTGGCAAAGCCACTAACACCATTAAAATGAGTGCAGCACACTACTCAGCTGAGCTGCAACCTCTATATTAACCATGTAGTTAAAGTGCTGCAGCGTCGTACTCAGGGAACTAGCAGCATCTGCAGCAGCATCTCTGCTCAGCCCAGCTTCCCCAGCACAGCTGAATTCCCTCCTTCTCCCAGACGGCTGCTTTCCCGACTCCTGCCCCAGTCCCCTCGGGCTGCTCCCAGATCCCCTCCTGCAGTGGAATGGACACGTGGCCTGAGAGCCCTGGACACTGGATTTCTCTGTTCACCCCACACCATGGACCCTGCAGGAGCGCTAGTGCAAGCTCCCCTCACCCGCTGCCCTTGATCACTGGTTTGCAGCCCCCAGCTGGGGGAAAGCTCATTCTCCATGGACCAATGAGTCCCTGGTCTCTCTGCTGGGACTCACAGACAGGAGAAAATCGGTGCAGGCCTTGCTGGGTGTGGTTACGGGTGACGGGGTCACCTACCCCACTAGGGCCCAGGCCGAGATCCCAGCACATTCCACGCTAGCCCCTGACCTGCCATCAGATGGACTTTCAGCTTCTGTCCCTGTGGTGGGGGGAGGCATTGGGTCATTGCCCTGGGAGCTGCTGGGCGAGGAGGCGATTTACCTGCTCACAGACCCAATGGGCTAGTTTTACTTTGGTTATTATAGTTGAAAAGTCATGGAAGATGGGAGAGATTCCAGCAGACTGGAAAAGGGCAAATGTAGTTCCCATATATGAAAAAGGAAATAAGGACAAGCCAGGCAGTTACAGACCAGTCAGCTTAACTTCTGCACCAGGGAAGATAATGCAGCAAACAATTCAGGAATCCATCTGAAAACATCTAGAAGATAATAGGGAGAGAAGCAATAGCCAGCTTGGATTTATCAAGGACAAGTTGTGTCAAACCAGCCCCCGATAGCTTTCTTTGACTGGGTAACAAACCTTGCGGATGGGGAAGCGGCAGATATGGTTTATCTAGACTTTAGGAAGGCTTTCAATGCAGTCTCACATGACCTTCTCCTTAACAAACTAGGGAAATACAACCTAGATGGAACTACTCTAAGGTGGGTGCATAACTGGTTGGGAAACTGTTCCCAGAGAGTAGTTATCAGTGGTTCACAGTCAGGCCGGAAGGGCATAAGGAGTGGGGTCCCACCATGCTCAGCTCTGGGTCCAGTTCTGTTCAATATCTTCATTCATGATTTAGATCCTGGCATAGAGAGTACAGTTACATAGTTTCAGAGCAGCAGCCGTGTTAGTCTGTATCCACAAAAAGAACAGGAGTACTTGTGGAACCTTAGAGACTAACAAATTTATTTGAGCATTAAGCCACTGAGCCATCCCACCCCCACTCCAGGGGCAGCCATGTGCTGGGGAATGACGCAGGGCAACAATTTCCCACCTACACAAGGACAAATCGCTGCAGATAACACGGGTGGAAAATGCCCCTCACGAGAGAAGATTTTAAACTGACGTTTGAGACTCATGGGGAGAACGGGGGAAATCGGGGGAGACGGGAGAGCTGATCATTGGAGGAAAGGGGAAATCGCCCCAGATTTTATAGCCCGTGTGAGACACTGAGCGAGAAAGGGGCAGAACTAGAGAGAATTTGTATCGGGGCGAGAGCCAAGTGGCACAAACAGGGACAGGATCAATTAACCCCCTCCCCTACCCCGCCCACCACTTCTCCCCCCACTTGGGAATTTCCTGGCTGCACAGAGACAGTTCAACCCCCCCTCCCCCCCGCGTCCCACTGACCTTCCCCCCCCTCCAACTCCAGCTTCTCCCCTCCCTGCCTGACACCCCCCATCTCCCCCCACACCACAGGGGATCCCCCCCCGCCAGGCCCCAGTCTCTGCCCCCCAAATCCCAGCGATGCCGGGGGCCGCTCCTGCAGCAGGTCCACTGGGGCTGAGGCAGCTCTGAGGCTTCTCCCGGGTTCCCCGGGGCAGAGTCACTTTCCTGCCCAGCCCCAGTGCCCCCGGGGTCTCTCACTCCAAGGGGGCTCCGTGGGAGGCTGGACACCAGGGATGCAGGACGGCAGGAATGGGGGTGACAGGCCTCCTGTTCCTCAGTCTCACGGCGGGACCCAGGGGGTTCGTCGCTCTCGGGCTCGGGAGCACTGGGAAGACCCGACCGTGGAGGGGCCGTCGCTGGGGACGGCCCAGCGCAGGCGCTGAGCACGTCCTTATATCACTTCTGTGGCGGGAAAGGGCTGAGGAGATGGAACGCTGAGGGCTGGTTTTGGCGGGAAAAACCGGTTTGGACTGGTTTGAGCCTGTCCCTGATGGTAAACAAGTCCCCTCTCAGAGATGGAGTCCAGGGTCAATAGTTCATATGCTCCAGATTGGATCTTATTTTAAAGCCAGTGATTTACTTCGTAGACATCTTATTAACCAACTAATGGAACCTATTCAACAGTTCATACTTCTCACACCTAACAATGAGATAAAAAAGAACACAGACAAGCCTTGTCAGTAACAGCTAATGTCCCAACTGGGACGCACGTGAGCTTGTTGCAGAGCTGCTGCTCAGGGATGGGAACCTCCTGGCACCCCAGCCTCCAAAATCACTCAGGCTGCACTTTCTGCACGACTAGGTGCTGGCTGAGGGCGTGGGTGGTGGCCTCTGCTGCAGGTGATGGGAATCGCAGGTATTTAAAGCCATGGCCTAGAGGAGGAAGTGCCTAACTCCAGAGTCTGCAGCTGCCTAGGGCCAGGGCTGAGGATTTAGAGCCCCTAGTGCTGCCGTTGCAAGGTTCAAGCACGCTCAGCCCTGGCATTGCCACCCCTCCTGCGGCTAGTAGCTGCAGCTGGCTAAGGCTGGCCTCTGGGAACTGGCCCCATGGCTGTAGCCAGAGAAGCTGCAGGTGGCTCTGTGACTACTGGGGCCATTAAGCTAGAGCAGCTAAAGACACTGGAGTTCACCTCAAGGAACAGAGGGCACCAGTAGGACAGGAATGTCAGGGAGCAGGGAAGGAGGGAGCAGGTCAGGCTGGCAGAGGGAGCTTCCAGCTGGGTGGGAGCATTTCCAAAGTGGAAAGGAAACAAGTATGGGGAGAGGTGGTGGTGACCAGGTAGCAGACTAGCATGTAGATGGGAGCAGAGGAGAGAGGCTGGTGGCTTCAGTTCCCAAGGGCTCAGTCCTGACTTTGGGGAGATGGTGTTTGCAGCTGGCTGGCTCACATGGTAGGATGGGGGCTGAGGGGGGGAATCTGTCAGACCTGATCAGGTGTCTGCTGGCTTTAGAACTCTGAGCTGAGACTAGGACCATCTGCCGTGACTGGTGACATGGGGGGTACTGGAGACATGGCTAGAGAAGGTCTGAATGAGGAAGGAGATAAATCTGTGGGGAGTTTCCTTGATCACTATGAAAGTTCTGCTCACTGTGGACACTGGTAAACCCACATGGGTGTACAGCTCAATAAGAAAACCCGGGGCTGAGGAGCTGTGTATGGCAATGCGTACAGTCATGTAGGGTGTGTGATCAAAATGAAAAATGTCTCTGAGGTTCAGTACCGGGTATCCTATGGCACCAATGGCACTGCCCCACCAGGCCCACACTCGGAGCCCACAGTGACTACATAGGGGCCTACAAATATGTTTGGTGCCGGGACCCACAAAGGCTAATCCGGTCCTGACTGCCTGAGCACTATTTCAGCCTCACATTTTTGGGTGGACCTCCTACAGTGGGAGCTGCAGAGCCCTCCCCATAACACCCCCTCCCTCCTGGTGTTGGGAGGGAACAGGAGAAAGAACAAAATAAGCAAGAGAAGAAGAGAAAGGAGGGAGGAAGGGATGGAGGAAAATGTGAAACAAAAAGGACAAACCCTAATGTCCCCAGTGATTCTAAGGGACAAAATCCCAGGTGCGCAATAAAATTCTGCCTCTTTAAGCTCGTGTTTTCCATGCCTAGAATTCAACTCTCACCAGATGGATCAGACTGAACAGGTTTCAAACCTCCAGGAGGCTCTTACCTTCTAAACAGGGACGGCTGTTTTCTAGTAAAATCACTAAAGGGAAGGAGAAAACTCGAAAGAGGTTCCTCCTGGCGCTCACGTCCATGAACCCGAATACTCTCTCAGTCCTCAGAGAGAGACCTGGAGAAGGAGAAGGAGACCTGGAGAAGGAGACTTGCTCCAGTAAAGCCACAGGGGTCTCTGAGGTTTCCCTGGCCCCTCGCCCCTGTCCTGCCTGGCTGATGTCAGCATCTCTCTGTGAGGTCACCACCTCCCCACCACCTTGGACCAATAGTCTGAGCCCCTGCACAAGGCCTTTGTGATGTCACTGCCACACCCCTCCCTTGCTGGGTTAACGTCCTGCCCCTGGCCAGGCACTTTGCAGGTTTGAGCTACTCCCTGTGGATCACCCCACTCAAGGAGCGTTCGTTCTAGGCAGCAAGCCGGCTAGGCAGGGAAACATCAGACGCTGCTCCCAATGCTACCCTCAGATTTTCAGAAATTAGTCGACTTTATGGCAAGAGACCATTAGAGCATCTAATCTGACCCCCTGCGTATCGCAGGCCTCCTGTAGGACACAAGAGCTACTTTTGGGGCAAACACATTCCATAAAGGCATCTAGTCTTCATGAAATGACATCAGGAGATGGAGAATCCACCACTTTCCTTGGTAACTTGT
Source organism: Mauremys reevesii (assembly GCF_016161935.1). Lineage (NCBI taxonomy): Eukaryota > Metazoa > Chordata > Testudines > Geoemydidae > Mauremys > Mauremys reevesii. The sequence continues at coordinate 99,860 of NW_024100876.1, forward strand.
TCCTGTGGTGAATCATCCTCGCTGTTGAATATTTGTGCCTTAGTTGTAATATGAATTTGTCTCTTTTCACCTTCCAGCCATTGGGTCTTCTTAGGCCTTTCTCTGCTCGATTCAAGAGCCCTTTAATACCCAATCTTTTCTCTCCATTAAGGCACTTCAACACTTCAATGAAGTCACCTTTCAATCTTCTTTTGAGAAGCTAAACAGGTTGAGCTCTTTCAATAGCTCACTAGAAGGCATTTTCTCCAGCCCTCAGAACCGTGTCACCTCCTGTGACATTACTGACATAATCTGTAACTGTATAGATCACTGTTGCGACCACTGTTCTATATTCGCAGCCAATATTGTAGAAAGGTTGTTGTGTAAGAGGTCTATGGAGAGGTTCTGATTGGCTGATTATAATGATGCTATCTCTAGATGTGTATCATTTTTGTAGTTGATGTTATGAATATTGGCTCTATGCTGCCCGTATTTCAAACTTGTGCTCTGCTTCCAGGAACACCCCAGCCAGACAAGTTGGTGTCAGTTCTGCCTAGCCTGCTTGATGGCCCATTACGGACCATCAGCTCTACAGTCGACCCACTGAGAGAAGGCAGATACACCTTGTGACTCAGCAAGCTATGGAAGGACCTGCCTATGGACAGAACTCTAAGGTTTTTCTATGCCATGTGCTTAGGGAAGATGTATTTTCCATGCCCTGGTTCCTCGCTGACCCAGAGAGAACAAAGGAACATGAAAACAAAACCTTCCCCACAGATTTGAAAGTATTTTCTTCCCTTATTGGTCCTTTTGGTCATGTGCCAACCAGGTTATCTGAGCTTTTTAACCCTTTACAGGGTATTTAATGCTACCTGTAGCTATACGTTTATGACACCCTGTAAATAGCAATCTGCAGAATGATTCTGAGAAAGGGCAGGGTGAAGGGAAGTGGCTTCAGCAGATTTACTGAGCATGCTCAATGCACCCTAAGTAGCAAATTCCTACACACAGCAGTTTCTCACACTACACCTGAGGCAGCATGAGGCAGGGGCTCCATTGCTGTCCAGATCCCACCCAAGAGCAGATCCCCAGGGGCTGCGAGACCCTCAGCTTCTGGGACCTGTGTGTGGAGTCTCTTCTGCCCACCCAGGGCTGCCCCTGGGGTCCTTCTGGCCCCTGGTGCCTGCAGCCCCTGGCCAGGGGCAGCAGAGCCTGGGACTGGGTCCAGCTGGAGAAAGTCCCCACCTCGGATGGGCACAGAAAGTGCTTCAGTGAACGTCTGTCCCTGGAGCAGCCCCTCTGGCACCGCAGCAGCAGCCCGGAGCTCAGCCCCGGCTCCCAGCGCACACTGGAGGCAGCAGCACCAGCAGTGTCTGGTACCTTACAAAGCCCGGCCACCAGGAGCTGCCCCACGGCTCTTTTCCTTGTTTTTCCTGCTTCCTTCCTACCAGCCCCCCACTGCTCCAGCCCCTTCCTGGCTCCTTCAAGCCCAACCCAGGCTGCAGCTGCCGCACTCACCGGGCCAGGGACTGTCTGAGGTGGGAACTAGCCCCATCTCTGCTCCTCCTCCTGCCCCTGTGTGTCCCAGAGCCGCTGCAGGGACTGACCCGCACCCAGGCTCTCGCTCCTATTAGCGCTCACAGGGGCCAATCCAGCTATGGGAGAGTGAGCGCCCCTGGGAGCAGGGAAGTGACCACATCTCCCTGCCAGAGGGTGGAGGAGGAGGAGGAAGAAAGGGAAAGAGGAGAGACTGAAAGGGGATAAGGAGAAATAAGTGGGGAAAGCAGCACGTCACTAAGGCTAAATGACTATAGACACCACTCAGCTAAGGGTTAAACAACACAGTGATAAAGTTCAGGTCAAATCAGGAAATCAATGAGTTAACAAGGATATTGCGCTGGAATCAAGTCGTCAATTTAGTCCAACCATCAGATTAATACAGTAGAAAAACCAACCCCTATAAATCCTAAAAGAGCAACCCAAGAAGGCAGGTGCACATTTAGTGATGCCAAAACCCCAATCAGAGATTTTGACCCAGGCAGTGCAACCCAGATTTACCCAGCTGAATATTTCAATGCTGAAACCAAATCATTGCTGACATTTAGCCCACAACCTCAAAGCTAATTACAGTTTTCTCCTTAGATTTCACTATTCTGTAGCTAATACTTCTCCTCGCCCTCTCGGCCCAGAACACATACAGACCTTAGAGAGACATTAGTAAAAAGTTCAAACAGCTCTCGCTGAACAATACGTATCTGACCGCTCAAGTCCTTCCACTGCTTGCGCAGGTGAGGAGCATTCGTTCAGTGATTCTATAGGGCAGGGTTTTAAGGCTATTAAGAGTTGGGAACTATTCTTCCTAACATCTTCCCGTTGTAGATTTCAGAGGTGTTCACACACTGACACCCACTGAGCGACATCGTTACACTCCAATCTAATAGAAAGGCTGGGAGGTCTCCAAGTTCATAAAAAGAAAGACAAAAAATAGAAAAGGGAACAAAGAGTTTCTAAGATAATAAGGGGTTGGATCTCTGCACCTCTCGGGCTTTGGATTCACCCAGAGTAGGAACTGTAGCTGCAGTTTAGGAACCAGGTAATGGCATAGATTTCCTCTCTCTCAGGAGCAGGAGTGACCTATGTCTCATTCTCTCTGTCTCCCATCAGGTGATGGGACCGTGAGTGAGAATGAGGAGAAACCCAGCAGGAAGATGCTGAGGAATTAGAACCACCTGTGCTCTATTTTCACACTTTCTAACCTTTCAAAGAAGCAGGAGGCAGAGAGGTGAAGGAATCAGCTGTTTTTCTCTCTGTGCTTCATCTAACTTTGGATCCAAATGGTAAAAGACAGTTGTTCCCAATTTAATCATGGCGTCCTTCAGGAGGGTGACCAATGTCACTTAACTAGGAGCCGGGTTCTAAAATAGTTTACCTGGGCCACAGGTCACCATAGCTTCCATCTCAGGGGTGAAAATCAACCACTAGTACCTGCAATTTCTACCTGAGCTCTTGTCAAATCTTTGACCTTCCTTGGAGTAATTTGACACTTCTCTGGTGTAGAATTCTTCACCAACCACACAACAGATCAGTAGCGACAGTGAGGCACAACTCCCTCAACTATGCCCTTTTATTTCTTTAATCTGGTGGCACAGATTTAAATTAGGGACTAAATTCAGGTGCGGCTTAGAGTCCCTGTAAGACACCAAATGTCAGGTCTCTATTAAACATAGGTATCTTTTTGCAGCTATATCACATTCAACACGGATTTCATTTTCTACACATTTGCAGCATCTCCCATGGGTGAGCTGAACAGAAGTGTCACTTCCATTTTTCCATCTCTACCTAGCTAGGGATTGCATTTCCCAAACAATAGGCAACATGCAGCTGATTAGGAAGGAGATATCTTCAGGAGCGACCACCTGCAGCGCCTGGGCCACAACGGCTTTGGGAGCCCAATGCATGGGTACTTTTCTTATGTACAATTCATTTACTAGGGTATAAATCTTCCTAGCCCCTTAGAAAAAATACTGACCTAACCAATTGAACAACAGGGGGGATTGGGATGGTGATGGGGAATAAGGGAATCCCTCTGACTTACACTGTCTTCTTCTGTTGTTACAGAGGGTGAAATGATGGTTTCCCCTATCCCTGCCCTGTTCCTGCTCTTTGTTATAGTTCAATATATTTTAAGTGAGGAAAATGGTAGGAAAAATATCTGCTCTTCAGCACAACGTGAAGCAACATCAGAGCAACTGAGAATGAAACAATTTGTTCCCCAAAGGAGAACTCGATGACTAACAATTGCTGTGTACTGGGGGAACAGTATAACCGTGATGCTCAGGGTTTGTTTAGACTAGGGAAAGTGATGGAGTTTAGGTCAGGTCAAGGGGGAAGCTAATGCCAACCCCTGCACCTGGGCTGCATCTGCTCTACAACTGTAATTGTCTTTTTACCCCAAGATCACTAACTCAGGCAGCCAACGCCATGTGCAGCCCTAGTGGATGTCAGGCACAGGTAGTTTTTGCCTCAGTGTAGCTTGTTGGGAATCAAACCTCTCTCCCACCTGGAGCTGATGGAGTTTGGCTGTTCTCAGTGGGAGCAGATGACAGAACAAGGAGCAATGGTCTCAAGTTGCAGTGGGAGCCATCTAGGTTGGATATTAGGAAACTAATTTTGCTAAGGTGGTGATGAAGCACTGGAATGGGTTACTTAGGAGGTGGTGGAATCTCCATCCTGAGAGATTTTAAGGCCTGGCTTGACAAAGCCCTGGCTGGGATGATTTAGTTGGGGTTGGTGCTGCTTTGAGCAGGGGAATGGACTAGATCCCTCCTGAGGTCCCTTCCAACCCTGATATTCTATGGTTCTATGACATACACTCCTACGGCTCAATAGAAAAGATCACAGGACTGACCCCAAAGACGGGTGAGCTGGAAAAGGCAGAAGCAGGCAACTCATCTGGGGGAGCTGAGCTACTACGGTGAAGATGGTGCACAGATCACTATGTGGGAATTAGCAAATGTGATTTAAAAAACAAAAACAAAATCTTTGCTCAGCAAGGCATTTATTACAGTTCTCTCTTACGTGGATTTTCTGATGCCTGATAAGGTGTGAGCTCCAACTGACGCTTTTCCCGCACTCAGAGCACGTGTAGGGTTTCTGTCCTGTGTGGATTCTCCTATGTGTGATAAGGTGTGAGCTCCAATTGAAGCGTTTCCCACACTCAGAGCACATGTAGGGCATCTCCTGTGTGTGGATTCTCTGATGTGAGATGAGGCTGAACTATCAGTGAAGTGTTTCCCGCACTCAAAGCATGTGTAGGGCATCTCTCCTGTGGGGATTCTAAGATGTGTGATAAGGGGTGACTGCCGACTAAAGCTTTTCCACTCGGAGCACATGTAGGGCATCTCCTGTGTGTGGATTCTCTGATGTGAGATGAGGCTGAACTATCAGTGAAGTGTTTCCCGCACTCAAAGCATGTGTAGGGCATCTCTCCTGTGGGGATTCTAAGATGTGTGATAAGGGGTGACTGCCGACTAAAGCTTTTCCCGCACTCGGAGCACATGTAGGGTCTCTCTCCTCTGTGCATTCTCTGATGAGTGACAAGGTTTGAGCTCCCATTGAAGCTTTTCCCACAATCATGGCATGTGTAGCGTGTCTGTTCCAAGTTGATTCTCTCGTGTGGAATAAGGTCTGAGAGGCTACTTAAGTTTTCTTCTGACCTCTGCTGAGTCTCACAGGCTGTTTCTTTTTCTGGGAGTGCACAACTCCCGGAAACGTTCCTTTGGGTCTTCCTGATAACGTTCCATGTGTTTCTACTTGCTCAGCATCTTCCTGCTGGGGTTTCTGGTCCTTATTTTCACTCACCATCCCATCACCTGATGGAAGACTGAGCGAATCCAGATATAGGTCACTCCCTGCACCGGAGAGAAAGGAAATCTCAGAGAGAGGAATGGTAAAAGGGATGAACAAACCAAAATATGTGTGGGAGAGATCAAACCTATCAGGTGCTGATTTTCACCAGAACACTCTGGGAAAGCTACATTGGGCAGGGACCTGCTGCCACTTGTCAGAGCATAGGTGGGAAGCCATGAGTCACATCTGCCTAATGATTCCACACCTGCAGGGAACAATCCTGAATTTGGAGAGCTCATAGGGTCTTTGTAGGGCATCCCAAATGTTTCCTGAAATCACAGACAGTTTTGAGCTGATTTAACCAATTCCTTACCCGTGCAGGCAGCTCTCAGGAGGACTTCTTTCTCAGAGCCCTGGAGATCTGGGATCCACAGCTTTTCCTCTCGTTCCAGCTGCGAGATCACATCAGGTGTGGAATCTGGAAGCCCTACTCCAGGCAAAGAAAACAAGGGAGGTGAGTGGAATTTGTGGGATACTTGTCACAAGGAATAGTCCATGGTTTTACCCCCAGCTCATTTTTAAGCAGTAACATCCCAAGGCCAGCTTCCTTGGCTCAAAGTGGCAGGAGAGTTGTTAATCATATTCATTACCTTAGTGCCTAAGAACAGACTAACAGTGAGTCCCCATTGTGCTCGGCCAAGTACAAACACAGAATAGTAGATGGCCCATGCCCTGAAGAATTTACAATCTGAATAGACAAGACAGACAGAATGGGGGAAAGGGTAGAACCCACTGTTAGAATAGAGATATTCAGGTCTGTCTGTAAAGCCTAGACTTTAAGAACTTAGGTGTATTTTTATCACTTAGCTAGTTACAGGGGTATAAAAACAAAGAATCAAAATCACTGTCTGCCTGTGTATGGGCCGTCTCTCACTAGGATAGTCTGAGGTCTTGTTCTTAGTTGAAGTTATGTATATTGGCTCTATACTGTCTGTATTTCAAGTTGGTGCTGTGCTTCTGGGGGCTTGGCTACACTTACAAATTTGCAGCGCCACAGCCTGGAAAACATCCCAGACAAGTTGGTGTTAGCTCTGCCCAGCTTGCTTGATGGCCCATTAATGACCATCAGCTACACAATTGACCCATGGAGAGAAGGCAGACACGCCTTGTGACTCAGCAAAGTATGCAGGGACTGGCCCATGTGACTCCAGACTCCATTTTGCTGTAATTTTCCACAGTAAGGACAAAGAGGTTCTTACACCTGGAAAAGCCTATCTAAGGCTGATGCCTCATCTCCATCTGGTCTACAATCCTGCTTCTTACCTCTGGAGGGCTTTGCTACAAACTGAAGCTCTGCACAAAGGACTGATGACCCATCCCAGTGGGGGATGTACTCCAGAGACTTGATTTGAACCTGCAGTTTATGCCATCACTGCTACAAGCCTGAACTAAGAACTTTGCCATTACTGTATGTAATTGATTCCATTTAACCAATTCTAGCTCTCATCTCTACCTTTTTTTCCTTTATGAATAAACCTTTAGATTTTAGATTCTAAAGGATTGGCAACAGTGTGAATTGTGGGTAAGATCTGATGTGTATATTGACCTGGGTCTGGGGCTTGGTCCTTTGGGATCGAGAGAACCATTTTCTTTTATTGGGGTGTTGGTTTTCATAACCATTCATCCCCAGGACGAGTGGCACTGGTGGTGATACTGGGAGACTGGAGTGTCTAAGGGAATTGCTTGTGTGACTTGTGGTTAGCCAGTGGGGTGAAACCAAAGTCCTCTTTGTCTGGCTGGTTTGGTTTGCCTTAGAGGTGGAAAAACCCCAGCCTAGGGCTGTGACTGCCCTGTTTGAGCAATTGGTCCTGATTTGGCACTCTCCGTTGGGTCCCGCCAGAACCGCATCGTCACAGGGAGGAATGCAGCAAGGACTCAGGATCAGTGGCCAGGGTCACTGAGCATAGACATGGGGAGGTTATATGGGAGAGGGGTTATGAGTGGGAGAGGGAGGTCAAATGTTAAAATAATGATATTTGGGGAAAATGTAAAAGAAGTGAAACTGAACAGAAATAAAACTGGAGTGTAGGCTCTAAAGCAACAAGGCTTCAGTAGGGATTGAGGTTAAAGGTCTGGGATCCCCACAGCTCTAGATTCCCACACCTCTCCTCCCTACCAATTACCCACCCAGCCCACATACCCGGTGCCCATCCTCCACGCTCCCCTCCTTCTTCCCATTACTCTCAGCCGGCACCACTTCCCGGCACCTTGGGAGCTTCTTGTATTTTCTCCTCATCTCTCACTACCTCCTACCTCCCTGCTGCTTCTTAGCTCTAACCCTGCACACACCCTCCCCAAGTCCTGGCACCCCAGAATTACCTACTACCCCAACTTCTCAGCCCCTCCACGGCTCTCTTATCCCTACAACCATGGGATACTGAATGGCAACAATACACGCTCTCCTAAAAGAGCTCATCTCACTGTCACACAAACCATGCATGAGTCATACACATATTTACTCAATTTAGAATTCTACAGGAGGCATATTTTCCTCTTAAAATGAGGAAAAGGCATGAAAGCTACAGTGATTAATATAGCCAATAAGGATATATTAAATCCAATTTTAAAATGACTGACGGCACCAAAAGGCACATGTCCAAAAATGATACTAGCATGTGGGAGATAAGGCAAAAAGGGGAGCAAGAAAACCTGCAAAACTTGTATGATGAATAAAGGTATACAGTTATTACTACTCAGGTTCTTTAGAGACCCCACAGCTTCTAATAACCCAGGCGACAGGACTCCTTACCCAGCAAGACCACCGTCTCATAGTTCTCCTGCATGACATCCCTGTAGAGGGCTCTCTGACTGGGGTCCAGCAGAACCCACTCTTTCCTGGTGAAATACACAGCCACCTCCTCAAAGGTCACCGGCCCCTGAAAGAGCAAGAGTCCAACACTCAGTACCTGCTGCCCCACTCACAACCCCACTATTCATGGAACAGCAGCACCAAGTAAATGGAAGCTCCAGGAGGCACATGTTAACAGAGTCCCACCCCACCTTGCTTAGAGCAGCCAGGAGGCATCAGAGGGTGGAAAGAGAGAACCTTTGTGTCTCCCAGCTGACAGACAGAGGCAGAGTCATCACATTTATCACATAGCTACTAGCCAGGGCTTGATATAGGAGATGGGGCTGTCTCTGGACCCTGCTGGTGGCTCCTGGTAGGAATCTCCAAAGAAAATATATGGAAGAAAGGGAAGTCAACAGTAAAGAATAACAGTTAGAAAGTCAGAATTGTAGAAAATTGGTAAGGAAGCTATCAGAAATCAGTGACCACTTAATGAAAATAAGAAGGAAGTTTTAAAAAGTATATTAAGTACAAAATTAATCCCTAACAATGGTAGTGGTAAATTACTAGATGGAAATGGCAGAATTATCAAAAATAATACAGAAGAGGTAAAAGTGTTCAATAAATATTTCACTCCTGGAGTTGGAGAAAAACAGATGATGTAATCATATAAGACGTTGACAACGACAGTCTTTCCATCCCAACAATAACTCATGAGGATGTTTAACAGCAGCTATTACAGTTAGACATGTTTAAATAAGCAGGTCCAGATAACTTGTATTAAGAGTTTTGAAAGACCTGGTGGAGGACTGTTAATGTTGATTTTAATTAGGACTTGGACCAATGGGGAAATTCCAGAAGACTGGAAAAAGCTAATGCTGTGCCAATATTTAAAAAGTGTAAAAGAGATGACCCAGCTAATTACAAGAGTGTTAGTCCGATACTGGGCAAGATAATAGAGCAGCGAATATGGATTTAATTAATAAAGAGGTAAAGGAGGGTAATATAATTAGTACCAATTAACAAAGGTTCAGAGACAACAGATCCAATCAAACTAACTGGATATCCTTATTGGGTGAGATCAAAAGTTTGGTTGCAGCTAATAGTATTGATGAGCTAAGAGGTGAAAACATTACCTAGACTTCTGTAAGGCATATGACTTGGTTCAGCACAATATTTTGACTAGAAAACTAGAAAGATACAAAATAAACACAGCATACATTAAATAGATTAAAAACTATGATTGTAAATGGGAACCATGCTTGAGTAGATTTCTTTCTAGGGGGTTCCCACAAGGATTGGTTCTTGGCCCTGCGCTATTTAACATTCTTATCAATGACCTGGAAGAGAATATAAAATCATCATTGATAAAGTTTGCAGTTGCCACAAAGATTGGGGTTCGTGGTAACTAATGAAGTGTCAGAAGATTCAGGCTCCAGCACTGGGAGTCAGGAAGTTTTCCCAGCCCTGGCTGGAGGGTTATTTCCTGTTCCACAAAGAGTGGAAGTTCCATTCCCAACTCCTGTGCCTTGAAATTAGGCCCTGACACTACACCACACATTCAGCATAGTGGTATGATTATAAAATGATTAGGACATAATTATGTTACATTTTGTGCAAGATGCATCATGTTCAGTGTCATTGGAAAAGTTATGATTTGCTGAATATGACTGTCCTATTTGTGTGCATGTATCATGTTCGTAACTGAAGTTATGGATATTGACTCTGTATCTGTATTTCAAATGTGTTTACTCTGGGTAACACTCACAACAAGCCTTTCAGGTACAACAAAGAAGCCAGACAGTGTTCATGGCTCATCAAGAAAGACAATGGACCGTGGAAGAGCTTAGCCCTCTTGTGAATTTTTCAGCTAGCCTATGAGTCATGGCTACTATGACTCAGCAGGGCATGCTAGGGCATGTGAGCAGACCACATGACAACAAACTCCATTTTGTACCTGTATTTTCCACAAACTGGACTGGGAAACAAGTTTGGAACAAATGGTTCCGCAATATGGAAAAGCTACATAAGGTGGAGTGTGACATCATTTCTTGGCCTCATTCCCCACACAAGAGAACTCCTGGAAACACCTGAGGAAGAAAGACTGAACTGGGGGAACTGCTGGTCCCAGGGTAAAGGGATTTTTAGCTTGTGTATGGAAACTTGGTGGACTGCTTGTATCATCAGTCAGGGTGAGAAACTGCTAATTCAAATTCTATCCAGATAGTATGTTAAGCTTAGTTTGAGTTTTTGGTTATTTGTTAAGTAATCTGCTTTGATCTGTTTGCTACCACTTATGGCTGGGAAATTGGCTTTTGTCTTCTATCTGTCTTTGAGTGGCTTAGGTAAAGCACTCAGGTAGCTTAGTTGGATGCGTGGTGCCACCTGCTGTCCTGTTGGGTAATAACAGGGCCTGGAGGCTGGCAGTGTGAGAAGGGCCAACCCAGTTTGAGGTTAGAGGGACAGTGTTTCCCAGAAGCCCCCAGACTGCACCCCGGGGTGACAGCCCATCACACCCTAGAGTACACAAGTCTCAGCAGGTTTGTCACATCCTTTCCCCTCCCATTCCACACCTAGACAGTTCCTGCTTCCCACTACCTCTAGCAGCTCCCACCCTCCTATACATTTACTTCTCCTCTCCTCCAAGCAGAACCCACCACCAGCGTCCTGATAATCCCTTACCTGAGCCAGCTCCATTGCAGCCGTTTCCTTCCAGCTGGGAGGAGGGGATGATTTAGGGTGAAAGGTGGACATTATTCTGTAGCCTGCCAGGGCAAGAAGGGCAATGTGAGAGAATTCAGACAGGGTTTCTGTCCTTTCCACATGTCAATTCCCCCCAGCATTTTCCCTGGTAATGGACATTCTAGGTTCTGCCACACTGTGTAGCACAAAATGACCTTATTCCAGTACAGGCCTAGCCCCCTCCCACCAGGGTGTAACCCTCCTAGACATAGTGAAACCCTCCCAGTAGCAGAGTCTCTCTGTTACACGTATACAGTTTGTAGATGATACCAAGCTGGGAGGGGCTGCAAGTGCTTTGGAGGCTAGAATTACAATTCAAAATGATCTGGACAAACTGGAGAATATAGGATGAAATTCAATGAGGACAAATCCAAAGTACTCCACTTAGGAAGGAACAATCAGTTGCACACATACAAGACAGGAAATGACTGCCTAGGAAGGAGCACAGCAGAAACGGATCTCAGGTCACAGTGGATCACAAGCTAAATATGAGTCAACAGTGTTACACTGTTGGAAAAAACAAGTATAATCCTGAGATGTATTAGCAGGAGTATTGTAAGCAAGACATGAGAAGTAATTCTTCCGCTCTACTCTGCACTGATTAGGCCTCAACTGGAGTAATGTGTCCAGTTCTGGGTGCCACATTTCAGGAAAGATGTGGAAAAATTGGAGAAAGTCAGAGAAGAGCAATAAAAATGATTAAAGGTCTAGAAAACATCACCTATGAGGAAGACTGAAAAAATTGTGTTTGTTTAGTCAGGAGAAGATATGATCAGCTTTCAAGTACATAAAAGTTCATTTCAAGGAGAGAGGAGAAACATTGTTCTTAACCTCTGAGGACAGGACAAGAAGCAATGGGCTTAAATTGCAGCAAGGAAGGTTTAGGTTGGACATTAGGAAAAACTCCCTGTCAGGGTGGTTAAGCACTGGAATAAATTGCCTAGGGAGGTTGTGGAATCTCCATCATTGGGGATTTTTAAGAGCAGGCTGGACAAATACCTCTCAGGGATGATCTAGATCAGGGGTGGCCAACATGTGGCTCTTTAGAATTTAAGGTTTCAGAGTAGCAGCCGTGTTAGTCTGTATCTGCAAAAAAAACAGGAGTACTTGTGGCACCTACAACATAAACACTAACCCAGGAACCTATCCTTGCAATAAAGCCCGATGCCAGCTCTGTCCACATATCCATTCAAGTGACACCATCACAGGACCTAATCACATCAGACACACCATCAGGGGCTCGTACACCTGCACATCTACCAACGTGATATATGCCATCATGTGCCAGCAATGCCCCTCTGCCATGTACATTGGCCAAACCGGACAGTCTCTACGCAAAAGAATAAATGGACACAAATCTGACATCAGGAATCATAACATTCAAAAACCAGTGGGAGAACACTTCAACCTTTCTAACCACTCAGTGACAGACTTGAAGGTGGCAATTTTGCAACAAAAAAACTTCAAAAACAGACTCCAGAGAGACTGCTGAACTTGAATTAATATGCAAACTAGATACAATTAACTGTGGTTTAAACAAAGACTGGGAATGGTTGGGTCATTACACCAATTGAATCTATTTCCCTATGTTAAGTTCTCCTCACACCTTCTATGGGCCATCTTAATTATCACTTCAAATAGTTTTTTCCTCCTGCTAACGATAGCTCATCTCAATTGATTAGACTCTGCCTGTTGGTATGCATACTTCCACCTTTTCATGTTCTCTGTATGTATAAATATCTCCTGTCTGTGTGTTCCATTCTATGCATCCGAAGAAGTGAGCTTTAGCTCACGAAAGCTCATGCTGAAATAAATTTGTTAGTCTCTAGGTGCCACAAGTACTCCTGTTTTTAGAATTTAATACGCAGCTCCTTGTACAGGCACCAACTCCGGGGCTGGTGCTACAGGCACCAACTTTCCAATGTGCTGGGTGTGCTCACTACTCAGCTACAGGCCCTGCCCCCACTCCACCCCTTCCCACCCCCTTCCCTGAGCCTGCAGTGCCCACGCTCCATCCCCCCCGTCTCCCCCCACCGAGTGTCTTGCATAGCATGAGCAGCTGATCGGGAGTGCGAGGAGGGGGGGGGTGCTGATTAGTGTGGCTTCCCATGGGTGGGAGGCACTGGGAGCAGGGGGTGGGAGCTGATGATTCTTTAGCAATGTATATTGGTAAATTCTGGCTCTTTCTCAGGCTCAGGTTGGCCACTCCTGGTCTAGATAATACTTCATCCTGCCTTGAGTGCAGGGGACTGGACTAGCTACCTCTCAAGGTCCCTTCCAGTTCTGTGATTCTATGAACCAAAGGCCAGAGATGAGCAGAATCAAAGAAGTCACTCTGGGGATTCTCCTGTCATTGTCCCCAAGGCAGCTCTCTCAGATTAACTAAGTTATTTGATGCTCCAGCCTTTATACAGTCTCTCCTGGGAGTGCCCCTTTCATGGGCTGGGCCTAGTTTTAGCTTTTGGGAAGCGTGACCCTGGGGGCTCTGAGACTGGGCCTTCTTGCCTCAGCACACCTTGTTTCTTTCTGTGGCTCCCCAGTGAGTCCAAATGAGTAGATACTCCTCATACAGACTGTGAACATAAGAATGTGTTTTGTGTTTAGACTTTATTGAATGCTTGTAAGTTGCTGCCTGAGTTAACATCTGACTAGTTGCATTGTGAGCCTCTGTGGCTCTGTAAATCACCAGACAGGAGAGAGACTTTACCTACGTGAAGTGCTGATTGGCAATAGAATGCCTGGCAGGAAAGGTCCATCAACACCAGAGAGACTATTATGGGATGTTAACAAGGACACAAGACTGTTGTTGTGCTCTTCACTTCCCATTTGCTGAGTTTCCTGCTCAGAGCACATGGTAGGAAGGGGATGAAAAACCCAATAGAGAAGGAACTGATTGTCTGTATGCTGCCTGGACTCTGGGGGTGGGGGGAAGTTTCTAGGCATAAGCAAGAGATCCCCAGCTGCTTAGCCTGGGTTAGTCCTAAAGAATATGTAGAGCTTGCTTATTACAGAAGCTTCTATTACCTTTGAAATTTAAGACTGCAACTCATCTGCATCTATAGGATTACCTGCTTAACTTTGTTAACAACTCTCGTTTCCTTTTAAATAAGTCTTAATACAGGTTATGAAAGGACTGGCTAGAAGCGTGTGTGGGGGTGGGGGGTGGGCAGGCTCAGAAAGAAAAAGGTTGGGAACCCCTGGAGTAAGGGACCACCTGTCACAAAGGGGAGCTCACCTGCGTGGTGAGATATATGGGATCACCCAAGAGGACTGTCTGTGATTCCATGTTAATGCTGTTACAATGCCTGAAGCGTTTACACTGGATACTTGGTTGGTGAAATCTCCATACAGACCTCACACCCAATTTGGGGTTTGTGCCCTACTTCTCACCAGTCTGCCTGAGGCTGGTGCTAGTGCTCTCGAGTCACTGAAGACAGTGTTACAGAGAGAGGAGCTGTGACTTCCCCAAGGTCACTAAACAGGTCCATGACAGAGCCAGGAACAGATCCTGTTAACTCCCGAGCCCCGTCACTCGCAGCTTGGAAAGGTCCCCAGTGCACACTGTAGGAAGAGCTGTGCAGAGATTGCAAATGAGCTGCTCTGCCAAGACAGCCTGCACATCCATGGACAAACCACCTCGCTGGGGTGTGTCACCTGGGTCAGAAGAAGTCAGTGTCCAGTCCTGTGGGGCTGTGCTCCTGGCTCATACCTCCAGCACTCACTGCTGCCCCTCCGTTACCAGCTGCACCGTTCAGTCAGCCTCAGGCCTCAGGAGGTCACAGCCCCTCTCCCCACCCCAAACCTTCAAACTGGGACATGGTGCAGCAGTGCCAGAGTGCACTAGTGTAAATTCTGTCTACACTAAGGGTTTGCACCAGTGCCTAAAACAGCAGTGTGGCAGAGACCTTCAGAAACAGCAGTACGGTGGCACTAGAACCTATTTCTAGCTCGGTCACAGACAGCCTGGGTGACCTTGGACACGTCAATGTTTCTCCTCCCAACTTTAGTCTCTTTATCCAACTGCCCACTCACTGGGGTCTCCTCTCTCTCCAGAGCTGCTCACCACTAAAATCTGTGTGGGTGTCCCCAGAGCTAAGGCAGTTCAGCTCTGGAACAGTCTTACAAGGGGGCTGGGGAGTCTCTTTCCCTGGAAGTTTTTAAGAACAAATAGGACAATGCTCTGTCAGAGATAATCTACATATACTTGGTCCTGCCTCAGCAGAGAAAGCTGGACTTGATGACATCTTGAGGTCCTGTCTAGCCCTACATTTCTAGGATGCGATGCAATATATACATATAAAAACACAACATACAGAATAAAACTCACCACAACATAATGTCAGGCAAATTCAGGGGGAAAAAAAACACAACCTACACTCCACAGCATAAAATGACAATACAAAGGAAAAGAAAGCAACACGATGCGAACTATGACATCCTAGGACAAAAGTACACAATGGAAAACAAGCTGAGGCAAAACAATTCACCATAAAACTGCTACACAACATGGTGCGATCACAGTTCCAAATGGCACCATGCAAAACAGCTCAGCGTAGAACATGACGCAGCACAAAGAGAATTATTTCAATGTAGGCCTGGAAGGGATCTTGAGAAGTCATCTACTCCAGCCCGCTGTGTTGAGGCAGGACCAAGTATCCCTAGACATTCGCAGACTGGCGTATCTCTAACCTGGTCTTAAAAACCTCCAATGAAGGAAATTCCACAGCCTCCCTTGGAAGCCAATGCAAGGCAAACACAGACCAAAACAATGCTGTACACACACACGCTGGGCTTGCGGTTAAGGGGGGAGGCAAGAATTGAAACAATCTGGGTTCAGTTCCCAGTTTTGCCGCAAATTCTCCACGCAAACTTGTTAGACAACGGTGGCTGGCCCGTACCACTGACTTGGACCCACACGGCTCAGGCTGTGGGGCTGTTTAATTGTCATGTAGACGTTCCGGCTTGGGCTGCAGCCCAAGGTCTGGCACCTCCCACCGCGCCGGGTCCTTAGGTGTAAAGAGACAAATTCATATTACAATTAAGGCACAAATACTCAACAGCGAGGTTGATTCACCACAGGAACAAGTTACCAAGGAAAGTGGTGGATTCTCCGTCTCGTGACGTCATTTCATGAAGACTAGATGCCTTTCTGGAATGTGTTTACCCCAAAAGTAGCTAGTGTGTCATACAGGAGGCCTGTGATATGCCGGGGTCAGATTAGATGCTCTAATGGTCTCTTCTGGCAATAAAGTCGACTAATTTCTTTAAAACTGCATTGGGAGTTTACCTTGGGAGCAGCGTCTGATGTTTTCCTGTCTACCCGGCTTGCTTCCTAGAACGAATGCTCCTTAGTGGGGTGATCCACAGGGAGTAGCTCAAACCTCCAAAGTGCCTGGCCAGGGGCAGGACATTAGCACAGCAAGGGTGGGGTGTGGCAGTGACATCACAAAGGCCTTTTGCAGGACCTCAGACTATTGGTCAAAGGTGGTGGGGAGGTGGTGACCTCACAGAGAGATGCTGACATCAGCCAGGCAGGACAGGGGCGAGGGTCAGGGAAACCTCAGAGACCCTGTGGCTTTGCTTCAGCAAGTCTCCTTCTCCAGGTCTCTCTTTGAGGACTGGGGAATATTGGGGTTCACGTACCTGAGCACCAGGAGGAACCTCTTTCGAGTTTTCTCCTTCCCTTTTAGTGATTTTACTTGAAAACAGCCGACCCTGTTTAGGCGGTAAGAGCCTCCTCGAGGAAGGGGTGTCCTGGGGTGTCACAGTTCAGATGCCGGTGCTCCCCGTTCAAGGAAGTTCCGCCACCCTGATCTGTATTCGCAGGGTGGGAGAGGCAGCATCCACAGCAGTGATTTGCTCCTGGCTGCTGGAGCAGAGCAGCAGGCTCAGCTGTCAGAACTTCCTGGAGCTATGAAAGGAGAGGCCCATGGCTCTGTAGCAGGACTGCAGGGCAGGCGAGTTCACAGAGGGTATTGGGGGATACTGGCAGAGGCCAGTTATGGTGATATAATGAACAGCAGTGTCTACACTGACACTCTGTCACTTTAAGTTTGCTGCAAAAGCTCTACTGTTCTCATTGAAGTGGTTTTATTTTGCCACCAAAACAGGGCAGTTTGTTGCCAAACGTGGCATTGCAGTGTGTACACCAGCCAAAAGCTGCTGACCGAGGAGCGTTGTGTGTTTTCACACACCAGAGCAATATAATTCTGCTGAAATAACTTTGTAGTGCAGATCTGGCCAAAGATTCACACACACACAGCTTGCAAGGAAAACCTCACCTGCTCCTCTGCTTTGTGGGGCCAGGTGGGGCCCAGGAGTCAGGTGTGAGCAGACACTGTACCTTAGTCACAGGCAGGCTCTATGGTTTAGCTGGTTAAAGTACCTGTTTTGTAAACAAGAGATCCTGGGTTCAACTCCCAGTGGTGCCTTGTTGAGATGTTTTGAGAGCACCTGGTATTGGCTACTGTCAGAAGACAAAATACAGAGCTAGATGGACCTTTGGTCTAGCCCAGTGTGGTTTTTCTTATGGTTTAAATTACACTCACAGGCACTGATAATAGAATTACTGAAAGTTTGGGATTTAAGAGCTGATAGGTCAGTGGGCCAAGCCCCTCGTGGATGAACCCCTCCCTCTGGGACAGAGGCAGGTTTGAGCTCTCGCACCAAATGCTCATTGTGGCTGCCAGAATCTGTGGGCAGCTCATTTAGTTTCCACCCAGGGTTGAGTCCTGGTTCACACATCGAGGATAACAACCCTTTGTTTCTCCTGCCCCAATAACATGGAGACTGGGAATGAAGTGATCATTTCGGCAAGCAACCCAACCTATTTCCAACATACTGTAAATCCACATGCAGACTCATACACGAAACCTTGCAAGAAAATCTTCCTGAGGGTCTGAAGCATCTGCTGCTGGAGGGAAGGAGGAGCTGTGGGTTGGGATTGAGGAGCAGCGTGAGGAGCGGGGGCCTGTGGATTGGGATTGAGGGCACTGGGAATAGAAGGGGCCTGTGGGTTGGGATTGAGGGCACTGGGAATAGGAGGGGGCTGTGGGTTGGGACAGAGGAGAAGGGTGAAGAGGAGCAGGCTCTGGTTGGGAGTGAGGCTGGGGACTGGGTCCCAATACTAAAATTTAGGGTTTAGATCAATGTTAGGACAGGGTGGCAGTGGAGGGATGAGTGAGTCCTAGACAACACAGTGAGTACAGTGCCTTCTTATTTTCCCCCTTTTCCACCCAGACAGGCAGGTGAACTCTACAGAGGCACCTCTGGGCTTGCACTGACTAAGGACAACAGCTGTGAGTGGGGTGGGAGGGGATGGCTCATGTTAAAGGACTTTTGGTTGCTGGACTTATGAACCGTAGGGAGAAGGACACTGCCCAGCTTATTTGGGGGTGGGTCTTTCCCTCATGGTTTATGTTTATGTGTTGGGGCTGCTGACATGACTTCTGCTAACCCTGGGCTTACATTGCAGTGTAGACATACCCTGAGAGGGCATCTAGACTGTGATAAAATCCCTGTGGCCCGGCTGGCCTGGATGATCTGATTTGGGCTCCTGGGGCTTAGACTGGAGCCCAGGCTCGGAGACCCTCACCCCTCGTGGGGTCTTGGAGGCTGGGCTGAAGCCCAAGTGTCTACACTGTAATTTTATAACCCTGCAGCACAAGCCCCACAAGCCTGAATCAACTGACCCAGGGTTTGAGAATAGTGACTTGGGTGTGTTAATGGCAGTGTAGACATAATGCTAGGCTATGTCCACACTGCAATGAAACACCCAGGGCTGTCCCGTGCCAGTGCAGGCTCCCAGGCTAGGGCCATGGGGTGGTTAATTTGCACTGTAGACATCTCAGCTCAACCTCAATATCAGGTTCTGGGAGCCCTCAAAGTTGGGAGGGAGTTTAGCAAAGTGAAAAAGGTAAAATGGCAGTGGAGTATTGCCTGGAGTCAATGGCATTTCTCCATTGGTCTGTCTGCTTTGGGACAGGGACAATAACATGTCCTGCTGCTTTCGTTATTTCAAAGGGCGGTTTAGGATTTTCATTCTCACACACGGTGCACGAAGCAGGACTCAATCCTGGGTGGAAACTAAATGAGCTGCCCACAGATTCTGGCAGCCACAATGAGCATTTGGTGTGAGATCCCAGACCTGCCCCTGTCCCAGAGGGAGGGGGGTCATCTGTGATGGGCTGGAACACTGACCTATCAGCTCTTAACTCCCAAACTTTCAGTAACTCTGTTATCAGTGCCTGTGAGTGTAATTTAAACCATAGAAACAGCCACCCTGGGCTGGACCAAAGGCCCACCTAATGCTGTATTTTGTCCTCTGACAGCAGCTATTATCAGGTACCCAAAGAGTTACTCAACAAGGCACCACTGGGAGTTGAACTCAGGATCTCTTGTTTAGAAGGTAGGTGCTTTAGCCAGCTAAGCCATGGTGCCTACCTAGAGCTAAGGCACAGTGATGCCCACAGCTGACTCCCTGACAGCTCCACCAGGGCCTGACACGCTTTGCATGTGTTTGGATTCTGCAAAGCAGAGAAGCAGGTGAGCTTTTCCTTGCAAGCTGTGTGTGTGTGTGTGTGTGTGTGTGTGTGTGTGTGTGTGTGTGTGTGTGTGTGAGAATCTTTGGCCATGTCTGCACTACAAAGTTATTTCAGCATCATTATATTGCTCAGGTGTGTGAAAAACACACAATGCTCCCTCGGTTGGCAGCTTGTGGCTGGTACACACACTGCAATACCACGTCTGGCGACAAAACTGCTCTGTTTTGGTGACAAAATAAAAACACCTTGACGAGAGGTCTAGAGCTTTTTGCAGCAAACTTAAAAAGACAAATTGTCAGTGTAAATGCTGCTGGTCATTATATCACCATGACTGGCCTCCACCAGTATCCCACCATGCCTGCCGTGAACTTGCCTGCCCTGCATTCCTGCTACAGAGGCTGGGCCTCTCCCATTTCATAGCTCCAGAAAGTTCTGACAGTTGAGTCACCATCTGGAGGGAGGAATAGCTCAATGGTTTGTACATTGGCTTGCTAAACCTCAGGTTATGAGTTCAATCCTTGAGGGGGCCATTTAGGGATTGGGGCAAAAAACTGTCTGAGAGTGGTCCTGCTTTGAGCAGGGGGTTGGACTAGATGATTTCTTGAGGTCCTTTCCAACTCTGATATTCTATGATTCTACACTGGGATTAGGTTGATATAACTGCATTGCCAGCCTAAGTAATGTAATTACACCAACCAAATTTTGTAGTGTAGACCTGTCCAAAGAATCACACACACACCTTGGGAGCAAAACTTCAGCTGCTCCTCTGCTTTACACAATCCAAACAGGAGCAACACTTGTCAGGTCCCAGTGGGGATTGGCAGAGAGTCAGGTGTGGGCAGACACGATGCTTTAAATAACAGCAGGTACCATGGCTTAGCTGGTTAAAGTGCCTGTTTTGTAAACAGAAGATCCTGGGTTCAACTCCAGTGCTGCCTTGAGGAGTGGCTTTGGGAGACCTGGTATTGGCTACTGTGAGAAAACAAGATTCAGAGCTGGATAGACTCCTATGCTGCCCCTTCCTCCTGCTCACTGCTCTCCTCCTCACTTGCCCTTACGGTCATTACAAAGTGGCAAGGCAGAGCCCTCCCATTTTTAAAAGTCCTGGGGTGGTGTTCCCCTGTTCAGGCCCCCTGGGGCCTGCACGTCACACAGCTCTCCTGATTTCAGCTGTTAGTGAGGAGCCTCACTGCTAGCGCAGACTGGGCAGTTTCTTGCATGAGAGACACTCTCCCAAAGCAGGACTAATGCTTAGAGCTGGTTATCAGTGATTTCAGATCTGTTGGTCTGCAGCAAGACTCTCCATTGAGTCTTAACCAGCTCTGTTATTACACAGGGAAGAACAAAGGGTGAAATGGTGCCTGGAACCCTTAAGAAGAATCCACCCCACCAAGTACCAACACTTGTTGCTATCCGCTCTCAGCTCAGTTTTGGGGTCACTCCTTGCCTTTATCAACCTGGGGGGGGGGCTCAGAAAATCATAGCAAGCATGTTCTCCAGTGGTGCAATTAGTTAGTGCACAGTACTTATAGAGCAGTGCTGAGGAGCTATGCTGAGGTTGTGAGTTCAAGCTGCACCTGGAGCACTGGTTTCCATTAACCAAGTGGCATCACCCCCTCATTTGGTCCTGTGGAATGTAGAATTCCAGCCCTGGGACACGGAGGAGAGGAGACAAACACGCTCCCTTCAATTATTACCTCCTCTCTAGAGCACAGGTCAGAATCTACAATCCTTTCTCCCCCCCCACCCCAGCCCCTGTGCCAGGATCCCTCAAGCAGAGCCTGGAGTCCTGCCCCTGGCGTCTGTACTATTGACAAACTCTAAGTGACAGGGACAAAACACTCAAATCCCGCCTGGTGCGGGGAGCCAGGTTTGCTCTTCAAATTCTGTCGTTCGTACATTTCCAAGTCTGGGAATGTCCCACAACAACATTGAATGGGAAGCTGCCTGCAGAACAGTTACAGTGCACAGAGCTCCTGTGGAGGAGGGTGGGAATTAGTAACATTTTGAAGATCGTTTGGGAAATGAGCCTTTGCTGACAAGGTTTGTCTCTGTTCATATTTCACCTTCAGGTGTTATGTTGAGGGATCTTTAATATATTTTTGTGAGGTTAACAACTATCTCCTCAACTTTATTTACTCAACTTAAAAATTGATGTCACTTGATTTTTGCATCTCCCTGTGAAAATACAACTGACACGTGTGGCTTTCTACAGGGGGTCATGATGTTAAAGTTGGGAAATCAGGTCTTTGTACTTCTGTGGAGGGTTGCTTTTTACAGCTGAATCACTGCCAGGCACACCGGGCAGTTAGCTGCACCACTGTCCTTGCCGGGGCCCCTGCTGAACCCTGGGCGGCTGCACTGCCGTGCTGGAGTGACTCTGCAGGGAGAAGCTGCTGTGGAGCAAGGTAGAGCAGGTGCAGGAAGGAGACAGGGTCACTATTCACATTCTGAACTGCACAATTTTCCAAATTTGGGAATAGATTCATAGACTTAAGGTCAGAAGGGACCATTATGATCATCTAGTCTGACCTCCTGCACAATGCAGGCCACAGAATCTCACCCACCCACTCCTGTAACAAACCCCTAACCTATGTCTGAGTTACTGAAATCCTCAAATCGTGGCTTAAAGACTTCAATGTGCAGGAATCCTCCAGCAAGTGACCCGTGCCCCACGCTGCAGAGGAAGGCGAATGTCCGAGAACAATTCTAAGGGAAGGTGAACGCAGAGCAGTGACACTGGAGATGCCCAGACCTCCAATGGGGCAGCGTAGAAATTAATATTGGGAAGATCATTTGTGAAATTAGTCGTCACTGACAAGCTTTGTCTCTGTTCTATTTCACGCAATGGTGTTAGTTAGAGCATCAGGACAGGTTTTACTATATTAATTAAACACTTAATTTTATTTACCCAAGCCAAAAACTTAGTGTCACTTATTTGTTCTCTGTCCTAGCAAGAATGAATTGAATTTCATGACTTTCTGGAAAGTGCAGCGAGATGAAATGTGGGGAATTCAGTCTGTGTGTTTGCGAGCTGATGTTTTCCTCTCACAGGTCAGTGCCTTCATTGAAATACCAAGAGGGATCTAAGGGCTGGTGTACGCTGGGCACTGAACTGACAGAGCGACGTCTCTCAGGGTGTGAATCCCCCCTCCCCCCAAACCCATAGAGTTAAGGTGACCTAAGCCCTGGTTAGATAGTGGTAAAGAAAAGGAAGAATTGTTCTGTCAATGCAGCTATTACAGGGATGGGAAAACCCCTCCAGTCACTGTCTACTCCAAAGTGCTATAGCAATGCCACAGCAGCATTTTAAGTGTAGACAGAGTGAAGCTAGATCTGGCTCCAATTTGCACTGTGGATGCTCAGGCACTAAGACTACAATAATAACAACAACAGCACAGTGCTTGCGTAGTTGGCAGGATTTAAACCTGCATGAGGTGACCCCAAGGGATTTCTAGTCCATCGCCTTAACCACTCGGCCACAACTACTTGATGTACAGCTGTTCCACTGCATGATGATTCAGTTCTCACTGAATTGTCACTTCAAATTGTTTGCTCAGACCAGCTTCCCCAGCACACTCACGGCTGCGCATCAGTGTAAGTGTGTCCTGGGCTGAACAGTGAGAATTCCTGCCCATTTCCCTTCTGGCTGGAGCAGGCTGAGAGTGTGTTTGTGTTAATGGCATTGCTGTAGATTGTTGTTCATTCCCCACTCTGACAATACAGGGAATAAGGGAATCTCTCTGATTTACCCTACTTTTGTTGTTACAGTGGATGAAATGACATTTTCCCCTATCCCTGCCCTGTTCCTGCTCTTTGTTATAGTTCAATATATTTTAACTGAGGAAAATGATAATAAAAATATCTGCTCTCAGCAAAACTTGAAGCAACATCAAAGCAACGGGAATGAAACAATTTGTTCCCGAAGAAGGACTTGATGACTAACAATTGCTTTGAAATGGGGAACAGTCAAACCGTGACGCTCAGGCTTTGGCCACCTAATCAAGGCATTTCTCACATTCTCTCCCATGTGGCTTGTCTGATGTCTAATAGGGAACGTCCTCTGATTGAAGCTTTTCCCAAATGCAGAGCATGTGTAGGGTCTCTCTCCACTGTGGATTCTACGATGTCTGACAAGGTTTGAGCTGTCAATGAAGGTTTTCCCACACTCAGAGCATGTGTAGGGTCTCTCTCCTGTGTGGATTCTACGATGTCTGCTCAGGCTAGGGCTCTGTTTGAAGCTTTTCCCGCACTCAGAGCATCCATAAGGTTTCTCACCTGTGTGGATTATCTGAGGTGTGATAAGGGCTGACGTCCGACTGAAGCATTTCCCGCACTCAGAGCACGTGTAGGGTTTCTCTCCTGTGTGGATTCTCTGATGAGCGACAAGGGCATATCTCCAACTGAAGCGTTTCCCACACTCAGAGCATCCATAAGGTTTCTCATCCGTGTGGATTCTCCTATGTGTGATAAGGTAGGAGCTCCGACTGAAGCTTTTCCCACACTCAGAGCACATGTAGGGTCTCTCTCCTCTGTGGATCCCCTGATGTGTGAAAGGTCTGAACTCCCATTGATGCTTTTCCCACACTCATGCCATGTGTAGTGTGTCTCTTCCACGTTGATTCTCTCGTGTGTAATAAGGTCTGAGAGGCTACTCAGGTTTTCCTCTGGCCTCTGCTGAGACTCACAGGCTTTTGCTTTTCTGGGAGTGCACAACTCTCAGAAACATTCCCTTTGGGTCTTCCTGATAATGTCCTATGTGGTTCTACTTGCTCAGCATCTTCCTGCTGGGGATTCTCCTCATTCTCACTCACCATCCCAACACCTGATGGGAGACAGAGAGAATCAGACATAGGTCACTCCCTGCGCTGGAGAGAAAGGAAATCTCAGAGACAAGAAGGAAAAGGAGATGAACAAACCAAAATACGTGTGGGAGAGATCAAACCTATCAGGAGCTCATTTTCCTCAAACCCTTCCCCAGATGAGAGAGGAAGGGATCAGTTCTGGGTGTGCATCTCACCACAACACTCAGGGGAAAGTGAGATTGGGAGGGACCTGCTGCCAGTTGTCAGTTAGGGTAGGTGGGAAGCCATGAGTGACATCTGCCTAATGATTCCACATCTGAAGGAACAATCCTGAACTTGCAGAGCTCACAAGGTCTTTGTAGGGCATCCCAAATGTTTCCTGTATTCATGGAGAGTTTTGAGTTGGTTTAACCAATCCCTCACCTGTGCAGGCAGCTCTCGGGAGCACTTCTTTCTCAGAGCCCTGGCGGTCTGGGACCCACGGCTCTTCCCCTCGTTCCAGCTGCGAGATCACATCAGGTTTGGAATTTAGAAACCCTACGCCAGGCAAAGAAAACAAGGGAGGTCAGTGGAATTTGTGGGATACTTGTCACAAAGAATAGTAAACTGTTTTAACCGCAGCTCATTTTTAAGCAGTAACGTCCCAAGGCCAGCTTCCTTGGCTCAAAGTGGCAGGAGAGTTATTATTATTATAAATCATATGTATTACCTTAGTGCCTAAGGACCAGCTAACAGTGGGTCCCCATTGTGCTAGGCAAAGTACAAACACAGAATAGTAGATGGCCCATGCCTAAACGATTTACAATCTAACTAGACAAGACAACCACAGAATGGGGAAGGGTAGAACCACCCGATAATGAAATAGATATTAAGATGCTTAAAGAAAATTTAGTTTGATAGCATCCTGTCTGGCAAGAAATCACTTATCAACAGTTGTGGTACCCTCATTTCTGTATTGTTTTATCTTTATGTCCACCACTTTTCTGGTTCTGTAATTTTTCTGCCAGCGGTATAATTAATTTTGCTGGGTGTAAGTTAATTAGGATAGTAGGATATAATTGGTTAGGTAATTATGTTGCAATACGTTAGGACTGGTTAGTTACATTTCAGTAAAATGATTGGTTAAGGTGTAGCTGGGAATATGACTATATAAACTGGGGTCAAACAGGAGGAAGGAAATTGGAATCAGGTTTATTAATGGAAATGGGAACAGGGACACAGACAAGGCTCTGTGGCCTCAGAGCTGAGAAGGGGATGCAGGCTAAACGCTCTGCGGCCTCAGAGCTGGGAACGGCACACTGGGAACAGACTCTCTGGGCGTCCAGCGATGAGCCCGACTGGTGTGAAGGGCTTCGGAATCTGCTTGCTTGGAAATAACCCCAATAAACATCGCACTATCTGCCCTTCGGACTTCTGGTCTTTTGCTGCTTGCTGTCTGCGTGACAAGAACCAGGGAAGTGGGCGGGGAGGAAAGCCCTCTAACAAAACTGACACGACCTGATAACCAAGAGGTGAGCCTTAGGGAAGGTTTTAATACACTTTGTAACTGATGAGGATTCCACGAGGACTGATGAGGTGCAATGGTAAATACACATTTAGATCCTTTTCTTGTTTTATCTCTTTTTCCCATAAGGCTTAACATCTGGCGCAGTGTCATGGATGCACAGGATCTGTGCAATGCCCTGGCTTTTAAACAGTCCTTGGGAGGTGCCTTGAGTGCGCTGGACCCCAAGGGGTCCCACTCTTCCACAAGGAGAGACCATGTAGCTTCAACACTTGAGACTGAGCCTCTGGATTCAACACTCCTATTTCAACCTGTGAGCTCTGCCAGCAGGTCCAGCTGAACGACACTCCTGTTCAGAGACTGCTCCTCATTCATGCTTCAATGCACCTCAGCAAGTTTTGCTGTGACACTGGGCAGACTGTTAAAATATAGCAGGGTTTATTAGTCAACTGAAACACAGCATTAGAAAGGCTTTAGATTAGGACAGAGAAGCAAAGAAGACAATATAGTCCATATTGGCCAATGCTCTTGAGCCAGGCTGCTCTTAAAAAATCCCTCCATAAAAGTATTAAGCGTAGTCTTGAAGCCAGATATGTCTTTTGCCCCAATACTCCTTGGAAGGCAAGACTAAACTCCTAGTGTCCACTTGATAGCCACTGGTTCTTCTTCTTCTCCACGGCATCGCTCGTGGAGAACAAGGACCTGCAAATCTACAGTCGTACTCTATCTTTGTTTCAAGAATGAAAACAAACTAGCGCCTCAGAGGACCGGAACGGATTTCAGCTGATGGACAGCTTTCCTCAGTGTTTGTACATTTTAACAGGAATATATTGAATGATTAAATTCATTTCACGTCCCCGTTCAGCGGAACTCCTGAACATACAGGAGATGGATATGAAAATATAGATCACTTAAAAAAGAGGACATGTAAGAGAGCAGCTGGACTTGAACCAAAGACCTCTCAATCCGCCCTCAAATGCACCACCACTGAGTTCCCTGAGGCAGTGTTGGAGCCAGTGATCTTGAAGAGTATGAAGGGGACACTTATTTCAAAGAGCTTCTCTTCCATTCCCAGACATAAGTGGTTTTAAAAATGGAGTTTCATTACATTTTCTATGTGCATGTAAACACCACAGCTTGCACAATCCCCACAACTGCTCAGTCTCACCAGAGCACAATAACTTTGGAGGCCCCACACCCAGCTACCCAGCTCTGCAGCCTTTAACCTCTTCAGCAGTTCTCCAATGCCTTAAAGCCACAGGGCACAGCATGGAATTTGACCCCATTAATCCTAAATCAATTTGGATGAAAAATCTTTGCAAAAATAGTTCGTTTTCCAAACCAAAAGCATCTCCCGTTTGTGGCGTCCTTAAAGTGTCTCTTTGCACACAAGAGGAGACACTTTAATTTGGAAACGAGATAAGATGCTTCAGTCAGGGTAAGCAGTTGCTCCCCTTCATGATTGAAAGATCATAAAACGCCAGTCAAATTGACTCTTTCAGCCCTTACACAGCAGACCCCACTGACGGCAACTAACCGGGGCCGGGTGGAGCCAGCTCACCTTATCAAACCTTCCCATACCCGGGGGAACGGGAAAGTGCGAGGCTGCAGCGCCACCTAGCGGCCACAGGACAAATCGCCGGCTGCTGCACCTGTGGGCACTGGGAGTTCGCTTAACATGGAAAGCTGCCTAATGCAAGGTTGGCAAAACGGGGGTCTGCTGCACTACATCATCATCTGCAATGACTCAACCCGATAGGACACCTCCTGTGATACGCTGCTACTAGTGACCCTCTCAAACAGGTCCCCACAGCTCCCCAGCCTCCCCCCACCAGGAGGCAGCTAGGAGAGGCTTGTTACACTGCTCTACAGCCAAAATGCTTCTGAAATAAATGGAGTCCAACTTTACTAATTCTGGGTCACTGAGAACGAAAATGATGCTTAAAATTCTTGATTGGCTCTAGTTTTCAAGATATGCTATTGGGTCAGTATTTATGACCCTTGACTTGGGAATGGCGGAGGATAAGTGAGTTATAAAGGGACGGGATCTCAATTTAAACCAGTAATGACTAAAATCCATCTTTGACTGGATCTATGAATAAATCTATGAATGGCTTTGGACAGTACTTGCTTTTAGGCAAAACAATGAAGGATACAGTCTGAAGCTGGTATTGCCTCATACATGATATGAATTGCATCATGTTATTCCTAGAAGTCATGGATGATGCAATCATAATGAAGCTGAACCAATTGCCCTATATCAGGTCTAGAAATCATACAGCGTCTTGCTCTCTTATTTGTCAGTGTTTGATTTTGCAAAGGACCCATTTCTCTTTAGCCAAAGTGAGCAGAGATGCCTCGTACTTGTGTGAACAGTGCAGATAACTTGTGCTATGTTTGTGGTGAAGTGACTTTTGCATCACAAAAGTGCAGTATAAACACTATGGTTAAGAAAGCCTATCACTTTTCTTTTGGCTGCAAAATTGGAGATCAGGTGTGTGTTGGAAGCAATGAGTGTGGCAATCTCAGTGAACCGACGGAGGTGATGGTGGTCAGAGAGAGACAACGGAAGATTAAAGGGGCAACGATGGGCATAGCGATGATGATTGTGTTGTATTTCATTCCTTAGAGCTGGTGCCACGGCTGTCCCTTTAGCCTTGTAGTTTACCAAGAGTAAAACTAAATATCTGTTGAGATACAAGGGAGAGTCTGTGTCCATTCCTGCTAGCTGCACAGGGTTTGACATTGCTGCTTTCAATCCTCCGGCCCTGCCGAGACAAGGAACAATTCAGGCGGTCACTGAACTGAAGGAGGAGATGATTTTCTGACAGGGAGGGACGGCTCCTCTTAAAGGTGTTTGGCAGGCAGCCTCCTTCCCAGGTCTGTCCCGACAACACCCAGTTGAAAAGGACTCTCCTCAGCCCTTCTCAGCCCGGTGAAAACGAGCGAGTGAGTGAGCGTGGGGAGAGCGGCGACGGAGAGAGATGGATTGAGCGGGCCGGGACCTCGGTGAAGGGGCAGGATGAGGGTGTTCAGTTTTGTTGGGTCAGAAAGTTGGCAACCCCAGATCCAGGAAACAACTCAAACACCCAACGAGTCTGGCCAGGGCAGGACATCAGCTTTGAGGGGAGGGTGGGTGTGGCAGTGACATCACAAAGGCCTTTTGCAGGAACTCGGCCTATTGGGCAAGGTGGTGGGGAGGTGACCTCACAGAGACCCGACATCAGCCGGGCAGGACAGAGGTGAAGGGCCAGGCCAGTCTCTGAGACCTCCCGGCTTTGCTGCCGCAAGTCTCCTTCGCGAGGTCTCTCCTCGAGGGCTGAGAGAGAATTAGGATTCACGGATGTGAGCATGAGGAGGAACCTCTGTGGAGTTTTCTCCTTTCCTCCCACTGACTGTGCCGAAAGAAACTTCCCTTTGAGAAGGTAAGAGGCTCAGAGAGGTTTGGAACCTG
Source organism: Mauremys reevesii (assembly GCF_016161935.1). Lineage (NCBI taxonomy): Eukaryota > Metazoa > Chordata > Testudines > Geoemydidae > Mauremys > Mauremys reevesii. The sequence continues at coordinate 129,084 of NW_024100876.1, forward strand.
TTCAGTCTGATCCACCTGGCGCAGGCAGCATTCTAGGCACAGACAGCACTGGCTTCAGGTGGCAGAATTTGATTTCCTCCTAGGTTTTGATGATTGGAATCCTGGGGACATTGGGGTGTATCCTTTTGGTTTCCCTTTTCCTCTTTCCTCCCTCCTTTCGCCTCTTGCTTCTTTTTCCCTTTTCCCAGCTTCCCTCCTTCTATCAAGGAGGAAGTGTCTGGAGTGTGGGCAGGGGAGGTTGCTCTCATTGCAGAGGTCCTCACCAAGAGGTGGGGCTGGATCTGAGTGATCCCCTGTGATGGTGACCTGGGCCGTCCTCTGGGACATCTGGTGAGACCCCTCAGCCTCCCGCCCCTCAGAGTCTCAGTGGTGATTGGCCGAGCAGGGGCTATCGTGAGCGAGGAGACTCAGGTCCTTTTGGTCTTTTTCAAATCAGGCAAAGAAGTCACAGCCGATCCAATGTACGGGATTAATCTTGCTGCTTCTCTCCATTAATTGTCTCTTAGCAGGTAATGATTTCCTCTAATGTTCTAGGTCTTCTAAAATCCTTGCTGAATAATTACTATGAACCCCTGTTGGTCTGTAGCTCACTTGAGAGCACTTTATTCTGATCAGTCAGCGTATGAAATTGAAGATCTGAGAGAGGTTGAAAGTCAGGAGCAGTGTTTCCTCTAATTTGCTATGTCCGTGTGCGGAATGAATTTTGCTGAGTGCACCAATACGGAGGTGAGGTGTGACACATCACCTGTCTATTGGTGCTCATTCCAAACTTCATTCTGCAGATGGATCGTGTGTGAGGTGAGGCTGAAGGGTTGGGAGTGTGGAGGGTCTGAGGTAGAGCAGAGGGTGGGGTGAAAGGGCTCTGTCTCGGGGAGCTGTGGGTGGGGTGGGGTGGGGGATGAGAGGCTGAGAGCTGGAGCAAAGGGTTGGGGTGCAGGGGTGTGAGGGCTCCGGCTAGGGATGCGGCCTCTGGGGTGGGGCTGAGAATAAGGGGCTTGGAGTGCAGGTTGCCCCAGGGAGAGAGGACTCCCCCACAGCTCTCTCACCACAGCAGATCAGGGTCAGGTGAGAGGGCACCTGTCTCCTGGCCACAGCAGCGCTGGTGGGGCTTGGCTGGGTCGGGCTGGGGCAGGGGAGGGAACAGGATTTATTTTCCTAAGTCAAAAGGAGGAAGGGATGGAGTTATGCTTCAGTTTTACCTTATAAACTTAAGTCCTGTCTAACCTACAGGACACTATGGGAATAAGACACCATGTCATGTGGTGACATCACAAGAGCAGAGTATGTGAGAACTACAGCAACTGAGAGGGTGGGGGGTTAGAATCAGATTGTTTCAAATGCTGCATTCGTCGGCTGACATTTAACAGCAACGCTTAGCTAACACAATGGAGAAAGGAATTCTCTGCTAAAGATTCAACCTGCCCCTTTGGCCAACTCCACCCCTTCCTGACCGGGTGTGCTCAGAACACCCTCCCCACACTCACACCATCACCCCCACACAAGCCCACAGCTGGGAACCCAGCACAAAGCAAGGGAGGAGTTGCTTGGCTTATTTTACTTTTACTTTGCAAAGGTTTTTAAAAGCATTTTCTGCTCCTGTTCCCCATGATGGAGAAGCAGATGGTTGTGGAGAAGGGGATCTGCAGTGGTGGAGTCAGGAACTTGGGGCGAGGCAGTGGGAGGAGTGTGAGGGGGGACGGGGCAGGCGGGGTGAAGGGAGGCTAAAGGGGGTCAGGTCAGGCAGCTGGGTGCGGGGTTTGGGGGGAGGCTGAAGGAGGCAGTTGGATGTAGGGGGGAGACTGAAAGGGCAGCTGGGGAGGAGCCTGGGGGGCAGGGGAAAGCTGAGGGGACAATGAGGAAGGGACCGGGGCAGTTGTGGGAGGCAGAAGGGGGCAATTGGGGCAGTTGAGGGAGGCTGAAGGGGGTAATGGGGGAAGTTGAGGGAGGATAAAGGGGGTGATGGGGGCAGTTGGGGGAGGCTGAAGGGGGCAATGGGTTGAAGGAGGCCGGGGCAGAGAGGCTGCTGGGGGGCTGCTCGTCCCCACGGGAGGGGAGGAGGAAGAGGAGCTGCCCTTCTTTCTGAAGCTGTTTCCTGTTAGATCTTGCAACTTCACTGTTCCTGAGCAGGGTCCTGTGATGAAAAGGAAACTAGAGAGATTCGTGGTCCTGCTTTCAGCAGGGGCTTAGGCTAGATGACCTCCTGGGGTCTCTTCCAACCTTCATTGTCTACGATTCTGTGTTTCTGTGGAGGACAGGTCCATCAATGGCTATTGGCCAGAGTGGGCAGGGATGGTGCCCCTAACCTCTGTCTGTCACAAGCTGGGAATTGGGCGACAGGGGGTGGGTCACTGGATGATTCCTGTCTGTTCATTCCCTCTGGGGCACCTGGCACCGGCCGCTATCGGCCGACAGGACACTGGGCTAGATGGAGCTTTGGTGTGACCCAGTCTGGCCGGTCTTCTCTTCTAATGCTCTTCTCACATGCTCAGTAACAGCTGCAAGCTGCTGCCCTCACGCGCCATCAGAATCTGCTCCCTGCAATCAAAGGCCGGAAAATCCCCCTGAAGGGGGGAAATCGGAGGGGCAGGATGGGCAGAGGGACAAAAATGGGACAGGATCAGGGGTTCAGACGGGGGCTGCCCTGCCAGGTAGGTGCAGAAGGGAAAACCCCCAGCTAGAGGGAGGCAGAGGGGATAGAAGTCCCCACAGATGGGGTGAGCCGGCAGCAGCAGTTCCACACTAGGGTGTGGTGGATGGTAGAAGGACTCGTGTTCCTCGCAGGATGGTCCATCTCAGCCCCCCCTCCCCAGGGCTGTGGTGTTAAAGGCCCCGAGTGGCCCAGTGCCCAGGCTCCACCGCTCTGCTCTAGCTGAAATGGTGACTGAGCTGCCAAGGGAGATGTGATTCAGGGAAATAGTTTAAACCTCCCTCCCCCCATCCCCTCATCATAAAGCAAACTGATACTTTTAGACGTGTTTACGCCGTTTCAAAGAATTCCTGGCCAGTTTCCGTCTCGGTAACATGTCTGCTTGGAGCCTCAGAGTAGCTCAAGATTTGTCTTATCTGCTGCTCTGATTGCCTGAGTTAGTCTCCCTGTCCTGAGCTCCCTGGAGTTCTGCACCTTTTCATTGTTTATTTCTAGCAATGGTATTTGGATGACAGTGTCCAGTAGTTCAGGCACCCAGCTGAGAGGCAGGAATTAGGACACACCGGGGAGCTGATCCCCCTGCCCCACTCGCTCTCATTAGTTAGCCCCAATGAACCCCCTTCAAAGGAGAGCTGGACAGAGCCCCACCACGGCACACTGCTTCGTGCACTGACCTGAAACATGGGGGACCCTGGTTCAAATCCTTTCTCCCTTGTGGACAGTGGCGGGGGGCGGGGGTGATGCTGGCAGCCCAAGCTCATGCCGGTGGCCTCAGGCCTCCCTGAGGCACAGATCTAGCCCAAAGGCAGACTTGCCTAGGTGGCAGGATAGCCCCGAGTGCCCAAGGGGACTGTCTGTGACTCCCTGCTCAGGCTGTTCGTGTGCCTGGGAGTTCACTCTCGGGGGGTGGAAGCTCCCAGTCCCCATGGGGGGTGCCCTGGTGTGTAACAGTCTGCCCTGAGCTTGCTACTCACGTCCCTGAGCTACTCTCTGCAGCTGGACAGAGGGAATTGAACCTGGCTCTCCCACATGGCAGGTGGGTGCTGGGAGCACAGGACCTATCTGTGAGAGAGGGGCAGGGCTAGGACACCTCCCCGTTGTCAGTGTCTCCCTGGGCGGGCTTGGCTGGCTCCTGCCTGGGAGCTGGTGGTTGTGAGTTGTGTTGTAAGGTGCCTGTGTCGCCCGTGCATCGTACAGGGAGTTCAGGCCCCTAACTCCGCTTAGTGGATCACTGGGTTGTTCCTGTAAAAGCAGCAAAGAATCCTGTGGCACCTTATAGACTAACAGACGTTTTTGCAGCATGAGCTTTCGTGGGTGAAAGAACAATTCGGTTGTTCCTGGATTTTCTCGCTGCTGAAACCAGGTCCTGTGACGCTCAGCACTGCCCCCCCTCAGTCCCGTCACGGGGTGTAGCCAGTCCGGTCTCTGCAGAGCCCAGCTGAGCAATGCCTGATTGACATGGGTGTGCACAGGAGAAGAGACAGAGCACAGGCTGGAAAGTGACACATCACAGCAAAGCCCAAACGCTCCTCCTAGGGGCACGATATTCCCTGTGGGTGCTGGGGGGACACGCTGTGATGGGATCCGCTGTGCCCCCGAACCCTCTCCAGCCTGGGCTGTCTCCCACAATGCCCTGCTAGTGACCAGCAGCATCCCCTCCAGGCGCTGTTATCCCTCGGCACAACGGCATGTGGAGCGGCTTGATTGCATGGATGCTGCCGGAGCCACTCGTGAATCCCACAGTGAGGTGCCCGCCAGATCCCCCCAGCTCCCAGCACTGCGCCTCAGGAATATGCTGTGTGTGTTAGTAATTGGTTCCCCACTTCCCCACTGGAAGGTGGAGCTACACCAGGAACGTGGGGTCTGTGGTGTCGTGGTTTGGGTGGGTTATTGGAAGAGCGGGGAGGACTAGTCCATGGCAGCAGCCTGCGATTTGCCTTGCCTGCCCGGCTTGCGCTTTTGGCTTCACTTTTGGTTTTTCATTTTTTTCCTCCACTGTCATCAGTTCATCCCTTCCACACTGAACTGCCCAGTGCCTGGCTTGGAGGTGGAGGCAGGAGGAGAGAGACAAGAGTGAGATTTCAGCATCTCCAGTAGCCCCAACAAACACTGTGGGGTTTTAATTCATAGCTGTTGTCGGTCTGGGGGAGACCCTGGTGCACCAGCGGGGGAGGGTGTCTGATGGGGTTGGTGGTCTGGCTGGGGCAGACATTGCATCCCCTTTCCCACTGCTAATTGAATGAGAAGACAGACGTCCCTGAGAAGCAGATAAGAGCCTCAGAGAGGTTTCATGTTGTTGTTTCATGTTGTCCTAGGTTTCCTTCCTATGGACTGCATCACCAAGTGGAATTCATGGCAAACCATGGCCATTATGCAGTAAAACATCTTTAAGACTTCGTCTTCGATGAATCAATGAACAGTCTCCACTCATGTGGATTGTGAATGATGTTGCAATGTCCTGGTGAAATTGCTCGCCCAAAACTGTGGAGCTGCAGTAGTGCTGGGGCAGTGATTCCCACCAGTGACCTGGGCCATCCTTTGAGCTCTCTGGTGAGACCCCTCAGCCTAACATCCTCAGTCTCTACCCTGATTGCCTGAGCAGGGCGTTAATGACAGGGAGGAGACTCAAGGCCTTTTTGTTCTCTTTTAAGACCAAGTAAATAAGTCATAACCAGTTATATGTTTCATGGATTGTGCTGCTTCTCTGCATTAATTGTCTCTGAGCAGTTCATGATTCTCTCTAACATTGCAGTTCTCCTAAAATACTGGCTGAATAATTACTGTGCACACTTGTTGGACTGGAGCTCATCTAAGAGCACTTTATTGAGGTCATTCAATGTATAAATTTCAAGATCCGAACAGGACAGGAATCATCCAGTGACCCACCCCCTGTCACCGAACAGGAGAGAGACTTTACCAATGTGAAGTGCTGATTGGCAACAGAATGCATTACACCCTGCCTGGCAGGAAAGGTCCATCAACACCAGAGAGACTATTATGGGATGTTAACAAAGACACAAGACTGTTGTTGTGCTCTTCACTTCCCAGTAGCTAAGTTTCCTGCTCAGACCACATGGTAGGAAGGGGATGAAAAACCCCATAGAGAAGGAACTGATTGTCTGTATGCTGCCTGGACACTGGGGGGGGGGGGCAAAGTTTCTAGGCATAAGCAAGAGATCCCCAGCTGCTTAGCCTGAGTTAGTCCTAAAGAATATGTAGAGCTTGCTTATTACAGAAGCTTCTATTACCTTTGAAATTTAAGACTGCAACTCATCTGCATCTATAGGATTACCTGCTTTAACTTTGTTAACAACTCTCGTTTCCTTTTAAATAAGTCTTAATACAGGTTATGACAGGACTGGCTACAAGTGTCTTTGTTGGAAGATCTAAGATTTAATTGACCTAAGGAAGTGACGGGTCCTTTGGGACTGGCAGTAACTTGAACATTGCAGTGATTCGTGCTGTAAGGCAGTGGTTCTCAACCAGGGCCCCTGGGCCGTGAGCAGCTTTCAGGGGGCTGCCAAGCAAAGCCGGCATTAGACTCACTGAGTCCCAGGGCAGAAAGCTGAAGTCCCAGCGCAGGGGGCTGAAGTCCAGGGCCCTGAGCCCCATCACCAGGGCTGAAGCCAAAGCCTAAGCAATGTAGCTTTGCGGGGGCCCCTGTGGCATGGGGCCGCAGGCAGTTGCCCTGCTTGCTACCCCTAACGCCAGCCCTGGATTTTATATGCAGAAAACCAGTTATTGTGGCCCACATGGGCAGTGGAGTTTTATAGCGTGTGTGGGGGTGGGGGGCTCAGAAAGAAAAAGGTTGGGAACCCCTGGAGTAAGGGACCACCTGTCACAAAGGTGAGCTCACCTGCGTGGTGAGATATATGGGATCACCATGTTAATGCTGTTACAATGCCTGAAGCGTTTACACTGGATACTTGGTTGGTGAAATCTCCATACAGACCTCACACCCAATTTGGGGTTTGTGCCCTGCTTCTCACCAGTCTGCCTGAGGCTGGTGCTAGTGCTCTCAAGTCACTGAAGACAGTGTTACAGAGAGAGGAGCTGTGACTTCCCCAAGGTCACCAAACAGGTCCATGACAGAGCCAGGAACAGATCCTGTTAACTCCCGAGCCCTGTCACTCGCAGCTTGGAAAGGTCCCCAGTGCACACTGTAGGAAGAGGTGTGCAGGGATTGCAAATGAGCTGCTCTGCCAAGACAGCCTGCACATCCATGGACAAACCACCTCGCTGGGGGTGTGTCCCCTGGGTCAGGAGAAGTCAGTGTCCAGTCCTGTGGGGCTGTGCTCCTGGCTCATACCTCCAGCACTCAGTGCTGCCCCTCCGTTACCAGCTGCACCGTTCAGTCAGCCTCAGTCCTCAGGGAGGTCACAGCCCCTCTCCCCACCCCAAACCTTCAAACTGGGACATGGTGCACCAGTGCCAGAGTGCACTAGTGTAAATTCTGTCTACACTAAGGGTTTGCACCAGTGCCTAAAACAGCAGTGTGGCAGAGACCTTCAGAAACAGCAGTACGGTGGCACTAGAACCTATTTCTAGCTCGGTCACAGACAGCCTGGGTGACCTTGGACACGTCAATGTTTCTCCTCCCAACTTTAGTCTCTTTATCCAACTGCCCACTCACTGGGGTCTCCTCTCTCTCTCCAGAGCTGCTCACCACTAAAATCTGTGTGGGTGTCCCCAGAGCTAAGGCAGTTCAGCTCTGGAACAGTCTTACAAGGGGCTGGGAGTCTCTTTCCCTGGTAGTTTTTAAGAACAAATAGGACAAAGCTCTGTCATAGATAATCTACATATACTTGTTCCTGCCTCAGCAGAGAAAGCTGGACTTGATGACATCTTGAGGTCCTATCTAGCCCTACATTTCTAGGATGCTATGCAATATATACATATAAAAACACAACATACAGAATAAAACTCACCACAACATAGTGTCAGGAAAATTCAGGGGGAAAAAAAACACAACCTACACTCCACAGCATAAAATGACAATACAAAGGAAAAGAAAGCAACACGATGCGAACTATGACATCCTAGGACAAAAGTACACAATGGAAAACAAGCTGAGGCAAAACAATTCACCATAAAACTGCTACACAAAATGGTGCGATCACAGTTCCAAATGGCACCATGCAAAACAGCTCAGCGTAGAACATGACGCAGCACAAAAGAGAATTATTTCAATGTAGGTCTGGAAGGGATCTTGAGAAGTCATCTACTCCAGCCCGCTGTGTTGAGGCAGGACCAAGTATCCCTAGACATTTGCAGACTGGCGTATCTCTAACCTGGTCTTAAAAACCCCCAATGAAGGAAATTCCACAGCCTCCCTTGGAAGCCAATACAAGGCAAACACAGACCAAAACAATGCTGTACACACACACGCTGGGCTTGCGGTTAAGGGGGGAGGCAAGAATTGAAACAATCTGGGTTCAGTTCCCAGTTTTGCCACAAATTCTCCATGCAAACTTGTTACACACCGGTGGCTGGCCCGTACCACTGACTTGGGCTCACACGACTCAGGCTGTGGGGCTGTTTAATTGTCATGTAGAAGTTCCGGCTTGGGCTGCAGCCCAAGGTCTGGCACACTCCCACCTCGCAGGGTCCGAAGGTGAAAAGAGACAAATTCATATTACAATTAAGGCACAAATATTCAACAGCGAGGATGATTCACCACAGGAACAAGTTACCAAGGAAAGTGGTGGATTCTCTGTCTCGTGATGTCATTTCATGAAGACTAGATGCCTTTCTGGAATGTGTTTACCCCAAAAGTAGCTAGTGTGTCATACAGGAGGCCTGTGATATGCAGGGGTCAGATTAGATGCTCTAATGGTCTCTTCTAGCCATAAAGTCGACTAATTCCTAAAAAACTGAGTGTAGCATTGGGAGCAGCGTCTGATGTTTTACTGTCTAGCTGGCTTTCTTCCTAGAACGAATGCTCCTTGAGTGGGGTGATCCACAGGGAGTAGCTCAAACCTCCAAAGTGCCTGGCCAGGGGCAGGACATTAGCCCAGCAAGGGAGGGTGTGGCAGTGACATCACAAAGGCCTTTGCAGGACCTCAGACTATTGGCCAAAGGTGGTGGGGAGGTGGTGACCTCACAGAGAGATGCTGACATCAGCCAGGCAGGACAGGGGCGAGGGCCAGGAAACCTCAGAGACCCTGTGGCTTTGCTTCAGCAAGTCTCCTTCTCCAGGTCTCTCTTTGAGGACTGGGGGAATATTGGGGTTCACGTACCTGAGCGCCAGGAGGAACCTCTTTCGAGTTTTCTCCTTCCCTTTTAGTGATTTTACTTGAAAACAGCCGACCCTGTTTAGAAGGTAAGAGCCTCCTCGAGGTTTGAAACTGTTCAGTCTGATCCATCTGGTGACAGTTGAATTCATGGAAAACATGATCTTAAGGAGGCAGAATTTTATTCCAAACCTGGGATCTTGTCCCTTAGAATCACTGAGGACATTAGGGTTTGTCCTTTTTGATTCACCTTTTCCTCCATCCATCCCTCCTTTCTCTTCCTCTCTTGCTTCTTTTCTCCTTTCTCCTGTTCCCCTCCTAACACCAGGAGAGGGTGGGTTGGTGTGTGTGTGTGTGTGTGTGTGTGTGTGTTGTGGGTGAGTGCTCGGCAGCTCTCACTGTGTGAGGTCCACCCAAAACTGTGGAGCTGCAGTAGTGCTGGGGCAGTGATCCCTGCCAGTGACCTGGGCCATCCTTTGAGCTCTCTGGTGAGACCCCTCAGCCTTCCATCCTCAGTCTCTACCCTGATTGTCTGAGCAGGGGGTTAATGACAGGGAGGAGACTCAGGTCTTTTTGTTCTTTTTTAAGACCAAGTAAATAAGTCATAACCAGTCATATGTTTGATGGATTTTGCTGCTTCTCTGCATTAATTGTCTCTGAGCAGTTCATGATTCTCTCTAACATTGCAGTTCTCCTAAAATACTGGCTGAATAATTACTGTGCATACTTGTTGGTCTGGAGCTCATCTGAGAGCACTTTATTGAGGTCATTCAATGTATGAAATTCAAGATCCGACGGTTAATTTGAAAATCAGGGCTCTGGGGGTCCTATTCCCAATTCAGCCATTGACTGGCTTTGTGACCTAAGACAAGTCAATTCTCCTTTTTCAGCCTGAGCGTCTCCCTCTTTCAAGTAGGGATAATAATGATCCGCTCCTACCTACCTCAACACACTCACTCTTCCCCAACACACACACACACTGTCTCTCCCCACACACAAACAGTCTCCACAGTGCAGCTGAAAAGCAGGTGTGTTGGAAGCAATGAGTGTGGCAATCTCAGTGAACCGATGGAGAGTGACGGTGGTCAGAGAGAGACAACGGAAGGTTAAAGGGGCAACGATGGGCATAATGAGTCTGGCCAGGGCAGGACATCAGCTTTGAGGAGGGTGGGTGTGGCAGTGACATCACAAAGGCCTTTTGCAGGAACTCGGCCTATTGGGCAAAGGTGGTGGGGAGGGGGTGACCTCACAGAGAGACCCCGACATCAGCCGGGCAGGACAGAGGTGCAGGGCCAGGCCAGTCTCTGAGACCTCCCGGCTTTGCTGCCGCAAGTCTCCTTCGCGAGGTCTCTCCTCGAGGGCTGAGAGAGAATTAGGATTCAGAGTTGTGAGCATGAGGAGGAACCTCTGTGGAGTTTTCTCCTTTCCTACCACTGATTGTGCCGAAAACAAACTTCCATTTGAGAAGGTAAGAGGCTCAGAGAGCTTTGGAACCTGTTCCGTCTGATCCACCTGGCGCAGGCAGCATTCTAGGCCCAGACAGCGCTGGCTTCAGGTGGCAGAATTTGATTTCCTCCCAAGTTTTGATGATTGGAATCCCTGGGGACATTGGGGTGTATCCTTTTTGGTTTATCTTTTCCTCTTTCCTCCCTCCTTTCGCCTCTTCTCTTGCTTCTTTTTCCCTTTTCCAGATTCCCTCCTCTACCTAGGAGGGATGGGTCTGGAGTGCGGGCAGGGAGGGTATTGCTCTCATTGCGGGAGGTCCTCACCAAGAGGTGGGTCTGGGTCTGAGTGATCCCCTCTGATGCTGTCCTGGGCCATCCTTTGGGACATCTGGTGAGACCCCTCAGCCTCCTGCCACTCAGAGTCTCAGTGCTGATTGGCTGAGCAGGGGGCTATCGACACCAAGGAGACTCAGGTCAGTTTGGTCTCTTTTCAAATCAGGCAAATAAGTCACAACCAATCCAATGTATGGAATTAATCTTGCTGCTTCTCTCCATTAATTGTCTCTTGGCAGGTCATGATTTTCATTAATGTCCTAGGTCTTCTAAAATACTTGCTGAATAATTACTATGAACCACTGTTGGTCTCTAGCTCACTTGAGGGCACTTTATTCTGATCACTCAATGTGTGAAATTCAAGATGTGAGAGAGAGGCTGAAAGTCAGGAGCAGTGTTTCCTCTAATTTGTTATGTCCATGTGTGGAATGAATTTTGTTTTGGGCACAAATATGGAGGTGAGGTGTGACACATCACCTGCATATTGCGCTCCTTACAAAATTCATTCTGCACATGGATGGTGTGTGGCAGGGGTGAGGCTGAAAGGTTTGGAGTGTGGTTGCGGCGCGGGGGGGGGGGGGCTTGGGGCACAGTGATGTGAGGGCTCCGGCTGGCGGTGCAGGCTCTGGAGTGGGGCTAGCGATGAGGGTCTCAGCATTGGAGCAGAGGGTAGGGCGCAGGGGTGAGGGCTCTGGGGTGGGGCTGAGAATGAGGAGATTGGGAGCAGGTTGCCCCAGGGAGAAAGAACTGCCCCTCCAGCCCTCTCTCCCACAGCAGCTCAGGGCCAGATGAGAGGGCACCTGTCTCAAGCCGCAGCAGCGCCGGTGGGGCTGGGTTGGGACTGAGGAGGCAACAGGATTTATTTTCCGAAGTCAAAAGGAGGAAGGGATGGAGTTATGCTTCAGTTTTTACCTCATAAACTTATTCCTGTCTAACCTACAGGACACTATGGGAATAAGACACAATGTCACCCCTTCCCTGACCGGAGTGTGCTCAGAACACCTCTCCCGCCAGCCTCCCACCCCCACACACACAAGCCCACAGCTGGGCACCCAGCACAAAGCAAGGGAGGGGGTTGCTTGGCTTGTTTTACGTTTTACTTTTTAAAGGCTTTTTAAAAGCATTTTCTGCCCCTGTTCCCCATGGTGAGGAAGCAGATGGTTAGTTGAACAAAAGTTAAACAAAAGTTAAAAGGTAGAGTGACTAAAATGAAATCCCTGCAAGTTGCATGGGCCCTTTTTAAAGACACCATAATATAGGCCCAACTTCAATGTATACCCCAAATTAAGAAACACAGTAAAAGAACTAAAAAAGAGCCATCGTGGCTTAACAACCATGTAAAAGAAGTAGTGAGAGATAAAAAGACTTCCTTTAAAAAGTGGAAGTCAAATCCTAGTGAGGCAAATAGAAAGGAGCATAAACACAGCCAACTTAAGTGCAAGAGTGTAATAAGAAAAGCCAAAGAGGAGTTTGAAGAACGGCTAGCCAAAAACTCCACAGGTAATAACAAAATGTTTTTTAAGTACATCAGAAGCAGGAAGCCTGCTAAACAACCAGTGGGGCCCCTTGACGATCAAAATACAAAAGGTGCGCTTAATGACGATAAAGTCATTGCGGAGAAACTAAATGAATTCTTTGCTTCAGTCTTCACGGCTGAGGATGTTAGGAAGATTCCCAAACATGAGCTGGCTTTTGTAGGTGACAAATCTGAGGAACTGTCACAGATTGAAGTGTCACTAGAGGAGGTTTTGGAATTAATTGATAAACTCAACATTAACAAGTCACCGGGACCAGATGGCATTCACCCAAGAGTTCTGAAAGAACTCAAATGTGAAGTTGCGGAACTATTAACTAAGGTTTGTAACCTGTCCTTTAAATCGGCTTCGGTACCCAATGATTGGAAGTTAGCTAATGTAACGCCAATATTTAAAAAGGGCTCTAGAGGTGATCCCGGCAATTACAGACCGGTAAGTCTAACGTCGGTACGGGGCAAGTTAGTTGAAACAATAGTTAAGAATAAAATTGTCAGACACATAGAAAAACATAAATTATTGAGCAGTAGTCAACATGGTTTCTGTAAAGGGAAATCGTGTCTTACTAATCTATTAGAATTCTTTGAAGGGGTCAACAAACATGTGGACAAGGGGGATCCGGTGGACATAGTGTACTTGGATTTCCTGAAAGCCTTTGACAAGGTCCCTCACCAAAGGCTCTTACGTAAATTAAGTTGTCATGGGATAAAAGGGAAGGTCCTTTCATGGATTGAGAACTGGTTAAAAGACAGGGAACAAAGGGTAGGAATTAATGGTAAATTCTCAGAATGGAGAGGGGTAACTAGTGGTGTTCCCCAAGGGTTAGTCCTAGGACCAATCCTATTCAATTTATTCATAAATGATCTGGAGAAAGGGGTAAACAGTGAGGTGGCAAAGTTTACAGATGATACTAAACTACTCAAGATAGTTAAGCAGATTGTGAAGAACTTCAAAAAGCTCTCACAAAACTAAGTGATTGGGCAACAAAATGGCAAATGAAATTTAATGTGGATAAATGTAAAGTAATGCACATTAGGAAAAATAACCCCAAATATACATACAATATGATGGGGGCTAATTTAGCTTCTAACGCGTCAGGAAAAGATCTTGGAGTCATTGTGGATAGTTTTCTGAAGATGTCACGCAGTGTGCAGAGGCGATCAAAAAGCAAACAGAATGTTAGGAATCGTTAAAAGGGGATAGAGAACAAGACGGAGAATATAGTATTGCCCTTATATAAATCCATGGTACGCCCACATCTCGAATACTGTGTACAGATGTGGTTTCCTCACCTCAAAAAGATATTCTAGCACTAGAAAAGGTTCAAAAAGGGCAACTAATATGGTGTCTCTCTCTGTCAGGGCAGACTGCTGAGCCCTGATTAGGGGCGGAGCTAGGCGGAGGAGGGGGCCTATAAAGCGGCCGCCCAGCCAGGCAGCGGCACAGCTGATCGCAGCGGCCCAGGAGCCGGCCAACAGGGCGGCTAACAGGGAGTTTTGAGTGGGAGTTCCCATTGGAGGAGCCAGGTATTTTGTGTTTGCGTCTGTCTTTGGGGTGCTTGTGTCTCTCTCTGTCAGGGCAGACTGCTGAGCCCTGATTAGGGGCGGAGCTAGGCGGAGGAGGGCCTATAAAGCGGCCGCCCAGCCAGGCAGCGCAGCTGATCGCAGCGCCCAGGAGGCCAACAGGGCGGCTAACAGGGAGTTTTGAGGGAGTTTGCAGGGGAGGTGGAAGGGGCGGCGCAGTGTCCCAGTGTCCCCAGGTACAAGCACCAAGCGAGGCCGGGACAGCATGAGCCAAGCCCTGGAGGACACACTGAGGATGAGAGCATGCAGCAGCTGTGGTATGTACCTGGTCCTAGCGGGGACCCAGAGCAGTACTATGTATGCATGAAGTGCCGCCTAATAGAGCTGCTGGAGGAAAAGATCCAGGGCCTAGAGCTGCAGGTAGAAACCTGATAGAGAATAGAAGGGGTTCGAGCAGCTGATGGAGCAATGGCAAGCAGTAACTGAAGGGGAACGCCCAGGGGCACAGGGGAAGCAGGGGCTAAGGCCAACGAGGGGACCACCAGACAAGGAAGATGGGCGGTGGAAGCATGTGACCGTGAGAAGCAGGCCGAGGAAAGGAGAGCCAGTGAGGGAAATAGAGCTAAGGAACAGGTTTGAAGGTTTGGAGAATGAGGAAGGGTACAGCAGGTGGTAGCTGATGGTGGGAGGCCAAGGAAAAGAGACGAGCGGCCAGTCCCATAGAAAGAGGAGGAGTCTATGGAGACAGCACCAAGTTTGGGCCCAGGAGGTTACAGGATGGTTTAAGGGAACCATAAGGGACGATAGGAATGGAAGGAGCGTGCGACGAGGTGGGACAGGGGATAGGTTAGCAGACCGCACTGTCCCCAGGCAAAGGCAGGTCTACGTGATTGGGGATTCCATACTGAGAAGGGTGGATAGGCCTGTGACCAGGGCCGATCCGGAGAACAGAAGGGTGTGCTGTCTACCGGGCGCTAAAATACGGGATGTGGACCTGAGGTTGAAAAGGATCCTAAGAGGAGCAGGTAAGAACCCTTTGATCATCCTTCATGTGGGAACGAATGATACTGCTAGATTCTCGCTAGACAGGATCAAGGGAGACTATGCCAGGTTGGGTAAGACGCTCAAGGAAATTGAGGCTCAGGTGATCTTCAGTGGGATTCTACCTGTCCCTAGGGAAGGGCGCCAAAGGGGTGAGAGGATCATGATGATTAATAGTTGGCTGAGGGAGTGGTGTTACAAGGAGGGCTTTGGGATGTATGGGCACTGGGAGGCTTTTGGGGACAGACAACTGTTCTCACGGGATGGGCTCCACCTAAGTAGGGAAGGAAGTAGACTTCTAGGAGGGAGGCTGGCTCACCTGATTAAAAGAGCTTTAAACTAGACACTGAGGGGAGACGGTTGGGAGAGGTCCTGGTGCTCTCCACGCCAAATTTATACATTGGGAGCGAGAACAACAAGATAACAACAGATATAGCCAGAGGGGGGCAGGCAGGTGTAAGGAAGAGGGGGGGGACGGATACTAGATCTACAGGTCATGCTGGTAGTACTGTGTCCCTACCGAGTTGGGTGAAAAGAGTGAGAGGAGCCCAACAGCAAAAATTAGGATGTTTGTTCACCAATGCAAGAAGCTTAGGTAATAAAATGGAGGAACTGGAGCTCTTGGTCCGAGAATTGAAGCCGGATATCGTAGGAATAACCGAAACATGGTGGAACGGTAGCCATGACTGGAGTACAGGTATGGAAGGGTATGTGCTGTTTAGGAAAGACCGATGCAAAGGTAAAGGGGGGGGAGTAGCATTGTATATCAATAATGAGGTGAAATGTAATGAAATAACTAGCAATGCAATGGATAATACGAGTCTGTCTGGGCAATGGTCAGTTTGGTGAAGAAAACTACTAGAGCCTCACCCGGGATAGTGATTGGGGTGTGCTATAGACCGCCGGGATCTACCCTAGAGACGGATAGAGAGCTCTTTAATGTTTTTAAGGAGGTAAACACTAATAGGAACTGCTTGATCATGGGGGATTTTAACTTCCCGGATATAGATTGGGAAACAAATGCTAGTAACAATAATAGGGCTCAGCTTTTCCTAGACGTGATAGCTGATGAATTCCTTCATCAAGTGATTGCTGAACCGACGAGGGGGGATGCCATTTTAGATCTGGTTTTGGTGAGCAACGAGGACCTTGTTGAGGAAATAGTTGTAGGGGACAACCTTGGCTCGAGTGATCATGAGCTAATTCGTTTCAAAATAAATGAGAGGATAATCAATAGTGCATCTGAGACTAGGGTTTATGATTTCAAAAGGGCTAACTTTACTAAACTAAGGCGACTAGTTAGGGAAGTAGACTGGCCTAACATATTTAGGGATCTAAGGGCAGATGACGCCTGGGGTTACTTCAGGTTGAAGTTGCAGGAGATGTCAGAGGCATGTATCCCAAGAAAGGGAAAACGGCTCGTAGGTAGCAGTTTTAGACCGAGCTGGATGAGCAAGCATCTCAGAGGGTTAATTAAGAAAAAACAGAAAGCGTACAAGGACTGGAAAATGGGAGGGATCAGCAAAGAAACCTACCTTATTGAGGTCAGAGGGTGTAGGGAAGCAGTGAGAAAGGCAAAACGACGGGTGGAGATGGACTTAGTGAAGGGGATTAAAACCAATAGCAAAAGGTTTTTTAGCCATATAAATAGGAAGAAAACCAAGAAAGAAGAAGTGGGACCGCTTAAAACTTTGAACGGAGTGGAGATTAGGGATAATCTTGGAATGGCACAATATCTGAACGAATATTTTGCCTCGGTCTTCAATGAGGCTAATGAAGGGCTAAGGAATAGTGATACAGGGACCGATGGGAATGAGGATATGCGGTAGACATTATGGTATCGGAGGTGAAAGCCAAACTTGAACAGCTTAACGGAAGTAAATCGGGGGGCCCGGATAATCTTCATCCTAGAATATTAAGGGAACTAGCGAGTGATATTGCTAGCCCGTTAGCGATGATTTTTAATAAATCTCTAAATTCGGGGATTGTACCGTTGGACTGGAGATTAGCTAATGTAGTTCCTATATTCAAGAAGGGGAAAAAAAGTGACCCGGGTAACTACAGGCCTGTTAGTTTAACATCTGTAGTATGCAAAGTCATGGACAAAAGTTAAATATTGACAGTGGTTACGGAGCACGAGGCCGATGGCACCTGGGATAGTTTACAGCATGGATTTACGAAGGTAGATCGTGCCAAACCAACCTGATCTCCTTCTTTGAGAAAGTAACAGATTTTTAGACAAGGGAAATGCAGTGGATCTAATATATCTAGATTTCAGTAAGGCGTTTGATACGGTACCGCATGAGGAATTACTGGTTAAATTGGAAAGGATGGGGATTGAAATGAAAATCCAGAGGTGGATAAGGAGCTGGTTAAAGGGAGACTGCAGAGGGTAGTATTGAAGGGGAACTGTCAGGTTGGAGGGGGGTCACTAGTGGAGTTCCTCAAGGTTCGGTTTTGGGTCCAATTTTATTCAATCTATTTATTGCTGACCTGGGAACCAAGAGTAGGAGTGGGCTGATAAAGTTTGCGGACGACACCAAGTTGGGAGGTATTGCCAATTCGGAAAAGGATCGGGATATCCTCCAGGGAGATTTGGATGACCTTGTAAGCTGGAGTATTAGTAACAGGATGAAATTCAATAGTGAGAAGTGTAAGGTTATGCATTTAGGGATGACTAACAAGAATTTTAGTTATAAGCTAGGGACGCACCAGTAGCAAGTATCGGAGGAGGAGAAGGACCTAGGAGTCCTGGTTGATCGTAGGATGACCATGAGCAGGCAATGTGATGTGGCCGTTAAGAAAGCAAATGCGGTATTGGGATGCATTAGACGAGGTATTTCTAGTAGGGATAAGGAAGTGCTAGTCCCGTTATATAAGGCGTTGGTGAGACCTCATTTGGAGTATTGTGTGCAGTTTTGGTCTCCCATGTTTAAGAAGGATGAATTCAAACTGGAACGGGTACAAAGAAGGGCCACTAGAATGGTCCGAGGAATGGAAGGCCTGTCATATGAAAGGAGACTTGAGGAGCTCGGTTTGTTTTCCTTAACCAAAAGAAGGATAAGAGGAGATATGATTACACTCTTTAAATATATCAGAGGGATAAATACCAGGGAAGGAGAGGAATTATTTCAGCTCAGTGCTAATGTGGACACGAGGACAAACGGATATAAATTGTCAGTTAGGAAATTTAGGCTAGAAATTAGACAAAGGTTTCTAACTATCAGGGGAGTGCAATACTGGAACAGCCTACCGAGGGAAACAGTGGGGGCGAAGGACCTCCATGACTTTAAGACTAAGCTAGATAAGTTTATGGAGGAGATGGTATGATAGGATACCGGGCTTAGTCAATGGGTTAATTAAGTGCCACACTGGTAAATAGTACAATGGGTCAATGATATGTTATTCTTAACCTTTTTCCAGAGGGTATGGCTGGAGAGTCTTGCCCGCATGCTCGGGGTTCAGCTGACCGCCATATTTGGGGTCGGGAAGGAATTTTCCTCCAGGGTAGATTGGCTGTGGCCCTGGAGGTTTTTCGCCTTCCTCCGAAGCATGGGGCAGGGGTCGCTTGCTAATGGAGTGGGGAGATCGGCTAATGTGGCCTGCATCTTGCAGGAGGTCAGACTAGATGATCATATTGGTCCCTTCTGATCTATGATTCTATGATTCTATGATTAGGGGTTTGGAGAGGGTCTCATACGAGGAAAGATTAAAGAGGCTAGGACTCTTCAGCTTGGAAAAGAGGAGACTAGGGGGGGATATGACAGAGGTATATAAAGTCATGAGTGACATTGAGAAAGTGGATAAGGAAAAGTTATTTACTTATTCCCATAATACAAGAACTAGAGGTCACCAAATGAAATTAATAGGCAGCAGGTTTAAAACAAATAAAAGGAAGTTCTTCTTCATGCAGCGCACAGTCAACTTGTGGAACTCCTTACCTGAGGAGGTTGTGAAGGCTAGGACTATAACAATGTTTAAAAGGGAACTGGATAAATTCATGGTGGCTAAGTCCATAAATGGCTATTAGCCAGGATGGGTAAGAATGGTGTCCCTAGCCTCTGTTTGTCAGAGGATGGAGATGGATGGCAGGAGGAAGATCACTTGATCATTGCCTGTTAGGTTCACTCCTCTGGGGCACCTGGCATTAACACTGTCGGTAGACAGATACTGGGCTAGATGGACCTTTGGTCTGACCCGGTACGGCCTTTCTTATGTTCTTATGTTTTCCACTGCCCAGGAGACCCAGCCAGGGACTGATGTGCTGGAGATATGTTGGGAAAAGGAACTGTCTGAATTGCCAAGGCAGGAAGCCAACAATCCACGGCAACATCATTAACCACAAACTCACTCTAAGCATGCTCCAGCCAGAAGGAAATGGGCAGGGATTCTTGCTGTTCAGCCATGGCCACACAACCAGAGATGCACAGCAGTGAGGGTGCTGGGCAAGCTGGTCTGAGCGAACAATTGGAAATGATCCTTCCGTTAGAACAGAACCAGAGTGTAGAAAGGCCCTGTGTTAAGTGGTTGAGGCTGAGGCCTTAGGAAGCTGGCCTACGATACCACAGGGATCTTTCTGTGGAGGTGTGATACTTGCCAGCTAGGGAAGCTGGTGTGTGGTGTCTTTGTGGCTGCACTTTCAGTGATGCAGGTTTCTCTATCCCATTGTTCCAGGGTCATCCTACTAGATTGCCAGCTGCTTTTCAGCTGCAGTGTGGAGACTATTTGTGTGTGGGGAGAGACAGTGTGTGTGTGTGTTGGGGAAGAGTGTGTGTGTTGAGGTAGGTAGGAGCGGATCATTATTACCCCTACTTGAAAGAGGGAGATGCTCAGGCTGAGAAAGGAGAACTGACTTGTCTTAGGTCACACAGCCAGTCAATGGCAGAATTGGGAATAGGACCCAGAGCCCTGATTGTCAAATTAACCATCGGATTTTGAATTACATACATTGAATGACCTCAAGAAAGTGCTCTCAGATGAGCTCCAGAGGAACAAGTATGCACAGTAATTATTCAGCCAGTATTTTAGGAGAACTGCAATGTTAGAGAGAATCATGAACTGCTCAGAGACAATTAATGCAGAGAAGCAGCAAAATCCATCAAACATATAACTGGTTAGGACTTATTTACTTGGTCTTAAAAGAGAACAAAAAGGCCTTGAGTCTCCTCCCTGTCAATAACCCCCTGCTCAGCCAATCAGGGTAGAGACTGAGGAGGGGAGGCTGAGGGGTCTCACCAGAGACCTCAAAGGATGGCCCAGGTCACTGGCGGGGATCACTGCCCCAGCACTACTGCAGCTCCACAGTTTTGGGTGGACCTCCCACAGTGAGAGCTGCCGAGCACTCCCCCGCAACACACACACACACACACACACAGACACACACACACCCCTCCTGGTGTTGGGAGGAACAGGAGAAAGGACAAAAAAGCAAGAGAGGAAGAGAAAGGGGGATGGAGGAAAAGTTGAAACAAAAAGGACAAACCCTAATGTCCCCAGTGATTCTAAGGGACAAAATCCCAGGTGTGGAATAAAATTCTGCCTCCTTAAGATCATGCTTTCCATGAATTCAACTGTCACCAGAATGATCAGACCGAACAGTTTCAAACCTCGAGGAGGCTCTAACCCTCTAAACAGGGACATCTGTTTTCTAGTAAAATCACTAAAAGGGAAGGAGAAAACTCAAGAGAGGTTCCTCCTGGCGCTCACGTCCATGAACCCGAATACTCTCAGTCCTCAAAGAGAGACCTGGAGAAGGAGACTTGCTGAAGCAAAGCCACAGGGTCTCTGAGGTTTCCCTGGCCCCTCGCCCCTGTCCTGCCTGGCTGATGTCAGCATCTCTCTGTGAGGTCACCACCTCCCCACCACCTTTGGCCAATAGTCTGAGGTCCTGCAAAGGCCTTTGTGATGTCACTGCCACACCCTCCCTTGCTGGGCTAATGTCCTACCTCTGGCCAGGCACTTTGGAGGTTTGAGCTACTCCTGTGGATCACCCCACTCAAGGAGCATTCGTTCTAGGAAGGAAGCCGGATAGACAGGAAAACATCAGACGCTGCTCCCAATGCTACACTTAGTTTTTCAGAAATTAGTTGACTTTATGGCCAGAAGAGACCATTAGAGCATCTAATCTGACCCCTGCATATCACAGGCCTCCTGTATGACACAAGAGCTACTTTTGCGGTAAACACATTCCAGAAAGGCATCTAGTCTTCATGAAATGACGTCACGAGATGGAGAATGCACCAATTTCCTTGGTAGCTTGTTCCTGTGGTGAATCATCCTCACTGTTGAATATTTGTGCCTTAATTGTAATATGAATTTGTCTCTTTCCACCTTCCAGCCATTGGGTTTTTTAATGCCTTTCTCTACTACATTAAAGAGCCCTTTAATAGCCAATCTTTTCTCTCCATTAAGGCACTTCAACATTTCAATGAAGTCACCTTTCAATCTTCTTTTGAGAAGCTAAACAGGTTGAGATCTTTCAATAGCTCACTAGAAGGCATTTTTCTCCAGCCCTCAGAACATTTGGTGGCTCTTTGCTGCCTCAACTCCAATTTCACACCATCTTTTAGAAATGAGGACACCAAAACTGGAGGCAGTATTCCAGTATCAGTCTCACTGATACCATGTCACCTCCTGTGACGTTCTTGACATAATCTGTAACTGTATAGATCACCGTTGCCACCACTGTTCTATATTTGCAGCCAATATTGTATAAAGGTGGTCACATAAAGGGTCTATGGAGAGGTTATGATTGGCTGATTATAATTATGCTATCTCTAGATATGTATCATTTTTGTAGTTGACATTATGAATATTGGCTCTATGCTGCCTGTATTTCAAACTTGTGCTATGCTTCTGGGGAACACCCCAGCCAGACAAATTGGTGTCAGCTCTGCCTAGCCTGCTTGATGGCCCATTAAGGACCATCAGATATACAACTGACCCATTGAGAGAAGGCAGATATGCCTTGTGGCTCAGCAAGGTGTGCAGGGACCTGCCTATGGACAGAACTCTAAGGTTTTCTATGTCGCGTGCTGGATAGAGTGTCCTTGGGACAAAGAAAGCAAAGACCACATGGCAAGAGACTATAAAAGACTGATGCCTCATCTCCATCTTGTCTTCAGTCCTGCTTCCTACCTCTGGAGGGACTTGGCTACAAACTGAAGCTCTGTACAAAGGACTGAATGGCCCATCCCAGTTGTGGATGTACTCCAGAGACTTGATTTGAACCTGCAGTTTATTCCATCACTGCTACAAGCCTGAACCAAGAACTTTGCCAAAGTACAAGTCTTGCCCAGGGCACCATGTCCCCTAACGCTGGTCCTTGGTAACATTTCTTGATGGGGGGGGGCAGGGGAGAGAGTCGAGGCGTTTTCTCTCTGTTTCTTTCCTCTCCATTTTCTGCTCCTTCCTTCAATTCCAGAAACTTCTCTTGTGTTTCAGACTGTGCAGTGACACCCTCCCCACCCCAGGACTATGGAGCCTTTGGAGCAGAAAGATCCTAGGAGCTAAGGATGAATCCAGGGGTGAGTAGCTGGCAGGAAGGAGTCCTAGCAACTCTTCTGGGAGTGCAGGGGAGGAATGACTCCCCCTTCTCTACATTCTCCCCATGGGGCTCTGCGGAGCAGGGAGGGTTGTGTGATAAATTCCATCCAACATTCCCCTTTGATCCAAGCCGAGAGACATCTCAGCTCTGCACGATCCCCTTGGCAGCACCAAACAAGGGATGTTTTCCACTGCCCAGGAGACTCAGCCAGGGACTGATGTGCTGGAGATATGTTGGGAAAAGGGACTGTCTGAATTGCCAAAGCAGGAAGCCAACAATCTACAGCAAAATCATTAACCACAAACACACTCTAACCATGCTCCAGCCAGAAGGGAAATGGGCAGGAATTCTTGCTGTTCAGCCATGGCCACACATCCAGAGCTGCTCAGCAGTGAGGGTGCTGGGCAAGCTGGTCTGAGCGAACACTTGGAAAAGATCCTTCCGTTAGAACAGAACCAGAGTGTAGAAAGGCCCCTGTGTTAAGTGGTTGAGGCTGAGGCCTTAGGAAGCTGGCCTACGATACCACAGGAATCTTTCTGTGGAGGTTTGATTCTTGTGAGCTAGGTGAAGCTGGTGTGTGGCGTCTTTGTTTCTGCACTTTCTGTGATTCAGGTTTCTCTATCCCATTGTTCCAGGGTCATCCTACTAGATTGCCAGCTGCTTTTCAGCTGCAGTGTGGAACTATTTGTGTGTGGGGAGAGACATTGTGTGTGTGCTGGGAAGAGTGAGTGTGTTGAGGTAGGTAGGAGCGGATCATTATTATCCCTACTTGAAAGAGGGAGACGCTCAGGCTGAGAAAGGAGAATTGACTTGTCTTAGGTCACAAAGCCAGTCAATGGCTGAATTGGGAATAGGACCCCCAGAGACCTGATTTTTAAATTAACCATCGGATCTTGAAATTCATACATTGAATGACCTCAATAAAGTGCTCTTACATGAGCTCCAGTCCAACAAGTGTGCACAGTAATTATTCAGCCAGTATTTTAGGAGAACTGCAATGTTAGAGAGAATCATGAACTGCTCAGAGACAATTAATGCAGAGAAGCAGCACAATCCATGAAACATATAACTGGTTAGGACTTATTTACTTGGTCTTAAAAGAGAACAAAAGGCCTTGAGTCTCCTCCCTGTCATTAACGCCCTGCTCAGACAATCAGGGTAGAGACTGAGGATGGAAGGCTGAAGGGTCTCACCAGAGAGCTCAAAGGATGGCCCAGGTCACTGGTGGGAATCACTGCCCCAGCACTACTGCAGCTCCACAGTTTTGGGCGAGCAATTTCACCAGGACATTGCAACATCATTCACAATCCACATGAGTGGAGACTGTTCATTGATTCATCGAAGACGAAGTCTTAAAGATGTTTTACTGCATAATGGCCATGGTTTGCCATGAATTCCACTTGGTGATGCAGTCCATAGGAAGGAAACCTAGGACAACATGAAACAACAACATGAAACCTCTCTGAGGCTCTTATCTGCTCCACAGGGACGTCTGTCTTCTCATTCAATTAGCAGTGGGAAAGGGGATGCAATGTCTGCCCCCAGCCAGACCACCAACCCCATCAGACACCCTCCCCGCTGGTGCACCAGGGTCTCCCAGACCGACAACAGCTATGAATTAAAACCCCACAGTGTTTGTTGGGGCTACTGGAGATGCTGAAATCTCACTCTTGTCTCTCTCCTCCTGCCTCCACCTCCAAGCCAGGCACTGGGCAGTTCAGTGTGGAAGGGATGAACTGATGACAGTGGAGGAAAAAAATCAAAAACCAAAAGTGAAGTCAAAAGCGCAAGCCGGGCAGGCAAGGCAAATCGCAGCCTTCTGCCATAGACTAGTCCTCCCCGCTCTTCCAATAACCCACCCAAACCGCGACCCCACAGACCCCACGTTCCTGGTGTAGCTCCACCTTCCAGTGGGGAAGTGGGGAACCAATTACTAACACACACAGCATATTCCTGAGGCGCAGTGCTGGGAGCTGGGGGGATCTGGCGGGCACCTCACTGTGGGATTCACGAGTGGCTCCGGCAGCATCCATGCAATCAAGCCGCTCCACATGCCGTTGTGCCGAGGGATAACAGCGCCTGGAGGGGTTGCTGCTGGTCACTAGCAGGGCATTGTGGGAGACAGCCCAGGCTGGAGAGGGTTCGGGGGCACAGCGGATCCCATCACAGCGTGTCCCCAGCACCCACAGGGAATATCGTGCCCCTAGGAGGAGCGTTTGGGCTTTGCTGTGATGTGTCACTTTCCAGCCTGTGCTCTGTCTCTTCTCCTGTGCACACCCATGTCAATCAGGCATTGCTCAGCTGGGCTCTGCAGGGACCGGACAGGCTACACCCCGTGACGGGACTGAGGGGGGGCAGTGCTGAGCGTCACAGGACCTGGTTTCAGCAGCGAGAAAATCCAGGAACAACCGAATTGTTGTTTCACCCACGAAAGCTCATGCTGCAAAAACGTCTGTTAGTCTATAAGGTGCCACAGGATTCTTTGCTGCTTTTACAGGAACAACCCAGTGATCCACTAAGCGGAGTTAGGGGCCTGAACTCCCTGTACGATGCACGGGCGACACAGGCACCTTACAACACAACTCACAACCACCAGCTCCCCAGGCAGGGAGCCAGCCAAGCCCGCCCAGGGAGACACTGACAACGGGGAGGTGTCCTAGCCCTGCCCCTCTCTCACAGATAGGTCCTGTGCTCCCAGCACCCACCTGCCATGTGGGAGAGCCAGGTTCAATTCCCTCTGTCCAGCTGCAGAGAGTAGCTCAGGGACGTGAGTAGCAAGCTCAGGGCAGACTGTTACACACCAGGGCACCCCCCATGGGGACTGGGAGCTTCCACCCCCCGAGAGCGAACTCCCCAGGCACACGAACAGCCTGAGCAGGGAGTCACAGACAGTCCCCTTGGGCACTCGGGGCTATCCTGCCACCTAGGCAAGTCTGCCTTTGGGCTAGATCTGTGCCTCAGGGAGGCCTGAGGCCACCGGCATGAGCTTGGGCTGCCAGCATCACCCCCGCCACTATCCATAAGGGAGAAAGATTTGAACCAGGGTCCCCCATGTTTCAGGTCAGTGCGCGAAGCAGTGTGCCGTGGTGGGGCTCTGTCCAGCTCTCCCTTTGAAGGGGGTTCATTGGGGCTAACTAATGAGCGCGAGTGGGGCAGGGGGATCAGCTCCCCGGTGTGTCCTAATTCCTGCCTCTCAGCTGGGTGCCTGAACTACTGGACACTGTCATCCAAATACCATTGCTAGAAATAAACAATGAAAAGGTGCAGAACTCCAGGGAGCTCAGGACAGGGAGACTAACTCAGGCAATCAGAGCAGCAGATAAGACAAATCTTGAGCTACTCTGAGGCTCCAAGCAGACATGTTACCGAGACGGAAACTGGCCAGGAATTCTTTGAAATGGCGTAAACACGTCTAAAAGTATCAGTTTGCTTTATGATGAGGGGATGGGGAGGAGGTTTAAACTATTTCCTGAATCACATCTCCCTTGGCAGCTCAGTCACCATTTCAGCTAGAGCAGAGCGGTGGAGCCTGGGCACTGGGCCACTCGGGGCCTTTAACACCACAGCCCTGGGGAGGGGGGGCTGAGATGGACCATCCTGCAAGGAACACGAGTCCTTCTACCATCCACCACACCCTAGTTTGGAACTGCTGCTGCCGGCTCACCCCATCTGTGGGAACTTCTATCCCCTCTGCCTCCCTCTAGCTGGGGGTTTTCCCTTCTGCACCTACCTGGCAGGGCAGCCCCCGTCTGAACCCCTGATCCTGTCCCAGTTTTGTCCATCTGCCCATCCTGCCCTCCGATTTCCCCCCTTCAGGGGGATTTTCCGGCCTTTGATTGCAGGGAGCAGATTCTGATGGCGCGTGAGGGCAGCAGCTTGCAGCTGTTACTGAGCATGTGAGAAGAGCATTAGAAGAGAAGACCGGCCAGACTGGGTCACACCAAAGCTCCATCTAGCCCAGTGTCCTGTCGGCCGATAGCAGCCGGTGCCAGGTGCCCCAGAGGGAATGAACAGACAGGAATCATCCAGGGAGCCATCCCCTGTGGCCCAATTCCCAGCTTCTGACAGACAGAGGTTAGGGGCACCATCCCTGCCCACCCTGGCCAACAGCCATTGATGGACCTGTCCTCCACAGAAACACAGAATCCTAGACAATTAGGATTGGACGAGACCCCAGGAGGTCATCCAGCCTAAGCCCCTGCTGAAAGCAGGACCACGAATCTCTCTAGTTTCCTTTTCATCACAGGACCCTGCTCAGGAACAGTGAAGTTGCAAGATCTAACAGGAAACAGCTTCAGAAAGAAGGGCAGCTCCTCTTCCTCCTCCCCTCCCGTGGGGACGAGCAGCCCCCCAGCAGCCTCTCTGCCCCGGCCTCCTTCAACCCATTGCCCCCTTCAGCCTCCCCCAACTTCCCCCATTGCTCCTTTAGCCTCCCCCAACTTCCCCCATCACCCTCTTCAGCCTCCCACAACTGCCCCAATTGCCCCCTTTAGCCCCCCCAAATGTCCCGTTCCCCCATCTCCCCCTTCAGCCTCCTCCAAACTGTTCCCTTTCCCCCATCGCCCCAGTCACCTCCAGCCTCCCGTTGCCCTCTTCAGCCTCCCCCAACTCCCCCCCCACTGCCCCGGCTCCACCGCTCTCAGGTTCCCTTCCCCACAACCATCTGCTTCCTCACCATGGGGAACCGGAGCAGAAAATGCTTTTGAGAAAACCTTCTGCAAAGCAAAAAGTAAAACAAGCCAAGCAACTACTTCTCTGGCTTTGTGCTGGGTGCCCAGCTGTGGGCTTGTGTGTGTGTGTGTGTGCGGGGGGAGGTGGGGCTGTTCTGAGCACACTCCGGTCAGGGAAGGGGCAGAGTTGGCCAAAGGGGCAGGTTGAATCTTTAGCAGAGAATTCCTTTCTCCATTGTGTTAGCTAAGCGTTGCTGTTAAATGTCAGCCGACGGATGCAGCATTTGAAACAATCTGACTCTAACCCCCCTCCCATCTCTGTTGCTGTAGTTCTCACACCCTCTGCTCTTGTCATGTCACCACAAAACATGGTGTCTTATTCCCATAGTGTCCTGTAGGTTAGACAGGACTTAAGTTTAGAAGGGGAAAACTGAAGCATAACTTCCCAAACCCCTCATTCCCAGCCCCAACCCAGAGCCCGCACCTAACCGGAGCCCTCACACCCCTGCACCCCAACCCTTTACTCCAGCTCTCAGCCTCTCATCCCCAACCCCACCCCACACACTGCTCCCCCAGACAGAGCCCTTTCACCCCACCCTCTGCTCTACCGCAGACCCCTCCACACTCCTAACCCTTCAGCCTCACCCCGCCACACACGATCCATCTGCAGAATGAAGTTTGGAATGAGCACCAATAGACAGGTGAGGTGTCACACCTCACCTCCGTATTGGTGCACTCAGCAAAATTCATTCCGCACACGGACATAGCAAATTAGAGGAAACACTGCTCCTGACATTCAAACTCTCTCTCAGATCTTGAATTTCATACATTGACTCATCAGAAGAAAGTGCTCTCAAGTGAGCTACAGACCAACAGTGGTTCAGTGGAATTATTCAGCAAGTATTTTAGAAGACCTAGAACATTAGAGGAAATCATCACCTGCTAAGAGACAATTAATGGAGAGAAGCAGCAAGATTAATCCCGTACATTGGATCGGCTGTGACTTCTTTGCCTGATTTGAAAAAAGACCAAAAGGACCTGAGTCTCCTCACTCTCAATAGCCCCTGCTCGGCCAATCACCACTGAGACTCTGAGGGCGGGAGGCTGAGGGTCTCACCAGATGTCCCAAAGGACGGCCCAGGTCACCATCACAGGGGATCACTCTCAGATCCAACCCCACCTCTTGGTGAGGACCGCTGCAATGAGAGCAACCCCTCCCTGCCGCACTCCACACACATCCCTCTTCGGTAGAGGAGGAAGCTGGGAAAAGGGAAAAAGAAGCAAGAGAAGAGGGGAAAGGAGGGAGGAAAGAGGAAAAGAGAAACCAAAAGGATACACCCCAATGTCCCCAGGGATTCCAACCATCAAAACCTAGGGAGGAAATCAAATTCTGCCACCTGAAGCCAGTGCTGTCTGTGCCTAGAATGCTGCCTGCGCCAGGTGGCTCAGACTGAACAGGTTCCAAACCTCCCGAAAGAGACTTGCGGCAGCAGAGCCGGGGGCTCTCAGAGACAGACCTGGCCCTGCACCTCTGTCCTGCCCGGCTGATGTTGGGGTCTCTCTGTGAGGTCACCCCCTCCCCACCACTTTTGCCCAATAGGCCGCGGTCCTGCAAAAGGCCTTTGTGATGTCACTGCCACACCCACCCCTCCCCTCAAAGCTGATGTCCTGCCCCTGGCCAGACTCATTGGGTGTTTGAGTTGTTTCCCCTTGATCTGGGGTTGCCAACTTTCTGACCCAACAAAACTGAACACCCTCATCCCGCCCCTTCGCAGAGATCCCGGACCGCTCAATCCATCTCCCTCAGTCGCTCGCTCTCCCCCACGCTCACTCACTCGCTCCTTTTCATCGGGCTGAGGAGGGCTGGGGAGGGTCCCTTTTCAACTGGGTGTTGTTGGGACAGACCTGGGAAGGAGGCTGCCTGCCAAACACCTTTGAGAGGTGCCGTCCCTCCCTGTCAGAAAATCATCTCCCTCCTTCACTTCAGTGACGGCCTCAATTGTTCCTTATCCCGGCAGTGAGGGGAAAGGGGTTGTTAAGGTAGACAATTGGGGAGGGTTTCTTTTGGTGAACAGTAAAGGGGTTTCAATAGTGGGGTACAACACAGTAGGATACAATACAGTGGGTAATCAGTTAACACTGAGGTATAAATGTAACAGGTAGCTAGCGATTTCTATGTAAAAAGGTGTGTCACAGCAGCATATAACCAACTAACAGTTATGGGTAAAATGTGTTAAATAACAAACAATTTCAGGTAAAATGTGTCACAGTGGTGTAAATGTAGAATGTGAGGGGTATCAGAGAGGAAGAAAGTAACCAATGGGTTTTTATGCTAGAGATTTAAACTTAGTGAGACAGAACAAACAGGCTGCAAGCTTAAGCAGCAGAGAGAGTGTAACAAGGTAAAAAGACACAGAGAAGCTGGGCGGGGGGGATGTTTGCAGTGGGAAGACAGACAATTACAATTATACAGAACACAGCAAAATCTGATCTATGAGCTAACTTAACCAAGACTACACAAATTAAAACACAATGCAACAATTCTCTAAGCCTAACTTACAAAGTATAATGCTAAACTTAACTTAATGGGTGCACCTTATGCTAAGGATAGTTCCAGAGGGCTGAGTGGTGTGTGTCCAGGACACAGCTCCAAAGAGGGGGGGCGGTGACTGCAGCAGTGGATACAGCTGAAAACAGTCCAAGGCAAAGCCCACAGGAGCAGAACTTAGCAGCAGCACAAACTTATTTTCAGTGGCAGAGTGCCACGGGGTTTAAGAGAGAGATTTTAAAACACAGACCAAGGTTTAGCTTGAGTCTGTGTGCTGGGGAGACAGAGCCAGCAGCCAGGATGCGGGGTTGTTTGTAAGAGAGGTTTTAGGACACAGACCAAGGTTTAGCTTGAGTCTGTGTGCTGGGGAGACAGAGCCAGCAGCTAAAATAATAAAATAAAAGTATAGAAAGTCTCACAGAGGATTCTTACCATCCCCCAAGCCAGCAGCAGAGGCAGAAACAGCAAGCACATCAGAAAGCTCGGTACAGTCTTGATAATCAGGAGATCTCTCAGGCAGCAATTTGTTCTTCGTGGGGGGGGGTTTAAAAACGGGGATACGCTCAAAATAAAACGAGAGCGGAGAAAGGACCCCCAGAACCCCTGGTTGATCAGACCAGGCAGCAATGCAAGAACCTTTCTGAAGTCTGTTAAAAAATGTCTGTTTTTAAAGGCAAACCCTGGCAGCTTCCGCCAGTAACTCTGATTGGCTCCCTCTTACAGGGAGGAGGGAGGCAGAGAAAAACTGCAGGCAGCCACAGAGGCATGTTTGGACTAGCCCTGAGCCCAGAGGTATGACTCATGCCCAGGATCCTAAAAACACAATAGGTCTTGCAGCTCTGGACAGTGGCCACCCTACACCAAGCCCAGGTTTTAACAAGGTGATACCAGGACTAACCCTTTGAACAGGGCAGTGGTCCCACTTAGCATAAGTGGCCATCCCTTTGAGAAGGGCAATGGCTCTGGTTAGACAACTTAAGGGGCCCTCCCTTTGAGAAGGGCAGAGGCCCTGGTAAACAACTTAACAGCCAGGAGGGGCGGCCATAGAGGAGAACAAGAACAAAATGGAGTAAGGGGACAGCTTTAAGAAACAAAATGGAGCTGTAACAGACAGGATATATTACAGGGGTAACAGTGTAATGGAGGACATGGCAGGGGCAGTGGCAACAAGGTGCCTTTGGTACTTGTCATTTAAAATCCAATTAGGAGGGCAATACATGCTGAAGGATTTATCCAAAACACAGGGCACAGCCTGTAAAATAAACCCCAACATCCAATCAATACCACATTCCCAAGCACGGGTCCCACAAATTTCTTCCTGCTAGTGTATAATTCTTTGTTTCTTCACCAGGCTGAGTTCTTAATGTCCTTTCTAGTCAGGAATTCCTGGACTTTGGCAATTTCAGTGGAGCAAGTGTCCCTTCTTTTCCCGAAACAATCGTGGTAGGGCATCCTACAGGGGAGAGGTTACCAGCACATCACCCTGTCATGGTTTTGCTTCTTCTAGAAAAATCCAAAGGCACAGTAGGTCTGTCAGTGGACAAGGGAGAGGTTACTAGCACTTCACCTTGTCCTTTTTCCCTGCTGTCCAGAAGGCACAGCAAAGCTAGAAGGAGAAATCGGCCAATCATCAGTAGGAGAATCCTCCCAAGGTGGAGGGGTCTGTTTGCAGTGAGAATCATGGGTCCAGGCAGGTAGTCCTTGGCACTTCATGGAAGTGTTGGTGGTTAACAGGACTCAGAAAGGGCCTTTCCAGTGTGGAGCCAGAGCAGTCTTTCGCTGATGGACCTTTACATAGATCCAGGCTCCTGGTTCCAAGGAGTGGCAGGGCTGCTAGGGTCTTTGGGCAGCGCTTCTTTACTTGTGAGAAAAGAAACCTAACTCATTTCATTGATGCCTGGCAGTGTTTTGCAGATCTCATAGCTGCTTGGGCACATTCAAGCCCCCCCTTTTCTTGGTTTTCAGCTAAGTCTTAGCTGCGAGCAGTGTCCTTGAATGGGGCCAATGTCTTATCTTTAGACTGAGCATACTAGCTATTTTTTTCCCCCAGTTAATTTGTTCTGTTCTTTTTCCTTCTCCCCTTCTTGGCTTCTTTTAACCTACAAAGGAAACTTCCACTCTTCACTCATACACCTTTTCCCAACAATGAACACATAAACATTGCCACTATACAGTACATTAGTCTTATTATTCAATGTATGCCACATATACCCTTCCAGTAAAATAACTTTATTACAGAGCTTTGGAGCAACAAGCCAGGACAAGCACACCCACTTTGAGGAGTCCACTCAGTACAACCTCTTGTGTCCAATGGCTTCCCACCCTCCCCAGCCCTCTGGCTAGAAATCTGAGGTAGCCAGAAGGATCCCATGTGCAATATGGGGAGTGGGTTAACTTTTCATGTCCTTGCTTCCAACGACTGTTGGTATGCAAATTTTAACAAGAATTTTTTCCAGTTAAAAGATCTGGCCAATGAAGTTTCTTTTTCTTACTTAAGTAAATGTATTAGACTTTAGTATATCACGTTCTCCTGATTTATCCAAACACTTTGTATTCCAAGTTGAATAAAACAAGTATCTGCTTTTTTTTTAATTTAACCCTCCTGTTTGATTTTAAACTAGACTATTTGATGAAAATATTAAACACAGCAATTCTGGCCACGAGACAAACCCCACAAGACAGGACATAGAACACAGAACATAATTCCTATTGTGCCAGTAAATGCATGGTACGTTGAATGCTGTTCAGCTGGCAGCAGTTTAAAGATTCTTACCTTAAAAGGGACATAATTAACTTTACCAGAATTTTGATTGCTTTTTACTTTTAACTCCTGCTTTCAAACACTGAAAGAAAATATCACTACTTATAGTGGCCCCTTAGAGCCTAATAGGGTTTTAATTACATAGCACTATATACATTTCTTTAGCTAATTCGACTACATTGTTCATAGCCAAATAATTGCAATCAAATAATTTCTTGCCTGGATTTATTTACAAACATTTCAAAGACACCAAGAACTTTCCTCTTTAGCATTTTTACAAAGTTCAACTGCTGTTCCCTCCAGCAACTACAGAGTTAACTTCTCACCTCTTCCTTAAATCACTTGCTTGTCTCCCAACAGCCAATTTTATCAACTCACATCACCATTTCAAGTATCATTTTCAAGTATTTCTCTTCCATTTTGGTGGCAAAGCCCACCAAACATCTCATTGAGATGGACGTGTTCCCAGGGAATGTCTCAATTACAAAGAATCAACATTTCCCAGCTGAAATAAATGTTCTGCTGGAAAACTTTCTTCTTTTTTTTCTTTTGAAAGGACTTTTGGCTTCAAATTTTATTTTATTTTTAGACTGTGGCTTTTATGTTTTGTGGCACACAAGCAGACAAGTTAGAGAAAATATAAAATACTGTTGCTGAAAGTTTGCAATATCTTGTCAATTTGTTTATTAAGACCAGAACAACAGTACATAGGAACCCCAAAATCAGAGGAGAGAACATAGGCTACTGTCTATAACAGAGAGGCACAACTCACTGGGTACCTGCTGATTGACTGCTGCTAAGTCCCAATTTTGTTCTGCCTTACTGAGCTGCCTAGCATGCAAGCACTTACAGAAACCCTTCACAACATGTAAAGTCACAGTATTCAATTTTAACACAACTGCAAATACACCAGAGCATCAATGGAATAAAATTGTCAGACACATAGAAAAACATAAACTCTTGAGCAATAGTCAACATGGTTTCTGTAAAGGGAAATCGTGTCTTACTAATCTATTAGAGTTCTTTGAAGGGATCAACAAACATGTGGACAAGGGGGATCCGGTGGACATAGTGTACTTAGATTTCCAGAAAGCCTTTGACAAGGTCCCTCACCAAAGGCTCTTATGTAAATTAAGCTGTCATAGGATAAAAGGAAAGGTCCTTTCATGGATTGAGAGCTAGGTAATAAGTGGAGATATACCAATCTCCTAGAACTGGAAGGGACCTTGAAAGGTCATCAAGTCCAGCCCCCTGCCTTCACTAGCAGGACCAATTTTTGCCCTAGATTCCTAAGTGGCCTCCTTAAGGATTGAACTCACAACCCTGAGTTTAGCAGGCCAATGCTCAAACCACGGAGCTATCCCTCCCCTGGTTAAAGGACAGGGAACAAAGGGTAGGAATTAATGATCAATTCTCAGAATGGAGAGGGGTAACTAGTGGTGTTCCCCAAGGGTCAGTCCTGGGACCAATCCTATTCAATTTATTCATAAATGATCTGGAGAAAGGGGTAAACAGTGAGGTGGCAAAGTTTGCAGATGATACTAAACTACTCAAGATAGTTAAGACCAAAGCAGATTGTGAAGAACTTCAAAAAGATCTCACAAAACTAAGTGATTGGGCAACAAAATGGCAAATGAAATTTAATGTGGATAAATGTAAAGTAATGCACATTGGAAAAAATAACCCCAACTATACATACAACATGATGGGGGCTAATTTAGCTACAACGAGTCAGGAAAAAGATCTTGGAGTTATCGTGGATAGTTCTCTGAAGATGTCACGCAGTGTGCAGAGGCGGTCAAAAAGCAAACAGGATGTTAGGAATCATTAAAAAGGGGATAGAGAATAAGACTGAGAATATATTATTGCCCTTATATAAATCCATGGTACGCCCACACCTCGAATACTGTGTACAGATGTGGTCTCCTCACCTCAAAAAAGATATTCTAGCACTAGAAAAGGTTCAGAAAAGAGCAACTAAAATGAGTAGGGGTTTAGAGAGGGTCCCATATGAGGAAAGATTAAAGAGGCTAGGACTCTTCAGTTTGGAAAAGAGAAGACTAAGGGGGGACATGATAGAGGTATATAAAATCATGAGTGATGTTGAGAAAGTGGATAAGGAAAAGTTATTTACTTATTCCCATAATACAAGAACTAGGGGGTCACCAAATGAAATTAATAGGCAGCAGGTTTAAAACAAATAAAAGGAAGTTCTTCTTCACGCAGTGTACAGTCAACTTGTGGAACTCCTTACCTGAGGAGGTTGTGAAGGCTAGGACTATAACAATGTTTAAAAGGGGACTGGATAAATTCATGGTGGCTAAGTCCATAAATGGCTATTAGCCAGGATGGGTAAGAATGGTGTCCCTAGCCTCTGTTCGTCAGAGGATGGAGATGGATGGCAGGAGAGAGATCACTTGATCATTTCCTGTTAGGTTCACTCCCTCTGGGACACCTGGCATTGGCCACTGTCGGTAGACAGATAGTGGGCTAGATGGACCTTTGGTCTGACCCGGTACGGCCTTTCTTATGTTCTTAACATTTTCTGTTGTACAAGGTCTCTCCTTTTTTGGAATCCTTGTTTCTAAAAAAGCCATGCGACACTTGAATCAAATTTCAGTGACTAATTATCATGTGTGTGGCATCATCATTAATGCCTGTTCTATGTAGTTAGGTTATTGTCTTCTTTAGGAAATTTGGGGAAACAGGAGCCCTGGGAAACCCTGTTCCCCACCTCCCCTCATACACACTGCACATTTGCTGCTACCTGGTGCTGGCTGAGCAGTAGCATTGTGACATCAGAGAGGATCCACCACTCAGCACCCGTCCCTCCAGTTCATTTGCAGCCCAGCTCAGCCCCGGTCACTCTCGCCAGCTGGGGCCGGGCAGCTCCCCTGCGCTGCGATCCAGCACCGGGCACCGCGGAGCACCGGGCAGGCTGTGCAGGGATACTCGCATTGCTGACACCTGCCTGCCTCAGGGCTTTCTCCCTGCCCGCCGCGAGGATCGCGAGGGAGGGGAGCAGCGTGCCGCTGAGAGCCGTGTGCAATTGGCCGGGTGGCTGCCTGCAGACAGCACGGGGGAGAGAACCAGACAGCCCTGTAACGCAGCCGCTGCTCGGGACCCGGATCCACGCTGCTGTGCCACCGAGACCCATCAAGTGCCACGGGAGCGGGGGACACACCCCCCACCCCAGGGAAGTGTCAGGGGCTGCTCGGGCTGGGAGCCCGGCGGAGAGTCCAGCTGGGGAGAGGCTCAAAGGGGGGGGGGGTAAAAACGTTGCACCAAAAATATGAAAAAGTTGCAAGACAAAAACCCTTTAATTACAGCTCGGACGGGCCCCTCCGGAGCAGGGGGGCGGGGCCAGCCGCGGTCCCGCCGCCGGGCAGCAGCAGCAGCAGCAGGAGGGGGCGGCGCGAGACGGCTCCCGGGGATTCCCTGCTCGCGCCGCTGCCGGGGGGAGCCGCTGCTGCTGCTGCGAGCTGGTGCGCGGGGGGTGGAGGGGGGGGTGTCCTCGCGGGCGGGGCTCGCGCCCAGAGCGCTGACACTGTCCGTTCGGAACTGTCACGCCGCGCGACCGGGCCGCCCCACTTGTGACGTCACCGCCCGCTGCCCCCGCCCAACCAGCGTGGTCACCCGGGCTCCGCCCACCGTCACCGCGGCAACCACCAAAACAAACGTTCTCGGCACACGTGGGGCAGGGAGGGGGGAAAAATGGGCCGTGACGCAAACAAAGCAGCTGCCTGGAAGCGCGCGGCAATGACGTCACCGAGGAGGAGTCCGCGACGCAGGGGCGGTTCCTCCCCCCGCCCCCCCGCTCGGGGGCAGCGACCCAGCGCCTCGCGCACCTGTGCTGGAGGGGAGGCGGCGGCGGATGCAGGGACGGGACGGAGGGGACGAAGGGGGCAGGGACGGATGGACAGAGGGGACGGGACAGAGGACAGGGCTGGGGGGACGCAGGGAAGGGAGTGAAGGATGGACGGAGGGGGAGGGTGACCAGATCGCAAGCGTGAACTATCAGGCCACGTTGGTGGAGCTGGGGGGGAGACAGACAGACACAGGTGCGCAGCCCCGTTGGGAGGCAGAGGCACACTGGCCCGCCTGGCCGTGTGCTACCAGCGTGCCCTTTCCTATGTGCCCTAAGGCATTCCTATGTTATTCCATAACATTCCTATGTGCCATAACATTCTTATGTGCTGAATAAGAGCACATAACATTCCTGTGTTCCCCTCCCAACACCAGGAGGGGTGTGTGTGTGCCCTTTCCTATTCTTATGTGCTGATCAGTACTGTGGTAGCAGAACTGAAACTGAAAAGGGAGCAGGCAGGACTATGCACAAAGAGAAAAGGGATGTAGACCTGCCCTTTGTACCCTGCAGGACCTGTGGTCACAGGCCCTTCCTAATTTGGGGGGAACCAAGGAATATAAAAAGTAATCTCTTGTAAATTGAACCAATGTTGTCTGACTGCTAGAGTTGGAATCTTGACACTGATTTTTCCTAATGATTGTGAGTTATTTACAGTCACCTGGCTGGCCTTTGAGGACTGACAAATCACAGCCAGAAGCTCTTTGATTTTTGGGAAGGCCCCCGATCATTTTGCAGCTGGAGTGGGCAGCACCACTCAGGCTACCGTTGATACACTAGGACCATCACATGTTCTTCTGCTGAGCATCCAGCATGACGTTTGACCACAAAAAGGGGCAGACAAATAGAAGAGGCAATATAGTATGTAGTGGGCTCAGGGATGAGAACAAAGGACTAATCCTAGCGTTGACACTGGCTCCCACTGTGGCCCTGGTCAAATCACATAGGCCAAAATTTCCATACTTGAGTGCCTATAGTTATGTACCTAAATCATTGACTTTAATAGGGTATTAGAGCAGTGGAAGCTACTCCAGCCATTGATCTTTTCCCATTTTGCATACTGAGGAGGGACAGTGCTTCCTTGTGTCCCCCCTTGCAGGATTCCCAGCACCCACGTGTTACTCATGTGGGTATTGAACATAAAATTTTCCCCATGCAAAAATACATTTTGTTTTCAAACAATCCAAGGACTTAGTTGACACGGAGAATTTTTTTAGAAAAAGGGCAAAATAGCTTGACATTTCAAAAGAAATCACTGTTTAATTTTCTTTATAGTTCAAACATTATTTTAAAGGAGTTGAACTCAGATGTTCCTGAGGTTTAACAATGACTTGTATACATAGCTCCCAGAATGGAACCTGTGCAAACAAAAAATAAACAATAATAGTGTCTTTTAAATTCACTGTATTTTTAAAGACACACAGAGGAGAATCAGCCAGGCTGATTCATTGTATTTTCCCTGTGCTGATGAAGGAATTAGAGACAATAACAGAGCTTGACAAAACCAGCTAAAGCCACCAAACCAACTGGAGGGTTAAATCTATCAATCAGCAGTAAATATGAAATATAGGGGGGTGGGATCAGGGCGATGCCCTGGGGAGAAGCCCAGAGAACTCCTCTTCCCCAATTGTCAGAAGAGGGAAGGTGCTGGGATTTTTATCCGAATGCCCTCCCTGAGTCCTGTTTAGAGATTCAGGTTCTTTAACATTATAGCTGTCCCAAGTTTGCATAGTGCAATGCTTGAATTTACATGAAGAGAAAGTAGAGAGTAAGTAGTAAAGTTCTTCCAATTTTAAACTAGATGTATATTAAATTAAATCTGTGCTAATTAATCAGATGCATAAAGAGTATTTAAGACAACAGCTCAGCCCCTCTCACCCACCCTCTCTCCATCACCATTGTCAACTTTCTCTGGATGTGGTTTTATGGATAAACTGAACTGATCTGACTGGCTGAATCAAACAATAAGTTGTTCTAAACGAATCACGATGCTTCAGGTCAATAACTGTTTGGGAAACATCTGTTACGTTACTGCTTCAACATTCAGCTGAGAAAATTATTAGATATATATTCTGATAATTTGAACAGAAACAAAGCCATCGTAACAGAACATTGAGAGAGGATCAAAGCCTTAGGTTTTGAAAATAAATATCACACGTCAACATTTTTTCCATAAATGCTTCGGCAGCGGGAGACCCTTATCCTAAGATAACATTCTCCAGCAGAGAGATGATCTCTTAATTAGAGCAATATGTAAACTACTTTAGGATGCTTGATATAAATCCTGCAAACTGATTCATTGATACTTTTACTAAGATGAATTTTGATATCATGGGATGAAATCCTGGCCCCACTGCCACACCCCTCCCTTGCTGGGCTAATGTCCTGCCCCTGGCCAGGCACTTTGGAGGTTTGAGCTACTCCCTGTGGGTCACCCCACTCAAGGAGCATTCGTTCTAGGAAGCAAGCCGGCTAGACAGGAAAACATCAGACGCTGCTGCTCCCAATGCTACACTCAGTTTTTCAGAAATTAGTCGACTTTATGGCCAGAAGAGACCATTAGAGCATCTAATCTGACCCCCTGCATATCACAGGCCTCCTGTATGCAGGCCCGCCCAGAGGGGGCAAATGGGGCAAGTAGCCCCAGGCCCAGCAGGGGCCCCCACGAGAGTTTTTTCGGGGCCCCTGGAGCAGGGTCCTTCACTCGCTCCGGGAGCCCCGGAAAACTCTCATGGGACCTGGGCCCCCAGAGCTTCTTCGCTCCCGGTCTTTGCCTGCCAGGGGTCCTTCCTCTCTGGGACAGAAGGACACCCCCCCCCCCGCCACCGAATTACCGCCGAAGCGGAACCTGCCGCCGGAGTGCAGCCGGGTCTTCGGCGGGGGGGGGGTCCTTCTGTTCCGGGACCCGCCACTGAAGTGCCCCAAAGGCCCGTGGTGGGGGCTGCACTTCGGGGGTTTGTTTCAACTTATTGCCCCGATTAAAATCTATGGCTAAAAGGCAGCCACTGTTGTTAGTACTTGTACCTGTGTTTGGTGCCACCTCCTTTCCCTTTGGCCTTGTAGTTGACCAATGGCAAAGCTGAACATCTCCTCAGATACCAGGGAGTGTTTATGTCCATTCCTGCGAGCTACACTGGGGTTTGATGTTGCTGCTTTCAATCCTCTGGCTGTGCCGGGATAAGGAACAATTCAAGCTGTCACTGAACTGAAGGAGGAAGATCAGTTTTTGACAGGGAGAGGGACACCTCCTCTTCAAGGAGTTTGGCTGGCTGGCAGTCCTGATCCCCAGATCTCGCCCGTGGGGCTCCAGCAGTTTGGGGACCGGATCTCTCCCTTGGCCCCACCTGCTGCCTCCAGGCGCTCCTCCCCAGGGGCCCCAGCAGTGCAGCGGAGCTGAGCAGCATCTGCCTGCTCGCTCCAGTGGCTGTCGGCCCCTCCCCATGGCAGGGCAGGGTGGGGCTGGGCCTCCATGCGCTGCCCCCACCCCGAGCCCCTGCAGCCAATGGGACACTGCGGGGGTGATGCCCGGGGGCAGCAGAACGTTGAGGCCCCCCAGCCCACCCCACCTTGGAGACCCAGGTAAGCGCCTGACTCCCTCCCAGAGCCTGCACCACCATCCCCTCCCCACATACCCCCTCCTGCAAACTCCTCCCAGAGCCTGCACCCCGGTCCACACACCTGCCCCCAACTCCCTCCCACAGCCTGCACCCTCTCCCTCCACACACACCCTCCTGCCCACCCTAATCTCCCTCCCAGAGCCTGCACCCCCACCCCACCACCAGTTCCCCCAACACCCAGCCCCAGCCCCGAGCCAGCACCCCACACCCAAACACCCAGAGCCGTACAACGAAATTTTGTGCCCCAGGCAAGGGCCAGCTCCAGGCTCTTTGGCTGCGGGTCCTTGATCCCTGTCGGAGGGAAGGACCTGCCACTGAATTGCCACCGCCGCTTCATTCATCCTTCGGTGGCAATTCAGCAGTGGGTCCCTGAGTCCCTCTCGGAGAGAAGGACCCACTGACGAACTGCCGCCGAAGAAGTGGCAGCGGAAGCGCCTCTGATCGTGGTAGAGCTGCGCCCCTCCACTTTCTGCATCCGAGGCAAGTGCCTCACTCGCCTCGCCCATGTTACGGTGCTGCAAACTCCATCCCAGAGCCTGCACCCCAGAACCCCACCCCCACCCAAACTCCCTTCCAGAGACCAGCCTCTCACCCCTTCTGCACCCAAACTCCCCCCAGAGGCTGCACCCCTCCTGCACCCCAATCCCCAGCCCCAGCCCAGGGCCTGCACCCTAGACCTCCTCCCCTCACCCAAACTCCCTCCCAGAACCTTAGGCAGGTGGGGGGTGGAGTTTTGGGGGGCTGGTTCTGGGCGGTATGAGTGACATTATTGGCCCACTGGGAGGATTGGAGGACTGGCCCTGGCCCTAAGGTAAATTGAGGTTGAGACCCTGCTTTAAGGGATTGGAGCAATGCTGGAGAGACTGACGGGCAGGGAGCTGGGGAGCTGTGTGTGCTCCAAGGAGAGTTGTTGTGCTCTGGTGACACAGAGCGGGGGTGGGGAGTTTGTAAGCTGTGGTGTTTGTATAGAGATAAAGTTTACTAACCCCCAGGTTAAAAACTGTTCCTGCTCTGGGCTATACAGGATGTTCTCTGTTGAGAGTATAGCTCAGTGGGTGAATGTTTCCCTGTAGGGTAGTGGGTTCCTAGTTCCACTCCAAATGAGTCCCTTAAAGAAACTTTTTCAAATGAAAATCGATTTCCACACCCATCTCCAGTATGTTCAGGAGTTCGCTGAAGTTGAGGGGGGCTTGAAATGAATTTAAACACTATTTTCCTATGCAAATGAATAAAGACCTAGCAGAGCTGCCCAGCAGCTGAATTCAGTTCCAGTCCTCAGCGTCTCTAAGAGGGACACTCGGTAGCTGAGGCATGTGGGACACCTCTGGGATGATGACAGGAGAAAAAATGCTGGATTCAATGAAAGCTGAGACCATAGGAGGAGAAGGTGAATGGCAACACCACACATAGTCATAACACTCAGACACGGGGCTTCACTGTCACTACCCCTGTGTTTTCCATCATTTATATCCAGGGGTGAAAGTAACTTACAGGACTTACCAATACTGCCGGAGTCCCGAGGGGGCGTGGCCTCATCCAGAAGGGGCGTGGCCTCATCTGGGAGGGGGCGTGGCCTCTCAAGATTTAAAGGCCCTGGAGTACCAGCTGTGGCTGGGAGACCAAGGGCCTTTAAATGAACCAGGGCCTCCCAGCTGCAGAGGTAGCCCTTTAAATTTTGGCCCCAGCCCAGCCACCAGAGCGGCCGGGATTCAAAGGGCTCCGGGCTGACCGCAGCCGCAGCAGCCCAGAGCCCTTTAAATCTGGCCCCAGCCTGGCCGCCGGAGCCGCGGGTGGGGGGTTTAAAGGGCTCTGGGCTGCCAGCTGTGGCGGGGAGCCTAGAGCCCTTTCAATCCCCACAGCAAAAGCCGGTGCAGTCCGGCACGGCGTATTGGCTCTTGCCGCTATGCCGTACCAGCTTGTACCAGCTTACTTTCACCTCTGTTTCTATCCTAAGGAACACACCCTCCCCCTCCCCCACGCACTGTCACACACAACCTTCTCCCCTTGAGCCCCATCCAACCCTCCCCCACACACGCCACGGGACACAGCCTCTCGGTGACTCACCCCGATGGGGGCTTGTCTCTGCATCTCCCCAACAGGGGAGCACGGAGCCGAAAGGGCCACAGGAGACTAGTGGAGCTAGGCAGGGATAGAAAAGACTTCCCCTCCCTTTCCTTCCCCTCCCTGAGTCCCGTTAATCTCACCCATCAGATGTTCCAGCACCAGGTGGGCTTAAAGCACCAACCTTCCCCTGAGCAACGGAAGGGGGAACCAGCTCTTTCACATGGAAGGAGGCTCCCCACCTCTGCTGCTGCCATTCTGCAGCCTTTCATATGGATTTGTATTAGCTAATGCAACCCCCCCACTCCTCTAATCCAGCCATGAAACATGGAGACAAGCTCTTGCAAGCAGGGCCCAGTGGTGCAATGGGTTAGTGCCCAGTACTTACAGAGCAGTGCTGAGTAGAGTGATGCTGAGGTTGTGAGTTCAAGCCACACCTGCAGCCCTAGTTTCCTTTAAGCAAATGGCTTCTGCCAATCAGTTTGCCCTGCAGAAAATACAATTCCTGCTCAGAAGACACTGAGGTCCACTTGCTTTACAGAGAGCAGGGCAGATTCCACAGATCTACCAGGCTCTGCCCTCCACCAACTGCCTGTGTCAGGAGGGGTCAGGCAGAACCCAGAGCACTGCCCCTGACTCCCCCTCAGTCTTTGCTCCCCAAACCACCTGTGTGCTCACCCACTTCGCTGTGAGACTCAAACCCTGCCTGGCTTGCTGTATGCTGGTGTGGTTTTCATCTGTCACGTTGATGTGCATGTGGGTCCTGTGTGATTTTGCTGGATGTCTTGCATAGTTCTGTGTGCATGGATGTGTGTATGATTTTTGCATTAATATTGTTTTTTGCTTTGTATTCTTTTGATATGTGGGTTTTGTGTTTCCTGTTGTGGGCTTTTGCTGTATTTTTGGTGTGGATTTGTTCTTTCTATATTTTGTGAGGTTTTCCTTTTTGTGTATATGGCTCTGTGTGCTGTGTGGGTTTGGTTTTTGTTATGTCTGTGTGGGCCTGTGCAGTGTGTGATTTTCTCATTCTCTGTGTGCGTGTTTGTCTCTCTGTTTGTATCTTCATGTGTAAATTCACTGGAACTTTTCAAAATCTGCACAGCTTTGCCAATTTTCACCAGGAATTTTTCTCCATTAACAAA
Organism: Mauremys reevesii; assembly: GCF_016161935.1. NCBI lineage: Eukaryota > Metazoa > Chordata > Testudines > Geoemydidae > Mauremys > Mauremys reevesii. The sequence continues at coordinate 172,048 of NW_024100876.1, forward strand.
TTCTCACTTGTTCCCTACCCGTTGGTTGTTCCCTACCCGTTGGTGACCATTGCCCCAGGGGCCTGTCAGTCTCAGGGTCCTGATTTCCCATTGGCCCTTCCCCCTTCTATTGGGACTGGGAACTAGCCAACCAAACCCCACTAAGTTTTAGTAAAGGGCCAACAGTCCCTTACACAAGCCAGCCCTGTGAGAGTCTCCAATGTCCCAAGAGACCAATACAAGCTGGTCCCATGGTGTAAAGGGCAGCACTCAGGACTCTGAATCCTGCAATCTGAGTTCAAATCTCAGTGGGACCTTGTGTTAGCTGGTGGTAAAGATCTGGTGCTCAAAGTGCTTTCCTGTCTCCAGCTATACAAAAGTGGGTCATTTCCCTCCTGCTGGTTAACTCCTTTCCCCACCAGAGCCAGGTCTTTGGTGGGGGTTTAGAAGTGGCTCTAGTGGTTGGGATTCTCACTGCTTCACCTGATGCCCACAAGTCTGGTGCTTGTAGCCACACTTTTCCTCTTGCTCACATGGCACTTGAAGAAAGCAGTGCCAGGGCCAGGCTTGATAGGCAGGAGGGAGGCAGAGTCCCAGGCTGGAGCCCAGCACACCTCTCCTCCTCTGGGCACCAGGAGCACAGGCGGCTGGTGCTGACAGCTCTGAGGGAAGGCTTATAAGCCACAGAGTGACTGAGGGCGGGGCTAGACGAGGACAGGACCATGCCTATGTGTGGCCAGCAGACAGGCAACAAGACTCCCGGCCAGCCTGCTCCCTGCCATGCCAAACCCCCACTGAAGGCCACCCGCAGACCACCATGTGGGGTGGCTGCTGATGCTCTGTGTCCAACATCAGTAGACGGTAGGAAAGCAGGGCCAGCCCCCCTGGTGGGGCCTCTTACCGTTCCCATACCCCATGCTCACTTTTGCAGTGGGGCAGGAGATGTTATCCCAAGAGGCTTTTCTCCAGCTGGTGAGAAGCAGAGAAACATCCAGGCTCCCAAGGCGCTATGTAGCAACCCCCCTCAAGCACAGGGACAGAGGGAAACTGCTCCACACGCTAGCCCGGGCAGCCGTCCATTTCCTTTGGGAATTCAGGAATAGCAAAGGCTAGACTGGAAGCACCTGGGGCTCATGCCCCAGCCTTTGTGACGCCCACCCCCCAACTCCTTCCCGGGGCTCTAGCTGAAGGCAGAGCATTGGCCTGAGCGGCCAAGAAGAGGTTCCAGATTTGAAAGGAGCAGGACTTTCAGCACGAAGGTAAAACTGCATCAACACAACCACAAAGGGACTTGACCCCTCAAGTTCTTGATTCAAAGTCAGGCACCTTATCCATTAAGCCATGCGGGCGCCTTCTTCATGCACTTCTTTGGAAAAGGTGGACACTGTGGGTACGTCTACACTACGGGACTATTCCGAATTTGCATAAACCGGTTTTGTAAAACAGATTTTATAAAATCGAGTGCGCGCGGCCACACTAAACACATTAAATCGGTGGTGTGCGTCCATGGTCCGAGGCTAGCGTCGATTTCTGGAGCGTTGCACTGTGGGTAGCTATCCCGTAGCTATCCCATAGTTCCCACAGCCTCCCCCGCCCCTTGGCATTTCCGGGTTGAGATCCCAGTGCCTGATGGGGCAAAAATCATTTTCGCGGGTGGTTCTGGGTACAGCCTCACCCCTCCCTCCCTCCCTGACAGCGGCAGACAACCGTTTCGCGCCTTTTTTGCTTGGTGAACCGTGCAGACGCCATAGCACAGCAAGCATGGACCCTGCTCAGCTCCATACCGCAATCGTGAATGTTTTAAACACCTCGCGCACTCTCGTGCAGTATATGCTGAACCAGGACCTTCGAACCGAGGCGAGTAAGAGGCGGATACGGCAGCGCGGCGATGACAGTGATGAGGACGTGGACACAGAATTATCTCAAACCTTGGGCCCCGGCGCTTTGGAGATCCTGATGGTAATGGGGCAGATTCTATCCATTGAACGCCGATTTTGGGCCCGGGAAACAAGCACTGACTGGTGGGACCGCATTGTGTTGCAGGTGTGGGACGATTCCCAGTGGCTGCGAAACTTTCACATGCATAAGGGCACTTTCATGGAACTTTGTGACTTGCTTGCCCCTGCCCTGAAACGCCATAATACCAAGATGAGAGCAGCCCTCACAGTAGAGAAGCGAGTGGCGATAGCCCTGTGGAAGCTTGCAACGCCAGACAGCTACCGGTCAGTCGGGAATCAATTTGGAGTTGGAAAATCTACTGTGGGGGCTGCTGTGATGCAAGTAGCCAAAGCAATCACTAAGCTGCTGCTACGAAAGGTTGTGACTCTGGGAAACGTGCAGGCCATAGTGGATGGCTTTGCTGCAATGGGATTCCCTAACTGTGGGGGGGCGATAGATGGAACCCATATCCCTATCTTGGCACTGCAGCACCAGGGCACCCAGTACGTAAACCGGAAGGGGTACTTTTCAATGGTGCTGCAAGCACTGGTGGATCTGAGGACGTTTCACAAACATCCACGCGGGATGGCCAGGGAGGGTTCATGGCCTCGCGTATTCAGAAGCACTACTCTGTTTAAACGGCTGCAGCAAGGGACTTACTTCCCAGACCAGAAAATAACAGTTGGGGATGTTGAAATGCCTGTCGTTATCCTGGGGGACCCAGCCTACCCCTTGATGCCATGGCTCATGAAGCCATACACAGGCAGCCTGGACAGTGGTCAGGATCTGTTCAATTACAGGCTGAGCAAGTGCAGAATGGTGGTGGAATGTGCATTTGGCCGTTTAAAGGCTCGCTGGCGCACATTACTGACTCGCTCAGACCTCAGCCAAACCAATGTCCCCTATGTTATTGCTGCTTGCTGTATTCTCCACAATCTCTGTGAGAGTAAGGGGAGACCTTTATGGCGGGGTGGGAGGCTGAGGCAAATCACCTGGCCGCTGATTACGCGCAGCCAGACACCAGGGAGATTAGAAGAGCACACCAGGAAGTGGTGCGCATCAGAGAAGCTTTGAAAACGAGCTTCATCAATGGCCAGGGTACAGTGTGACTGCTGTGTTTGTTGATGAACACCCAACCCCCTTGATTGACTCAGTCCCTGTAAGCAACTCCCCTCCCCCTTCGAGTACAGCTTACTTATGCAAATAAAGTCACTCTCATTTAAAAAGCATGAATTCTTTATTGATTCATTATAAAAAGAGGGAGAGAAGTAAGGGTGTGCTTTGGGAGGAGGAAAGGAGGGATGGAGAAGGCCATTAAAAAAAAATTCAGAGTAACGGCATCCTTCTGGTTGGGCTGTCCACGGGGGTGGAGTGGGCGGGTGCACGGAGCCTCCCCCCACGCGTTCTTACACGTCTGGGTGAGGAGGCTAAGGAACATGGTGAGGGGGGAGGGTGGTTATACAGGGGCTGCAGCGGCACTCTGTGATCCTGCTGCCGTTCCTGAAGCTCCACAAGACGCCGGAGCATGTCAGTTTGATCACGCAGCAGCCCCAGAGTTGCATCCCGCCACCGCTGATCTTCCTGCCGCCACCGCTGATTTTTCTGCCGGTCTTCCTGCTGCCACCTCTCATCTCGGTTGTCCCTCCTGTCCTCACGTTCACTGGCCTCTTTCCTGTAATTTGAAACCACGTCCTTCCACTCATTCAGATGAGCTCTTTCATTGCGTGTAACTTCCATAATATCCGAGAACATCTCATCTCGCGTCTTCTTTTTCCTCCGCCGTATCTGTGCTAGCCTTTGGGATGGAGGAGGGACGCTTGAAAAATTTGCAGCTGCATGAGGGAGATAAATATTTAGAAAGATACATTTTACAGAACAATGGTTATACTGTTTCACAGTGAACATCACTATTCACCTAGCACATGTGATTTCCCTACAAGGTCGCATTTTTCATCTTAATAGTGACCGCTTGCAGCTCTGGGTTTACAGATCTCACAGACACATCAGGTCCAGGCATCAGAATTCAGCTTGCATGCGGCCATGGTAAGCCACTGTCTCAGTGATTTACCCCTCCCCCCCAACGCATGGCTAATACCACGCTAGCTCCTGCTAATCAACAACCTTCCCCCTCCCCCCCACCCACCGGTGACCAAACAGAAAAGATCATCAGCATTTCACTCCTCCCCTCCCCCCGCTTCGCTACGTGCAGGAAAGTGTTTTTTTTAAGCTGCTGCATTCCACGAAAGCAGTAGAAAAATGGCCACCCCCCTTACTTAAATTCCTGATTTTTAACCAGGTTATCCTGAACGATATCACTTTGCTGAGGATAACAGAACAAGATAAAGAGCGGATGCTTCTTGAATGCCAGCAGTCCCCGGGACCATACGCTGCGATGCTTTGCCACGCAATGATACCTGATTACTTGCTACATGCATGGCATGGTAAAGTGTCCTACCATGGTGGGCGGAACAAGGATGCCTTGCCCAGAAACCTTCTGCAAAGGCTTCTGGAGTACCTACAGGAGCGCTTCATCGAGATGTCCCTGGAGGATTTCCTCTCAATCCCCGGACATGTTAACAAACTTTTCTAAGTAACTATACTGTCTGCGAATGCATCCCAAGTCCTCTGGGCAAATCAATCATTAAAAAAGGCTTGCTTAAAAAACACTGTTTGCTATTTGCAAAGGTACACTCACCAGAGCTCCCTTCCAGGGCGTCATTCTCTGGAATAGTTGATTGTGAGGGCTGGGAGCAGGGTAATTCCGTCAGGGTGATAAAAAGCTCCTGGCTGCTGGGGTTCACGGAGTGCTGTGTGCTCTCTGCGAGGTCTTCCTCTTCTTCTTCCTCTTCATCTTCCCCATCTGCATAATCCTCAGACATGGCAGAGATTACAACCCCCACCTCGGAATCCACGGTCAGGGGTGGGGTACTTGTGGCGCAGCCCCCTAAAATTGCATGCAGCTCAGCATAGAAGCGGCATGTTTTTCGACCTGCCCCGGACCTTCCGTTTGCTTCTTTGGTTTTCTGGTAGGCTTGTCTGAGCTCCTTAACTTTCACTCTGCACTGCACGGAGTCCCTGCTGTGGCCTTTAGCCGTCATAGCCTTAGAAATTCTTTCAAATACTTTTTCATTTCGTCTTTTGGAACGCAGTTCTGTTAGCACTGAATCATCTCCCCATATAGCGATCAGATCCAGTACCTCCCGAGCGGTCCATGCTGGGGCTCTTTTTCGATTCTCAGGAGACTGCATTGTTAACTGTGCTGATGAGCTGTGCGTGGTCACCTGTGATGATGAGCTCTCCACGCTGTCGAAGCAGGAAATGAATTTCAAAAGTTCGCGGGGCTTTTCCTGTCTACCTGGCCAGTGCATCCGAGTTGAGAATGCTGTCCAGAGCGGTCAGTGGTGCACTGTGGGATAGCTCCCGGAGGCCAATACCGTCGATTGCGGCCACACTAACCCTCTTCCGATATGTTAATACCAATATTAGCGCTACTCCTCTCGTCGGGCAGGAGTACAGAAACCGATTTAAAGAGCCATTAAAATCGATATAAGGTGCCTCCTAGTGTGGACGGTTGTGGCGTTAAATCAGTTTTACGCTCGTAAAACCGATTTAAACGCCTAGTGTAGACCAGGCCTGTGTTTCTTGGGTCACCTATTGAGGGGGGGCGAGACTCTCTGGCACAAGAAGTCGAGTTCCCAGTGAGATGTGAGACTTAATTATACGGGGCCAGGTGCAGGGCTTTGACAGGGAGGCTCAGGCATGGGGGATTGGGGTGCAGCGGACGGACCGGCTGTCTAGCTGTGGAGATTTAGTCGCACTGAGGCACAGGAGGGAGGAGGAGGAGGAATCCTGCTGACAGGCAGTGGCTGTGCAGAAAGAGGAGGAGTTCTGGGGACTTTCTTTTGCCTCTCTTTTGCCTGCCTGCTCACTCCTGTGGTGAACGGTGAAGATGCTCTTAACAAGCCCAGGTCGCTCAGTTGGTAGAGCATCAGGCTTTTAATCTGAGGGCCAGGGTTCAAGCCCCTGTCTGCGTGCTCAGCTTTTAAGTTGCCTTGTGTTCCAGGAGCCAAATTCTGTTCACAGCCACATGCGGATTCCCAGAAGCTGTGGCCATTTCCTGGAAAGGCTCCTTTCCTTAGCGATCAGAGAGAGGTCACATCCACAGGAGCAGGTGTAGAAAGCACAGTCTCTGGCTGCCAGGAAGCGGTGTGCCAACATAGTGTTCTCTACAATGGCGTTTAGATCGGGATAATTTACGTGGCTCAGCACCTCTGCCCAGGCAGCTCCCCCAGCCTGACACACACACACAGCCCCTGCATCCTCCTCAGCCCAGAGGTGAGCCCCCCAGCTGAGTGGGGAATCAGAACCCCCCGAAATTACCCTGGGACCAGCATGATCTGCCTCCGCCCTGCCCTGCTCTGCATGTATTCGGAGTGAGTCGGTTTCCCTGTCCTGCCATGTGTCTCTTCTCCTCCCCAGTTCCTTCCAAACCACCCCATGTCCCCTGCACCCCGGGCTGGGTCTCTGCCAACCCCCCTTCTCCCCTCCTGCCCCCAATATCTCCCTGCCCCTACAGGTCTATAGGGCTGGATCCCTCCCTCCCCCCTTCTCCCCTCAGTTCCTGCCTCTGGGGGTCTATGGAGATGGGTCTCTCCCCCGCCATCCCCTCTCCTGCCCCCCCATATCCCGCTGCCCCTATGGGTCTATGGGGCTGGGTCTCTCCCCTCATCCCCTTCCCCAATATCTCCCTGCCCCAGGCTGTGACGTGCTATGATGTGTGCTGGGGCTGTGCCGTGTGCTGGGGCCAGGGCCGGCTCCAGGCAGGAAAAAAAAAATCTGTGATCACAATCGGCGGCAGCTCCACTGCACCACTTTCTTCTTCAGCAGCAATTCAGTGGCAGGTCCTTCCCTCCAAGAGGGACCGAGGGACCCACTGCCGAATTTCTGCCAAAGACTCCGACATGCCGCCCCTTCCCCTGGGCTGCCCCAAGCACCTGCTTGCTGAGCTGGTGCCTGGAGCCGGCCCTGGCTGGGGCTGTGACGTGCTGGGACCTGCTCACTCCCCGAGGGCAACTCACTCACTTGAAACCAGCAGGACAGAAGGTGTCACGTGTCCATGGGCGGGGCTATGCAGATGAGCAGTGTCTGGCGGCAGTAGGGAGAGCAGCGAGATGAACCGAAGGAGCCCGGCGGAGAAAATTCTCTGCGTGTGGACAGAATCCCACCAGTTTTCTCTGTGTTGGGGGTGGGGGGCAGATTTCTTGATATCACAGCCCCTGGGGGAGGGGTTTGAATCATAAGTCCAAAGTGGGAGAACAACTCCCCCCACTTGTGCTCAGTCTCCACTAGGGGGCTGGGCTGGGATCACTAGGGAGGGAAGCACAGGGAAAAACAGTTTCCCCTATGGAACCCAGGAGTCCTGGATCCCAGTTCACTCCACCCCCAGAGCCAGGGATAGAACCCAGGGGTCCTGGTGCCCAGCCCCCTCCCTGCTCTGACCACTCAACCCCACTCCCCTCCCAGGGTGGTGCAGGGGTCACTGGGTCTGTGTCTCAGCTCAGCTAAGGGCCTTGACTGATTTTCCCAAAGTGCTTCCTTCTGAATCCATCCGACGAAGTGGGGATTCACCCCTGACAGCTCATGCTCCCACACGGCTGTTATTCTATAAGGAGCCACAGGACTCTTTGCTGCTTTTACAGATCCGGCACATCTGCCCCCCCTGCCCAGTCACTGCCCACCCCCGTGTGGGGGCACCAGCACTGTGCCGGGTCGTGATGGGAAATTGTCCAAGCTGGCCCAGGAGAGACGTGTGTGTCCCTGCTGCCCCTGCTGGTGGGGCTGAGCCCTACTCTGTGTGTGTGTGCATCTGTGACACTGTTTGTATCAGTGTGTTGCTGGGCTAACCACTAGGAAATGGCTTTGCAGGATTTTGTATTCTGCAGCAAGTCACACACACACACACACACATACACACACTCTGACGCACAAAGAGACTCACACAATCGCAAGAACACTCAGACACCACACACCCAGAGGGACATGCTAGCCCAACCCCCAAAGAGAGCAACAATCACCGCCCCCAGCCACACTCACAATCACCCCCCCACACACACCATAATATTCACAATCGTGCTCAGAGATACAACTGCACGCAGTTCACTCCCACAGCTCCCAATACAAGGACCTCCTGCCCCACACAGCATGTGCCAAGGCCTGCGGAACTCACTGCCACTGGATGGCTACCAATGAGAATGATCCCCTCATGCAGGATCATGTGCTTGGACCCTTTGTCCCCTCTTGGGGTGCGCTGTGCAGCGTGGCTGGGGATTGTGCAATGGCCCAGCACCACGCAACTAATCTCGGACACCACACGCCCTGCCCTGCCTCAACTGAGCTACTCTCCTGGTGCATTGGAGACCAGTACCCCACACCGTGGCACTCCTGCCCCACAGGGGGAGAGCTGCAGCCCCCGCCACATTCCGCAGAGGGGAGAAGGGTCAGGCCAGCCAGCCCTTGTAAGATGGGAAATCTCCACTGGGGTCGACGGTATGGGGCTGCGACATACAGAGAAATAGTTGTCGTGCCGGCAGAGGCGGCAGAGCGCATACACACACACAAGTGCAAACATACACAGACACATGCATGAATCCTGACACACACACACAATTGCTAATATACACAAACACCCGCACAAATCTAGCCAACACCAACACAAGCCTGAGAGCCAGGGGAGCAGAGCAGGCTGGGGCCGGGTAACTCCACTTCCCGCAGGAGGTAGCCAGCCCCCCATCCCCCACGGAGGCCTGGGACCAGCCCCCCCGCTGCGTGCCCCCCCGGAGGCCTGGGGCTCCAGCCTGCTCTGCTCCCCTGGCTCTCAAGCTTGAGGAGGAGGGGAACCGCCCACAGCACTCGCCGGCGGCGTGGCTGGGAGCCAGGAAGTGGACCAGGCTGGGGCTGGGTCACTCCACTTACCATGCAGGGAGTGCAGGGCGGGGCAGGGCTGGGGCCATGGGAAGAGCCGGGCAGCCCCTGCAGCAGCTCCCCACCCCAGCTCACCTCCACTCCGCCTTCTCCCCTGAGCTCGCCGGCACCGCTCCACTTCTCCCGCCTCCCAGGCTTGCGGTGCCAATCAGCTGTTTAGTGCCGCAAGCCTGGAAGGGGAGGAGAATTAGAGCGGGGGCGGCATGCTCAGGGAAGAAGACGGAGCAGAGGTGAGCTGGGACAGGGAGTGGTTCCCCTGCACGCCCCCCCCCATTGCTTGCTGCAGGCAGCCCTCCCCCCAAACCTCCCAGCCCCCTGCCCCAGCTCACCTCCACTCCACTGCCTCCCCTGAGTGCGATTTTTGGTGCCCCCAACCACTTGGCACCCTGGACGGCCGACTAGTTCGCCTAGTGGTTGCACCGGCCCTGGCCACTGCCTATCATCAGGATTCCTCCTCGGTGAGACTAAATCTCCCCACCTAGACAGCCGGTCCATCCGCTGCACATGCCCGAGCCTCCCTGCCAAAGCCCTGCACCTGGCTCCAGACAATTAAGTCTCACGTGTCGCTGGGAACTCCACTTCTTGTGCCCAGAGAGTCTCGGCCCCCCTCAGTAGCTGACCTGAGAAACACAGTGTCTGCAAAAGCAGCAAAGAGTCCTGTGGCACCTTATAGACTAACAGACGTACTGGAGCATGAGCTTTCGTGGGGGAATCCCCACTTCGTCGGACGCATCAGTGTCTGCCTTTTCCAAAGAAGTACCTAGAGGGACTTTTACCATGTGGCCTAATGGATAAGGCGTCTGACTTTAGATTAGACAATTGAGGTTTGAGTCCCTTCGTGGTTGTGCTTGTCGGTTTTACCTTTGTGCTGAAAGTCCTGCTCCTTCAGGGCCTGAACCTCTTCTTGGCTGCTCAGGCCAATGCTCTGGCTTCAGCTAGAGCCCGGGAAGGAGTTGGGGGTGGGCGTCACAAAGGCTGGGGCATGAGCCCCAGGTGCTTCAGTCTCGCCTTTGCCATTCCTGACTTGCCAAAGAAAATGGGCGGCTGCCGGGCTAGGAGTGTAGAGCAGTTTCCCTCTTCCAAATGTGCATCTGTCCCTGTGCTTGAGGGGTTGCTACATAGCGCCTTGGGAGCCTGGGTGTTTCTCTGCTTCTCGCCAGCTGGGAAAAGCCTCTTGGGGTAAAATCTCCTGCCCCATGGCAAAAGCGAGCACCTTGAGTGGGAACGGTAGAGGCCCCACCAGGGGGGCTGGCCCTGCTTTCCTACCGTCTTCGATAATGGCCACAGAGCATCAGCAGCCGCCCCGCATGCTTGTCTGCGGGTGGCCTTCAGTGGGTGTTTGGCATGGCAGGGAGCAGCCTGGCTGGGTGCTTTTGTGCCTGTCTGAAGGCCACACCTAGGCATGGTCCTGCCCTCCTCTAGCCCTGACCTCAATTGTTCTGTGGCTTTTAAGCCTTCCCTTGGAGCCATCAGCACCAGCCGCCTCTGCTCTAGGTGCCCAGAGGAGGAGAGGTGCTGGGCTCTGTGACGAAGTGGGGGATTTTCTTAGGGTTTGCTGTGTTTTCCAGTGGTTTGCATGCACAGGGAGTGGGACTCAGTGTTCCCAGGTGTTACTGGTTTAACGAGGTGAGGAAAGGGAGTTTGTTGCTACAGAAGACCGGAGAGGGACGTGGGACCCCGGCTGATGGCCTGGAGGATGGAGACCCCAGCGACTGGTGACCTGGTGACCCGGAGACCCAGCTCAGGAGTCACAGGCGGTTCTGGCCAGTGGGAGGACAATGGGCTGCGGGGAGAGAACCCCGTGACCAACCTGTTCCAGCCAGAGGAGGGCGGAGAGGAGAGGAGGCCCAGGCAACCCTGTTTACCTGGAGAAAAGACAATGGACAGCGGTGGGGCTTGGGGCCGGAGATATCGGAGGCCTAGCTAGGAAGCGGGGGGCTTGGGGCTGGCGAGGGAAGCAGGCAGAGCCCACCTGGCTGCAGGGGACTGGGATGTGCTGTTATTGTGAGAGGCCAGGTCTGAGGCCCTGAGAGTTTCCTGTGCTGTGTTCAACTCTCAATAAACCCTCCTGTTTACGCTGGCTGAGAGTCGCTCTGGGCTAGAGAACAGGGGCATCAACCCCTTTGGGGTGAGGAGGCCCAGGGGTCCAGAGCGCGTGGACTCCTGAGGGCCCACGGCGAGAGACAGACGTGCTAAGGCTCAGAGAGGGCAGCTCCAGGAGGTGGAGGGCCTGACCCCAAGAGAGTGGACCCCGAGAAGAGCTGTCGCACTGAAAGGGGCACCCCCCACGGACCGCATGGGGCCAAGAGTGGGCACGATCTGTGAGTCCGTGACAGGCAGTGACATCACAAAGGCCTTTTGCAGGACCTCAGACTATTGGCCCAAGGTGGTGGGGAGGTGGTGACCTCACAGAGAGATGCTGACATCAGCCAGGCAGGACAGGGCGAGGGGCCAGGAAACCTCAGAGACCCTGTGGCTTTGCTTCAGCAAGTCTCCTTCTCCAGGTCTCTCTTTGAGGACTGGGGAATATTGGGGTTCCGTGCCTGAGCGCCAGGAGGAACCTCTTTCGAGTTTTCTCCTTCCCTTTTAGTGATTTTACTAGAAAACAGCCGACCCTGTTTAGACGACAGTAAGAGCCTCCTCGAGGAAGGGGTGTCCTGGGGTGTCACAGTTCAGATGCCGGTGCTCCCCATTCAAGGAAGTTCCCACCACCCTGATCTGTGTTCGCAGGGTGGGAGAGAGCAGCCTCCACAGCAGTGATTTGCTCCTGGCTGCTGGAGCAGAGCAGCAGGCTCAGCTGTCAGAACTTCCTGGAGCTATGAACGGGGAGAGGCCCATGGCTCTGTAGCAGGACTGCAGGGCAGGCGAGTTCACAGAGGGTATTGTGGGATCCTGGCAGAGGCCAGTTATGATGATATAATGAACAGCAGTGTCTACACTGACACTCTGTCACTTTAAGTTTGCTGCAAAAGCTCTACTCTTCTCATTGAAGTGGTTTTATTTTGCCACCAAAACAGGGCAGTTTTGTCGCCAAACGTGGCATTGCAGTGTGTACACCAGCCAAAAGCTGCTGACCGAGGAGCGTTGTGTGTTTTCACACACCAGAGCAATATAATTCTGCTGAAATAACTTTGTAGTGCAGATCTGGCCAAAGATTCACACACACACAGCTTGCAAGGAAAACCTCACCTGCTCCTCTGCTTTGTGGGGCCAGGTGGGGTCCAGGGAGTCAGGTGTGAGCAGACACTGTACATTAGTCACAGGCAGGCTTTATGGTTTAGCTGGTTAAAGTACCTGTTTTGTAAACAAGAGATCCTGGGTTCAACTCCCAGTGGTGCCTTGTTGAGATGTTTTGAGAGCACCTGGTATTGGCTACTGTCAGAAGACAAAATATAGAGCTAGATGGACCTTTGGTCTAGCCCAGTGTGGTTTTCTTATGGTTTAAATTACACTCACAGGCACTGATAATAGAATTACTGAAAGTTTGGGATTTAAGAGCTGATAGGTCAGTGGGCCAAGCCCTCGTGGATGACCCCCTCCCTCTGGGACAGAGGCAGGTTTGGGCTCTCGCACCAAATGCTCATTGTGGCTGCCAGAATCTGTGGGCAGCTCATTTAGTTTCCACCCAGGGTTGAGTCCCTGGTTCACACATCGAGGATAACAACCCTTTGTTTCTCCTGCCCCAATAACATGGAGACTGGGAATGCAACACCAGCCACAAGTGATCATTTCGGCAAGCAACCCAACCTATTTCCAACATACTGTAAATCCACATGCAGACTCATACACGAAACCTTGCAAGAAAATCTTCCTGAGGGTCTGAAGCACCTGCTGCTGGAGGAAGGAGGGAGCTGTGGGTTGGGATTGAGGAGCAGCGTGAGGCGGGGGCCTGTGGATTGGGATTGAGGGGCACTGGGAATAGAAGGGGCCTGTGGGTTGGGATTGAGGGCACTGGGAATAGGAGGGGCTGTGGGTTGGGACAGAGGAGAAGGGTGAAGAGGCGCAGGCTCTGGTTGGGAGTGAGGCTGGGGACTGGGTCCCAATACTAAAATTTAGTGGTTAGATCAATGTTAGGACAGGGTGGCAGTGGAGGGATGAGTGAGTCCTAGACAACACAGTGAGTACAGTGCCTTCTTATTTTCCCCCTTTTCCACCCAGGCAGGCAGGTGAACTCTACAGAGGCACCTCTGGGCTTGCACTGACTAAGGACAACAGCTGTGAGTGGGGTGGGAGAGGGGATGGCTCATGTTAAAGGACTTTTGGTTGCTGGACTTATGAACCGTAGGGAGAAGGACACTGCCTAGCTTATTTGGGGGTGGGTCTTTCCCTCGTGGTTTATGTTTATGTGTTGGGGCTGCTGACATGACTTCTGCTAACCCTGGGCTTACATTGCAGTGTAGACATACCCTGAGAGGGCATCTAGACTGTGATAAAATCCCTGTGGCCCGGCTGGCCTGGATGATCTGATTTGGGCTCCTGGGGCTCAGACTGGAGCCCAGGCTCGGAGACCCTCACCCCTCGTGGGGTCTCGGAGGCTGGGCTGAAGCCCAAGTGTCTACACTGTAATTTTATAACCCTGCAGCACAAGCCCCACAAGCCTGAATCAACTGACCCAGGGTTTGAGAATAGTGACTTGGGTGTGTTAATGGCAGTGTAGACATAATGCTAGGCTATGTCCACACTGCAATGAAACACCCAGCGCTGTCCCTGTCCCAGAGGGAGGGGGGTCATCTGTGATGGGCTGGAACACTGAGCTATCAGCTCTTAACTCCCAAACTTTCAGTAACTCTGTTATCAGTGCCTGTGAGTGTAATTTAAACCATAAAAACAGCCACCCTGGGCTGGACCAAAGGCCCACCCAATGCTGTATTTTGTCCTCTGACAGCAGCTAATATCAGGTACCCAAAGAGTTACTCAACAAGGCACCACTGGGAGTTGAACTCAGGATCTCCTGTTTAGAAAGTAGGTGCTTTAGCCAGCTAAGTCATGGTGCCTACCTAGAGCTAAGACACAGTGATGCCCACAGCTGACTCCCTGACAGCTCCACCAGGGCCTGACACGCTTTGCGTGTGTTTGGATTCTGCAAAGCAGAGAAGCAGGTGAGCTTTTCCTTGCAAGCTGTGTGTGTGTGTGTGTGTGTGTGTGTGTGTGTGTGTGTGTGTGTGTGTGTGTGTGTGTGTGTGTGTGTGTGTGTGTGTGTGTGTGTGTGTGTGTGTGTGTGTGTGAATCTTTGGCCATGTCTGCACTACAAAGTTATTTCAGCATCATTATATTGCTCAGGTGTGTGAAAAACACACAATGCTCCCTCGGTTGGCAGCTTGTGGCTGGTACACACACTGCAATACCACGTCTGGCGACAAAACTGCCCTGTTTTGGTGACAAAATAAAACCACCTTGACGAGAGGTCTAGAGCTTTTTGCAGCAAACTTAAAAAGACAAATTGTCAGTGTAAATGCTGCTGGTCATTATATCACCGTGACTGGCCTCCACCAGTATCCCACCATGCCTGCCGTGAACTCGCCGGCCCTGCATTCCTGCTACAGAGGCTGGGCCTCTCCCATTTCATAGCTCCAGAAAGTTCTGACAGTTGAGTTCCCATCTGGAGGGAGGAATAGCTCAATGGTTTGTACATTGGCTTGCTAAACCTCCAGTTATGAGTTCAATCCTTGAGGGGGCCATTTAGGGACTGGGGCAAAAAACTGTCTGGGGAGTGGTCCTGCTTTGAGCAGGGGGTTGGACTAGATGATTTCTTGAGGTCCTTTCCAACTCTGATATTCTATGAATCTACACTGGGATTAGGTTGATATAACTGCATTGCCAGCCTAAGTAATGTAATTACACCAACCAAATTTTGTAGTGTAGACCTGTCCAAAGAATCACACACACACCTTGGGAGCAAAACTTCAGTTGCTCCTCTGCTTTACACAATCCAAACAGGAGCAACACTTGTCAGGTCCCAGTGGGGATTGGCAGAGAGTCAGGTGTGGGCAGACATGATGCTTTAAATAACAGCAGGTACCATGGCTTAGCTGGTTAAAGTGCCTGTTTTGTAAACAGAAGATCCTGGGTTCAACTCCCAGTGCTGCCTTGAGGAGTGGCTTTGGGAGACCTGGTATTGGCTACTGTGAGAAAACAAGATTCAGAGCTGGATAGACTCCTATGCTGCCCCTTCCTCCTGCTCACTGCTCTCCTCCCTCACTTGCCCTTACGGTCATTACAAAGTGGCAAGGCAGAGCCCTCCCATTTTTAAAGTCCTGGAGTGTTGTTCCCCCCTGTTCAGGCCCCCCTGGGGCCCTGCACTTCACACAGCTCTCCTGATTTCAGCTGTTAGTGAGGAGCCTCACTGCTAGCGCAGACTGGGCAGTTTCTTGCATGAGAGACACTCTCCCAAAGCAGGACTAATGCTTAGAGCTGGTTATCAGTGATTTCAGATCTGTTGGTCTGCAGCAAGACTCTCCATTGAGTCTTAACCAGCTCTGTTATTACACAGGGAAGAACAAAAGGGTGAAATGGTGCCTGGAACCCTTAAGAAGAATCCACCCCACCAAGTACCAACACTTGTTGCTATCCGCTCTCAGCTCAGTTTTGGGGTCACTCCTTGCCTTTATCAACCTGGGGGGGGGCTCAGAAAATCATAGCAAGCATGTTCTCCAGTGGTGCAATTAGTTAGTGCACAGTACTTATAGAGCAGTGCTGAGGAGCTATGCTGAGGTTGTGAGTTCAAGCTGCACCTGGAGCACTGGTTTCCATTAACCAAGTGGCATCATCCCCTCCTTTGGCCCTGTGGAATGTAGAATTCCAGCCCTGGGACACGGAGGAGGAGAGGAGACAAACATGCTCCCTTCAATTATTACCTCCTCTCTAGAGCACAGGTCAGAATCTACAATCCTTTCTCCCCCCACCCCAGCCCCTGTGCCAGGATCCCTCAAGCAGAGCCTGGAGTCCTGCCCCTGGTGTCTGTACTATTGACAAACTCTAAGTGACAGGGACAAAACACTCAAATCCGCCTGGTGCAGGAGCCAGGTTTGCTCTTCAAATTCTGTCGTTCGTACATTTCCAAGTCTGGGAATGTCCCACAACAGCATTGAATGGGAAGCTGCCTGCAGAACAGTTACAGTGCACAGAGCTCCTGTGGAGGAGGGGTGGGAATTAGTAACATTTTGAAGATCGTTTGGGAAATGAGCCTTTGCTGACAAGGTTTGTCTCTGTTCATATTTCACCTTCAGGTGTTATGTTGAGGGATCTTTAATATATTTTTGTGAGGTTAACAACTATCTCCTCAACTTAAAAATTGATGTCACTTGATTTTTGCATCTCCCTGTGAAAATACAACTGACACGTGTGGCTTTCTACAGGGGGTCATGATGTTAAAGTTGGGGAAATCAGGTCTTTGTACTTCTGTGGAGGGGGGGTTGCTTTTTTACAGCTGAATCACTGCCAGGCACACCGGGCTGTTTGCTGCACCCACTGTCCTTGCCGGGGCCCCTGCTGAACCCTGGGTGGCTGCACTGCCATGCTGGAGTGACTCTGCAGGGGGAGAAGCTGCTGTGGGGCAATGTAGAGCAGGTGCAGGAAGGAGACAGGGTCACTATTCACATTCTGAACTGCACAATTTTCCAAATTTGGGAATAGATTCATAGACTTAAGGTCAGAAGGGACCATTACGATCATCTAGTCTGACCTCCTGCACAATGCAGGCCACAGAATCTCACCCACCCACTCCTGTAACAAACCCCTAACCTACGTCTGAGTTATTGAAGTCCTCAAATCGTGGCTTAAAGACCTCAAGGTGCAGGGAATCCTCCAGCAAGTGACCCAGCCCCACGCTGCAGAGGAAGGCGAATGTCCGAGAACAATTCTAGTGTAAGGTGAACGCAGAGCAATGACACTGGAGGTGCCCAGACCTCCAATGGGGGCAGCGTGGAAATTAATAATGGGAAGATCATTTGCGAAATTAGTCGTCACTGACAAGCTTTGTCTCTGTTCCTATTTCACACTGTGATGTTAGTTAGAGGCATCAGGACAGGTTTTTACTATATTAATTAAACACTTAATTTTATTTACCCAAGCCAAAAACTTAGTGTCACTTATTTGTTCTCTGTCCTAGCAAGAATGAATTGAATTTCGTGACTTTCTGGAAAGTGCAGCGAGATGAAATGTGGGAATTCAGTCTGTGTGTTTGTGAGCTGATGTTTTCCTCTCACAGGTCAGTGCCTGCATTGAAATACCAAGAGGATCTAAGGGCTGGTGTACGCTGGGCACTGAACTGACAGAGCGACGTCTCTCAGGGTGTGAATCCCCCCTCCCCCCAAACCCATAGAGTTAAGGTGACCTAAGCCCTGGTTAGATAGTGGTAAAGAAAAGGAAGAATTGTTCTGTCAATGCAGCTATTACAGGGATGGGAAAACCCTCCAGTCACTGTCTACTCCAAAGTGCTATAGCAGTGCCACAGCAGCATTTTAAGTATAGACAGAGTGAAGCTAGATCTGGCTCCAATTTGCACTGTGGATGCTCAGGCACCAAGACTACAATAATGACAACAACAGCACAGTGCTTGCGTAGTTGGCAGGATTTAAACCTGCATGAGGTGACCCCAAGGGATTTCTAGTCCATCGCCTTAACCACTCGGCCACACCTACTTGATGTACAGCTGTTCCACTGCATGATAATTCAGTTCTCACTGAATTGTCACTTCAAATTGTTTGCTCAGACCAGCTTCCCAGCACACTCACGGCTGCGCATCAGTGTAAGTGTGTCCAGGGCTGAACAGTGAGAATTCCTGCCCATTTCCCTTCTGGCTGGAGCAGGCTGAGAGTGTGTTTGTGTTAATGGCATTGCTGTAGATTGTTGTTCATTCCCCACTCTGACAATACAGGGAATAAGGGAATCTCTCTGATTTACCTAACTACTTTTGTTGTTACAGTGGATGAAATGACATTTTCCCTATCCCTGCCCTGTTCCTGCTCTTTGTTATAGTTCAATATATTTTAACTGAGGAAAATGATAATAAAAATATCTGCTCTCAGCACAACCTGAAGCAACATCAAAGCAACGGGGAATGAAACAATTTGTTCCCGAAGAAGGAACTTGATGACTAACAATTGCTTTGAAATGGGGGAACAGTCAAACCGTGACGCTCAGGCTTTGGCCAGCCCTAATCAAGGCATTTCTCACATTCTCTCCCATGTGGCTTGTCTGATGTCTAATAGGGAACGTCCTCTGATTGAAGCTTTTCCCAAATGCAGAGCATGTGTAGGGTCTCTCTCCACTGTGGATTCTACGATGTCTGACAAGGTTTGAGCTGTCAATGAAGGTTTTCCCACACTCAGAGCATGTGTAGGGTCTCTCTCCTGTGTGGATTCTACGATGCCTGCTCAGGCTAGGGCTCTGTTTGAAGCTTTTCCCGCACTCAGAGCATCCATAAGGTTTCTCACCTGTGTGGATTATCTGAGGTGTGATAAGGGCTGACGTCCGACTGAAGCATTTCCCACACTCAGAGCACGTGTAGGGTTTCTCTCCTGTGTGGATTCTCTGATGCGCGACAAGGGCATATCTCCAACTGAAGCGTTTCCCACACTCAGAGCATCCATAAGGTTTCTCACCCGTGTGGATTCTCCTATGTGTGATAAGGTAGGAGCTCCGACTGAAGCTTTTCCCACACTCAGAGCACATGTAGGGTCTCTCTCCTCTGTGGATCCCCTGATGTGTGAAAAGGTCTGAACTCCCATTGATGCTTTTCCCACACTCATGCCATGTGTAGTGTGTCTCTTCCAAGTTGATTCTCTCGTGTGTAATAAGGTCTGAGAGGCTACTCAGGTTTTCCTCTGGCCTCTGCTGAGACTCACAGGCTTTTGCTTTTTCTGGGAGTGCACAACTCTCGGAAACATTCCCTTTGGGTCTTCCTGATAATGTCCTATGTGGTTCTACTTGCTCAGCATCTTCCTGCTGGGGATTCTCCTCATTCTCACTCACCATCCCAACACCTGATGGGAGACAGATAGAATCCAGACATAGGTCACTCCCTGCGCCGGAGAGAAAGGAAATCTCAGAGACAAGGGAAAAAGGGATGAACAAACCAAAATACGTGTGGGAGAGATCAAACCTATCAGGAGCTCATTTTCCTCAAACCCTTCCCCAGATGAGAGAGGAAGGGATCCGTTCTGGGTGTGCATCTCACCACAACACTCAGGGGAAAGTGAGATTGGGGAGGGACCTGCTGCCAGTTGTCAGTTAGGGTAGGTGGGAAGCCATGAGTGACATCCGCCTAATGATTCCACATCTGAAGGGAACAATCCTGAACTTGCAGAGCTCACAAGGTCTTTGTAGGGCATCCCAAATGTTTCCTGTATTCATGGAGAGTTTTTGAGTTGGTTTAACCAATCCCTCACCTGTGCAGGCAGCTCTCGGGAGCACTTCTTTCTCAGAGCCCTGGCGGTCTGGGACCCACGGCTCTTCCTCGTTCCAGCTGCGAGATCACATCAGGTTTGGAATTTAGAAACCCTACGCCAGGCAAAGAAAACAAGGGAGGTCAGTGGAATTTGTGGGATACTTGTCACAAAGAATAGTCCACGGTTTTAACCGCAGCTCATTTTAAGCAGTAACGTCCCAAGGCCAGCTTCCTTGGCTCAAAGTGGCAGGAGAGTTATTATTATTATAAATCATATGTATTACCTTAGTGCCTAAGGACCAGCTAACAGTGGGTCCCCATTGTGCTAGGCAAAGTACAAACACAGAATAGTAGATGGCCCATGCCCTAAACGATTTACAATCTAACTAGACAAGACAACCACAGAATGGGGGAAGGGGTAGAACCACCCGATAACGAAATAGATCTTAAGATGCTTAAAGAAAATTTAGTTTGATAGCATCCTGTCTGGCAAGAAATCACTTATCAACAGTTGTGGTACCCTCATTTCTGTATTGTTTTATCTTTATGTCCACCACTTTTCTGGTTCTGTAATTGTTTCTGCCAGCGGTATAATTAATTTTGCTGGGTGTAAGTTAATTAGGATAGTAGGATATAATTGGTTAGGTAATTATGTTGCAATACGTTAGGACTGGTTAGTTACATTTCAGTAAAATGATTGGTTAAGGTGTAGCTGGGAATATGACTATATAAACTGGGGTCAAACAGGAGGGGGAAGGGAAATTGGAATCAGGTTTATTAATGGGGGAAATGGGAACAGGGACACAGACAAGGCTCTATGGCCTCAGAGCTGGGAAGGGGGATGCAGGCTAAACGCTCTGCGGCCTCAGAGCTGGGAACGGGACACTGGGGAGCAGACTCTCTGGGCGTACAGTGATAAGCCCGTCTTGTGTTAAGGGATTCGGATTCTGCGTGCTTGGAAATAACCCCAATAAACATCGCACTATCTGCCCTTCGGACTTCTGGTCTTTTGCTGCTTGCTGTCTGCGTGACAAGAACAAGGGAAGTGGGTGGGGGAAGGGAAAGCCCTCTAACAAAACTGACACGACCTGATAACCAAGAGGTGAGCCTTAGGGGAAGGTTTTAATACACTTTGTAACTGATGAGGGATTCCCACGAGGACTGATGAGGGTGCAATGGTAAATACACATTTAGATCCTTTTCTTGTTTTATCTCTTTTTCCCATAAGGCTTAACATCTGGTGCAGTGTCATGGATGCACAGGATCTGTGCAATGCCCTGGCTTTTAAACAGTCCTTGGGAGGTGCCCCTTGAGTGCGCTGGACCCCCAAGGGGTCCCACTCTTCCACAAGGAGAGACCATGTAGCTTCAACACTTGAGACTGAGCCTCTGGATTCAACACTCCTATTTCAACCTGTGAGCTCTGCCAGCAGGTCCAGCTGAACGACACTCCTGTTCAGAGACTGCTCCTCATTCATGCTTCAATGCACCTCAGCAAGTTTTTGCTGTGACACTGGGCAGACTGTTAAAATATAGCAGGGTTTATTAGTCAACTGAAACACAGCATTAGAAAGGCTTTAGATTAGGACAGAGAAGCAAAGAAGACAATATAGTCCATATTGGCCAATGCTCTTGAGCCAGGCTGCTGTTAAAAAAATCCCCTCCATAAAAGTATTAAGCGTAGTCTTGAAGCCAGATATGTCTTTTGCCCCCAATACTTCCCTTGGAAGGCAAGACTAAACTCCCTAGTGTCCACTTTATAGCCACTGGTTCTTCTTCTTCTGCACAGCATCGCTCGTGGAGAACAAGGACCTGCACATCTACAGTCGTACTCTATCTTTGTTTCAAGAATGAAAACAAACTACCGCCTCAGAGGACCAGAACGGATTTCAGCTGATGGACAGCTTTCCTCAGTGTTTGTACATTTTTACAGGAATATATTGAATGATGAAATTCATTTCACGTCCCCGTTCAGCGGAACTCCTGAACATACAGGAGATGGATATGAAAATATAGATCAATTAAAAAAGAGGACATGTAAGAGAGCAGCTGGACTTGAACCAGAAACCTCTTGATCCACCCTCAAATGCACCACCACTGAGTTCCCTGAGGCAGCTGAGTGTTGCAGCCAGTGATCTTGAAGAGTATGAAGGGGACACTTATTTCAAAGAGCTTCTCTTCCATTCCCAGACATGAGTGGTTTTAAAAATGGAGTTTCATTACATTTTCTATGTGCATGTAAACACCACAGCTTGCACAATCCCCACAACTGCTCAGTCTCACCAGAGCACAATAACTTTGGAGGCCCCACACCCAGCTACCCAGCTCTGCGGCCTTTAACCTCTTCAGCAGTTCTCCAATGCCTTAAAGCCACAGGGCACAGCATGGAATTTGACCCCATTAATCCTAAATCAATTTGGATGAAAAATCTTTGCAAAAATAGTTCGTTTTCCAAACCAAAAGCATCTCCCGTTTGTGGCGTCCCCTTAAAGTGTCTCTTTGCACACAAAGAGGAGACACTTTAATTTGGAAACGAGATAAGATGCTTCAGTCAGGGTAAGCAGTTGCTCCCTTCATGATTGAAAGATCATAAAATGCCAGTAAAATTGACTCTTTCAGCCCTTACACAGCAGACCCCACTGACGGCATCTCCCCGGGGCCGGGTGGAGCCAGCTCACCTTATCAAACCTTCCCATACCCGGGGGAACGGGAAAGTGCGAGGCTGCAGCGCCACCTAGCGGCCACAGGACAAATCGCCGGCTGCTGCACCTGTGGGCACTGGGAGTTCGCTTAACATGGAAAGCTGCCTAATGCAAGGTTGGCAAAACGGGGGTCTGCTGCACTACATCATCATCTGCAATGACTCAACCCGATAGGACACCTCCTGTGCTACGCTGCTACTAGTGACCCTCTCAAACAGGTCCCCACAGCTCCCCAGCCTCCCCCCACCAGGAGGCAGCTAGGAGAGGCTTGTTACACTGCTCTACAGCCAAAATGCTTCTGAAATAAATGGAGTCCAACTTTACTAACTCTGGGTCACTGAGAACGAAAATGATGCTTAAAATTCTTGATTGGCTCTAGTTTTCAAGATATGCTATTGGGTCAGTATTTATGACCCTTGACTTGGGAATGGCGGAGGATGAGTGAGTTATAAAGGGACGGGATCTCAATTTAAACCAGTAATGACTAAAATACATCTTTGACTGGATCTATGAATAAATCTATGAATGGCTTTGGACAGTACTTGCTTTTTAGGCAAAACAATGAAGGATACAATCTGAAGCTGGTATTGCCTCAGACATGATATGAATTGCATCATGTTATTCCTAGAAGTCATGGATGATGCAATCATAATGAAGCTGAACCAATTGCCCTATATCAGCTCTAGAAATCATACAGTGTCGTGCTCTCTTATTTGTCAGTGTTTGATTTTGCAAAGGGACCCATTTCTCTTTAGCCAAAGTGAGCAGAGATGCCTCGTACTTGTGTGAACAGTGCAGATAACTTGTGCTATGTTTGTGGTGAGGTGACTTTTACATCACAAAAGTGCAGTATAAACACTATGGTTAAGAAAGCCTATCACTTTTCTTTTGGCTGCAAAATTGGAGATCAGGTGTGTGTTGGAAGCAATGAGTGTGGCAATCTCAGTGAGCCGACGGAGGGTGACGGTGGTCAGAGAGAGACAACGGAAGGTTAAAGGGGCAACGATGGGCATAACGATGATGATTGTGTTGTATTTCATTCCTTAGATCTGGTGCCAGCGCCCGGCCCTTTAGCCTTGTAGTTTACCAGGAGTAAAACTAAATATCTGTTGAGATACAAGGGAGAGTCTGTGTCCATTCCTGCTAGCTGCACAGGACTTTGACGTTGCTGCTTTCAATCCTCCGGCCCTGCCGAGACAAGGAACAATTCAGGCCGTGACTGAACTGAAGGAGGGAGATGATTTTCTGACAGGGAGGGACGGCTCCTCTTAAAGGTGTTTGGCAGGCAGCCTCCATCCCAGGTCTGTCCCGACAACACCCAGTTGAAAAGGGACTCTCCTCAGCCCTCCTCAGCCCGGTGAAAACGAGCGAGTGAGTGAGCGTGGGGGAGAGAGAGCGACGGAGGGTGATGGATTGAGCGGGCCGGGACCTCGGTGAAGGGGCAGGATGAGGGTGTTCAGTTTTGTTGGGTCAGAAAGTTGGCAACCCCAGATCCAGGGGAAACAACTCAAACACCCAATGAGTCTGGCCAGGGGCAGGACATCAGCTTTGAGGGGAGGGGTGGGTGTGGCAGTGACATCACAAAGGCCTTTTGCAGGACCGCGGCCTATTGGGCAAAGGTGGTGGGGAGGGGGTGACCTCACAGAGAGACCCCGACATCAGCCGGGCAGGACAGAGGTGCAGGGCCAGGCCAGTCTCTGAGACCTCCCGGCTTTGCTGCCGCAAGTCTCCTTCGCGAGGTCTCTCCTCGAGGGCTGAGAGAGAATTAGGATTCAGAGTTGTGAGCATGAGGAGGAACCTCTGTGGAGTTTTCTCCTTTCCTGCCACTGATTGTGCCGAAAAGAAACTTCCCTTTGACAAGGTAAGAGGCTCAGAGAGGTTTGGAACCTGTTCCGTCTGATCCACCTGGCGCAGGCAGCATTCTAGGCACAGACAGCGCTGGCTTCAGGTGGCAGAATTTGATTTCCTCCCTAGGTTTTGATGGTTGGAATCCCTGGGGACATTGGGGTTTGTCCTTTTTGGTTTCCCTTTTCCTCTTTCCTCCCTCCTTTCGCCTCTTCTCTTGCTTCTTTTTTCCCTTTTCCAGCTTCCCTCCCTCTACCTAGGAGGGATGGGTCTGGAGTGCGGGCAGGGGAGGGGTATTGCTCTCATTGCGGGAGGTCCTCACCAAGAGGTGGGGCTGGATCTGAGAGTGATCCCCTCTGATGGTGACCTGGGCTGTCCTTTGGGACATCTGGTGAGACCCCTCAGCCGCCCGCCCCTCAGAGTCTCAGTGGTGATTGGCCGAGCAGGGCGCTATCGTGAGCGAGGAGACTCAGGTCCTTTTGGTCTTTTTTCAAATCAGGCAAAGAAGTCACAGCCGATCCAATGTACGGGATTAATCTTGCTGCTTCTCTCCATTAATTGTCTCTTAGCAGGTCATGATTTCCTCTAATGTTCTAGGTCTTCTAAAATACTTGCTGAATAATTACTATGAACCCCTGTTGGTCTGTAGCTCAGTTGAGAGCACTTTATTCTGATCAGTCAGCGTATGAAATTGAAGATCTGAGAGAGAGGTTGAATGTCAGGAGCAGTGTTTCCTCTAATTTGCTATGTCCGTGTGCGGAATGAATTTTGTTGTGTGCACCAATACGGAGGTGAGGTGTGACACATCACCTGTCTATTGGTGCTCATTCCAAACTTCATTCTGCACATGGATGGTGTGTGACGGGGTGAGGCTGAAGGGTTAGGAGTGTGGAGGGGGGCTCAGGAAGGGCAGAGGTTGGGGTGCCAGGGCTCCGGCTGGGGGTGCAGTCTCTGGGGTGGGGTTGGGGATGAGAGGCTCAGGGCTGGAGCAAAGGGTTGGGGTGCAGGGGTGTGAGGGCTCCGGCTAGGGATGCGGCCTCTGGGGTGGGGCTGAGAATAAGGGGCTTGGAGTGCAGGTTGCCCCAGGGAGAGAGGACTCCCCCACAGCTCTCTCTCACCACAGCAGATCAGGGTCAGGTGAGAGGGCACCTGTCTCCTGGCCACAGCAGCGCTGGTGGGGCTGGGCTGGGTCGGGCTGGGGCAGGGGGAGGGAACAGGATTTATTTTTCCTAAGTCAAAAGGGGGAAGGGATGGAGTTATGCTTCAGTTTTTACCTTATAAACTTAAGTCCTGTCTAACCTACAGGACGCTATGGGAATAAGACACCATGTCATGTGGTGACATCACAAGAGCAGAGGATGTGAGAACTACAGCAACTGAGAGGGTGGGGGGGTTAGAATCAGATTGTTTCAAATGCTGCATTAGTCGGCTGACATTTAACAGCAACGCTTAGCTAACACAATGGAGAAAGGAATTCTCTGCTAAAGATTCAACCTGCCCCTTTGGCCAACTCTGCCCCTTCCCTGACCGGAGTGTGCTCAGAACAGCCCCCCCCACACTCACACCATCACCCCCCACACAAGCCCACAGCTGGGCACCCAGCACAAAGCAAGGGAGGGGGTTGCTTGGCTTATTTTACTTTTTACTTTGCAAAAGGTTTTTTAAAAAGCATTTTCTGCTCCTGTTCCCCATGATGGAGAAGCAGGTGGTTGTGGGGAAGGGGATCTGCGAGTGGTGGAGTCGGGAACTTGGGGCGAGGCAGTGGGAGGGGAGTGTGTGAGGGGGGAAGGGGCAGTCGGGGTGAAGGGAGGCTAAAGGGGGTCAGGTCAGGCAGCTGGGTGCGGGGTTTGGGGGGAGGCTGAAGGAGGCAGTTGGATGTAGGGGGGAGACTGAAAGGGCAGCTGGGGAGGAGCCTGGGGGGCAGGGGAAAGCTGAGGGGGACAAGGAGGGGAAGGGACCGGGGCAGTTGTGGGAGGCAGAAGGGGTAATGGGGGAAGTTGAGGGAGGATAAAGGGGGTGATGGGGGCAGTTGGGGAGGCTGAAGGGGTGATGGGGCAGTTGGGGGAGGCTGAAGGGGGCAATGGGTTGAAGGAGGCCGGGGCAGAGAGGCTGTTGGGGGGCTGCTCGTCCCCACGGGAGGGGAGGAGGAAGAGGAGCTGCTCTTCTTTCTGAAGCTGTTTCCTGTTAGATCTTGCAACTTCACTGTTCCTGAGCAGGGTCCTGTGATGAAAAGGAAACTAGAGAGATTCGTGGTCCTGCTTTCAGCAGGGGCTTAGGCTGGATGACCTCCTGAGGTCTCTTCCAACCCTAATTGTCTATGATTCTGTGTTTCTGTGGAGGACAGGTCCATCAATGGCTGTTGGCCAGGGTGGGCAGGGATGGTGCCCCTAACCTCTGTCTGTCAGAAGCTGGGAATTGGGCGACAGGGGGTGGGTCACTGGATGATCCTGTCTGTTCATTCCCTCTGGGGCACCTGGCACCGGCCGCTATCGGCCGACAGGACACTGGGCTAGATGGAGCTTTGTTTTGACCCAGTCTCGCCGTTCTTCTCTTCTAAAGCTCTTCTCACATGCTCAGTAACAGCTGCAAGCTGCTGCCCTCACACACCATCAGAATCTGCTCCCTGCAATCAAAGGCCGGAAAATCCCCCTGAAGCGGGGAAATCGGAGGGGCGGGATGGGCAGATGGACAAAACTGGGACAGGATCTGGGGTTCAGACGGGGGCTGCCATGCCAGGTAGGTGCAGAAGGGAAACCCCCCAGCTAGAGGGAGGCAGAGGGGATAGAAGTCCCCACAGATGGGGTGAGCCGGCAGCAGCAGTTCCAAACTAGGGTGTGGTGGATGGTAGAAGGACTCGTGTTCCTCGCAGGATGGTCCATCTCAGCCCCCCCTCCCCAGGGCTGTGGTGTTAAAGGCCCCGAGTGGCCCAGTGCCCAGGCTCCACCGCTCTGCTCTAGCTGAAATGGTGACTGAGCTGCCAAGGGAGATGTGATTCAGGAAATAGTTTAAACCTCCTCCCCATCCCCTCATCATAAAGCAAACTGATACTTTTAGACGTGTTTACGCCGTTTCAAAGAATTCCTGGCCAGTTTCCGTCTCGGTAACATGTCTGCTTGGAGCCTCAGAGTAGCTCAAGATTTGTCTTATCTGCTGCTCTGATTGCCTGAGTTAGTCTCCTGTCCTGAGCTCCCTGGAGTTCTGCACCTTTTCATTGTTTATTTCTAGCAATGGTATTTGGATGACAGTGTCCAGTAGTTCAGGCACCCAGCTGAGAGGCAGGAATTAGGACACACCGGGGAGCTGATCCCCCTGCCCCACTCGCGCTCATTAGTTAGCCCCAATGAACCCCTTCAAAGGGAGAGCTGGACAGAGCCCCACCACGGCACACTGCTTCGTGCACTGACCTGAAACATGGGGGACCCTGGTTCAAATCCTTTCTCCCTTGTGGACAGTGGCGGGGGGCAGGGGTGATGCTGGCAGCCCAAGCTCATGCCGGTGGCCTCAGGCCTCCCTGAGGCACAGATCTAGCCCAAAGGCAGACTTGCCTAGGTGGCAGGATAGCCCTGAGTGCCCAAGGGGACTGTCTGTGACTCCTGCTCAGGCTGTTCGTGTGCCTGGGGAGTTCGCTCTCGGGGGGTGGAAGCTCCCAGTCCCCATGGGGGGTGCCCTGGTGTGTAACAGTCTGCCCTGAGCTTGGTACTCACGTCCCTGAGCTACTCTCTGCAGCTGGACAGAGGGAATTGAACCTGGCTCTCCCACATGGCAGGTGGGTGCTGGGAGCACAGGACCTATCTGTGAGAGAGGGCAGGGCTAGGACACCTCCCGTTGTCAGTGTCTCCTGGGCGGGCTTGGCTGGCTCCCTGCCTGGGGAGCTGGTGGCTGTGAGTTGTGTTGTAAGGTGCCTGTGTCGCCCGTGCATCGTACAGGGAGTTCAGGCCCCTAACTCCGCTTAGTGGATCACTGGGTTGTTCCTGTAAAAGCAGCAAAGAATCCTGTGGCACCTTATAGACTAACAGACGTTTTTGCAGCATGAGCTTTCGTGGGTGAAACAACAATTCGGTTGTTCCTGGATTTTCTCGCTGCTGAAACCAGGTCCAGTGACGCTCAGCACTGCCCCCCCTCAGTCCCGTCACGGGGTGTAGCCAGTCCGGTCTCTGCAGAGCCCAGCTGAGCAATGCCTGATTGACATGGGTGTGCACAGGAGAAGAGACAGAGCACAGGCTGGAAAGTGACACATCACAGCAAAGCCCAAACGCTCCGCCTAGGGGCACGATATTCCCTGTGGGTGCTGGGGGGACACGCTGTGATGGGATCCGCTGTGCCCCCGAACCCTCTCCAGCCTGGGCTGTCTCCCACAATGCCCTGCTAGTGACCAGCAGCAACCCCTCCAGGCGCTGTTATCCCTCGGCACAACGGCATGTGGAGCGGCTTGATTGCATGGATGCTCCCGGAGCCACTCGTGAATCCCACAGTGAGGTGCCCGCCAGATCCCCCCAGCTCCCAGCACTGCACCTCAGGAATATGCTGTGTGTGTTAGTAATTGGTTCCCCACTTCCCCACTGGAAGGTGGAGCTACACCAGGAACATGGGGTCTGTGGGGTCGCGGTTTGGGTGGGTTATTGGAAGAGCGGGGAGGACTAGTCTATGGCAGAAGCCTGCGATTTGCCTTGCCTGCCCGGCTTGCGCTTTTGGCTTCACTTTTGGTTTTTGATTTTTTTCCTCCACTGTCATCAGTTCATCCCTTCCCACTGAACTGCCCAGTGCCTGGCTTGGAGGTGGAGGCAGGAGGAGAGAGACAAGGGTGAGATTTCAGCATCTCCAGTAGCCCCAACAAACACTGTGGGGTTTTAATTCATAGCTGTTGTCGGTCTGGGGGAGACCCTGGTGCACCAGCGGGGGAGGGTGTCTGATGGGGTTGGTGGTCTGGCTGGGGGCAGACATTGCATCCCCTTTCCCACTGCTAATTGAATGAGAAGACAGACATCCCTGTGGAGCAGATAAGAGCCTCAGAGAGGTTTCATGTTGTTGTTTCATGTTGTCCTAGGTTTCCTTCCTATGGACTGCATCACCAAGTGGAATTCATGGCAAACCATTGCCATTATGCAGTAAAACATCTTTAAGACTTCGTCTTCGATGAATCAATGAACAGTCTCCACTCATGTGGATTGTGAAAGATGTTGCAATGTCCTGGTGAAATCGCTCGCCCAAAACTGTGGAGCTGCAGTAGTGCTGGGGCAGTGATCCCCACCAGTGACCTGGGCCATCCTTTGAGCTCTCTGGTGAGACCCCTCAGCCTCCCATCCTCAGTCTCTACCCTGATTGGCTGAGCAGGGCGTTAATGACAGGGAGGAGACTCAAGGCCTTTTTGTTCTCTTTTAAGACCAAGTAAATAAGTCATAACCAGTTATATGTTTCATGGATTGTGCTGCTTCTCTGCATTAATTGTCAATTCTCCTTTTTCAGCCTGAGCATCTCCCTCTTTCAAGTAGGGATAATAATGATCTGCTCCTACCTACCTCAACACACTCACTCTTCCCCAACACACATACACGGTCTCGCCCCACACACAAACAGTCTCCACACTGCAGCTGAAAAGCAGCTGGCAATCTAGTAGGATGACCCTGGAACAATGGGATAGAGAAACCTGCATCACTGAAAGTGCAGCCACAAAGACACCACACACCAGCTTCCCCTAGCTGGCAAGAATCAAACCTCCACAGAAAGATCCCTATGGTATCGTAGGCCAGCTTCCTAAGGCCTCAGCCTCAAGCACTTAACACAGGGAACTTTCTACACTCTGGTTCTGTTCTAACGGAAGG
This sequence comes from Mauremys reevesii, assembly GCF_016161935.1. NCBI lineage: Eukaryota > Metazoa > Chordata > Testudines > Geoemydidae > Mauremys > Mauremys reevesii. The sequence goes on from NW_024100876.1 coordinate 201,698, forward strand.
ATCATTTCCAAGTGTTCGCTCAGACCAGCTTGCCCAGCACCCTCACTGCTGTGCATCTCTGTATGTGTGGCCATGGCTGAACAGCAAGAATTCCTGCCCATTTCCCTTCTGGCTGGAGCATGCTTACAGTGTGTTTGTGGTTAATGATTTTGCTGTAGATTGTTGGCTTCCTGCTTTGGCAATTCAGACAGTCCCTTTTCCCAACATATCTCCAGCACATCAGTCCCTGGCTGAGTCTCCTGGGCAATGGAAAACATCCCTTGTTTGGTGCTGCCAAGGGGATCATGCAGAGCTGAGATGTCTCTCGGCTTGGATCAAAGGGGAATATTGGATGGAATTTATCACACAACCCTCCCTGCTCCTCAGAGCCCCATGGGGAGAATGTAGAGAAGGGGGAGTCATTCCTCCCCTGCACTCCCAGAAGAGTTGCTAGGACTCCTTCCTGCCAGCTACTCACCCCTGGATTCATCCTTAGCTCCTAGGATCTTTCTGCTCCAAAGGCTCCATAGTCCTGGGGTGGGAGGGTGTCACTGCACAGTCTGAAACACAAGGAGGTTTCTGGAATTGAAGGAAGGAGCAGAAAATGGAGAGGAAAGAAACAGAGAAAACGCCTGTCTCTCTCTCCCTTCACCCCCATCAAGAAATGTTACCAAGTACCAGCGTTAGGGAAATGGTGCCCTGGGCAAAACTTGTACTTTGGCAATGTTCTTGGTTCAGGCTTGTAGCAGTGATGGAATAAACTGCAGGTTCAAATCAAGTCTCTGGAGTACATCCACAACTGGGATGGGCCATTCAGTCCTTTGTACAGAGCTTCAGTTTGTAGCCAAGTCCTCCAGAGGTAGGAAGCAGGACTGAAGACCAGATGGAGATGAGGCATCAGTCTTTTATAGTCTCTTGCCATGTGGTCTTTGCTTTCTTTGTCCCAAGGACACTCTATCCAGCACGCGACATAGAAAAACCTTAGAGTTCTGTCCATAGGCAGGTCCCTGCACACCTTGCTGAGCCACAAGGCATATCTGCCTTCTCTCAATGGGTCAGTTGTATAGCTGATGGTCCTTAATGGGCCATCAAGCAGGCTAGGCAGAGCTGACACCAATTTGTCTGGCTGGGGTGTTCCCCAGAAGCATAGCACAAGTTGGAAATACAGGCAGCATAGAGCCAATATTCATAATGTCAACTACAAAAATGATACATATCTAGAGATAGCATAATTATAATCAGCCAATCATAACCTCTCCATAGACCCTTTATGTGACCACCTTTATACAATATTGGCTGCAAATATAGAACAGTGGTTGGAACGGTGATCTATACAGTTACAGATTATGTCAAGAAGGTCACAGGAGGTGACATGGTATCAGTGAGACTGATACTGGAATACTGCCTCCAGTTTTGGTGTCCTCATTTGAAAACGATGGTGTGAAATTGGAGTTGAGGCAGCAAAGAGCCACCAAATGTTCTGAGGGCTGGAGAAAAATGCCTTCTAGTGAGCTATTGAAAGAGCTCAACCTGTTTAGCTTCTCAAAAGAAGATTGAAAGGTGACTTCATTGAAACGTTGAAGTGCCTTAATGGAGATAAAAGATTGGCTATTAAAGGTCTCTTTAATGTAGCAGAGAAAGGCATTAAAAAACCCAATGGCTGGAAGGTGAAAAGAGACAAATTCATATTACAATTAAGGCACAAATATTCAACAGTGAGGATGATTCACCACAGGAACAAGCTACCAAGGAAATTGGTGCATTCTCCATCTCGTGACGTCATTTCATGAAGACTAGATGTCTTTCTGGAATGTGTTTACCCCAAAAGTAGCTCTTGTGTCATACAGGAGGCCTGTGATATGCAGGGGTCAGATTAGATGCTCTAATGGTCTCTTCTGGCCATAAAGTCAACTAATTTCTGAAAAACTAAGTGTAGCATTGGGAGCAGCGTCTGATGTTTTATTGTCTAGCCGGCTTGCTTCCTAGAATGGCTCCTTGAGTGGGGTGATCCACAGGGAATAGCTCAAACCTCCAAAGTGCCTGGCCAGGGGCAGGACATTAGCCCAGCAAGGACACTGCTCCTGACTTTCAGCCTCTCTCTCACATCTTGAATTAATGGAGAGAAGCAGCAAGATTAATTCCATACATTGGATTGGTTGTGACTTATTTGCCTGATTTGAAAAGAGACCAAACTGACCTGAGTCTCCTTGGTGTCGATAGCCCCCTGCTCAGCCAATCAGCACTGAGACTCTGAGGGGCAGGAGGCTGAGGGGTCTCACCAGATGTCCCAAAGGACGGCCCAGGACACCATCAGAGGGGATCACTCTCAAACCCAGACCCACCTCTTGGTGAGGACCTCCCGCAATGAGACCAATACCCCTCCCCTGCCCGCACTCCAGACCCATCCCTCCTAGGTAGAGGGAGGGAAGCTGGAAAAGGGAAAAAAGAAGCAAGAGAAGAGGAGAAAGGAGGGAGGAAAGAGGAAAAGATAAACCAAAAAGGATACACCCCAATGTCCCCAGGGATTCCAATCATCAAAACCTAGGGAGGAAATCAAATTCTGCCACCTGAAGCCAGCGCTGTCTGGGCCTAGAATGCTGCCTGCGCCAGGTGGATCAGACGGAACAGGTTCCAAACCTCTCTGAGCCTCTTACCTTCTCAAAGGGAAGTTTGTTTTCGGCACAATCAGTGGTAGGAAAGGAGAAAACTCCACAGAGGTTCCTCCTCATGTTCACATCCGTGAATCCTAATTCTCTCTCAGCCCTCGAGGAGAGACCTCGCGAAGGTGACTTGCGGCAGCAAAGCCGGGAGGTCTCAGAGACTGGCCTGGCCCTGCACCTCTGTCCTGCCCGGCTGATGTCGGGGTCTCTCTGTGAGGTCACCCCCTCCCCAACACCTTTGCCCAATAGGCCGAGTTCCTGCAAAATGCCTTTGTGATGTCACTGCCACACCCACCCCTCCCCTCAAAGCTGATGTCCTGCCCCTGGCCAGAATCGTTGGGTGTTTGAGTTGTTTCCCCTGGATCTGAGGTTGCCAACTTTCTGACACAAGTTATCTGCACTATCTAGCACAAGTTATCTGCACTGTTCACACAAGTACGAGGCATCTCTGCTCACTTTGGCTAAAGAGAAATGGGTCCCTTTGCAAAATCAAACAATGACAAATAAGAGAGCAAGACACTGTATGATTTCTAGAGCTGATATAGGGCAATTGGTTCAGCTTCATTATGATTGCATCATCCATGACTTCTAGGAATAACATGATGCAATTCATATCATGTATGAGGCAATACCAGCTTCAGATTGTATCCTTCATTGTTTTGCCTAAAAAGCAAGTACTGTCCAGAGCCATTCATAGATTTATTCATAGATCCAGTCAAAGATGTATTATAGTCATTACTGGTTTAAATTGAGATCCCGTCCCTTTATAACTCACTTATCCTCCCCCATTCCCAAGTCAAGGGTCATAAATACTGACTCAATAGCATATCTTGAAAACTAGAGCCAATCAAGAATTTTAAGCATCATTTTCGTTCTCAGTGACCCAAAATTAGTAAAGTTGGACTCCATTTATTTCAGAAGCATTTTGGCTGTAGAGCAGTGTAACAAGCCTCTCCTAGCTGCCTCCTGGTGGGGGGAGGCTGGGGAGCTGTGGGGACCTGTTTGAGAGGGTCACTAGTAGCAGCGTAGCACAGGAGGTGTCCTATCGGGTTGAGTCATTGCAGATGATGATGTAGTGCAGCAGACCCCCGTTTTGCCAACCTTGCATTAGGCAGCTTTCCATGTTAAGTGAACTCCCAGTGCCCACAGGTGCAGCAGCCGGCGATTTGTCCTGTGGCCGCTAGGTGGCGCTGCAGCCTCGCACTTTCCCGTTCCCCCGGGTATGGGAAGGTTTGATAAGGTGAGCTGGCTCCACCCGGCCCCGGGGAGATGCCATCAGTGGGGTCTGCTGTGTAAGGGCTGAAAGTCAATTTTACTGGCATTTTATGATCTTTCAATCATGAAGGGGAGCAACTGCTTACCCTGACTGAAGCATCTTATCTCGTTTCCAAATTAAAGTGTCTCATCTTTGTGTGCGAAGATACAGTTTAAGAGGATGCCACAAATGGGAGATGCTTTTGGTTTGGAAAACGAACTATTTTTGCAAAGATTTTTCATCCAAATTGATTTAGGATTAATGGGGTCAAATTCCATGCTGTGCCCTGTGGCTTTAAGGCATTGGAGAACTGCTGAAGAGGTTAAAGGCCGCAGAGCTGGGTAGCTGGGTGTGGGGCCTCCAAAGTTATTGTGCTCTGGTGAGACTGAGCAGTTGTGGGGATTGTGCAAGCTGTGGTGTTTACATGCACATAGAAAATGTAATGAAACTCCATTTTTAAAACCACTCATGTCTGGGAATGGAAGAGAAGCTCTTTGAAATAAGTGTCCCCTTCATACTCTTCAAGATCACTGGCTCCAACACTCAGCTGCCTCAGGGAACTCAGTGGTGGTGCATTTGAGGGTGGATCGAGAGGTTTCTGGTTCAAGTCCAGCTGCTCTCTTACATGTCCTCTTTTTTAATTGATCTATATTTTCATATCCATCTCCTGTATGTTCAGGAGTTCCGCTGAACGGGGACGTGAAATGAATTTCATCATTCAATATATTCCTGTTAAAATGTACAAACACTGAGGAAAGCTGTCCATCAGCTGAAATCCGTTCTGGTCCTCTGAGGCGGTAGTTTGTTTTCATTCTTGAAACAAAGATAGAGTACGACTGTAGATGTGCAGGTCCTTGTTCTCCACGAGCGATGCTGTGCAGAAGAAGAAGAACCAGTGGCAATCAAGTGGACACTAGGAGTTTAGACTTGCCTTCCAAGGAGTATTGGGGGCAAAAGACATATCTGGCTTCAAGACTACGCTTAATACATTTATAGAGGATGGTTTGATGGGCTAGCCTAATTTTGGCAATGAATTTGGCAATTGATCTTTGATTCTCAGCAGGTAAGTATGCCCAGTGGTCTGGATGGGATGTTAGATGGGTTGGGATGTGAGTTACTGCAGAGAATTCTCTCGTGGGTGCTGGCTGGTGAGTCTTGCCCACATGCTAAGGGTTTAAGTGATCAGCATCTTTGGGGTCGGAAAGGAATTTTCCTCCAGGGCAGATTGGCAGAGGCCCTGGAGGTTTCTCGCCTTCCTCTGCAGCATGGGGCACTGGTCACTTGCTAGAGGATTCTCTGCAGCTTGAGGTCTTCAAAGCACAATTTGAGGAGTTCAGTAAGTCAGACATAGGTTAGGGGTTTGCGATAGAAGTGGATGGGTGAGATTGTGTGGCCTGCGTTGTGAAGGAGGTGGGACTAGATGATCATTATGGTCCCTTCTGACCTTCGAGTCTATGAGTCTATGAGACCATGGGAGGGTGGGGAGGAGCTGTGAGGCCGGCGGGTGTGTGCGGTGCAGGGCATTTGGAGTGTGGGAGCTGCTGGGGGGCCGGTGGGTGCCTGGGATGCTGCTGCTGCCCCAGCCGGGTCTGTATGGGGGAGAGATCTGCATTAGCCCCCTTTGTGCCCAGCTCTGGGGGGCAGGGAGGGTTTGGACTCTTTGCGGTGGCTGGAGCCAGCCGCTGAGCCGGAGCCTGCCGGCGAGGGGAGAGACCTGGGGGAAAGAGCTGCGGCTGAGCAGGAAAGTGAGTCTGGAATTCAGCTCTCACCGCCCCAGATCTGCCGCTGAGGCCAAAGCAGAGGGTTCTTTTGGTTCAGTTCTTGGGTAACCTGCATTGAGCTGTGCGCTCATTGCTTACAATCCCTTCAAGCCTATCTTTGCGTAGTTAATCAATGTGTGTTCTATTTCCCCCTAAAACTCTTCGTTTTGCTAGATGTGGTTGGGGCACCTGCTCAGGACCAGAGACTGGTGCATGATCCTCTCCACTTGGAGGGAGGAGCAGACTGGGGAATAAAGTGATCCCGTCAGGCTTTTGGCCAGGGCAAGTCGCTGCAGCACTGGGGACCTAGGCTGGGGAGCTGGGGAGAAGCTTCCTGGTCCCTGCAGCTGGGTGTGTCCCTGCCTGTGCAAAGGTTTGTGTGAGTGCAGGGACGGGAGCGAGCTGCATCTTCTCCCAGCAGCAGTGTGAGAGGGAGCCCAGGCTGGGGAGACAGAGAGCTCAGCGGTACCCCAGCTCCAAGTTGCACCCCTGGGGGCCTTTAAACGTTAGGAACCATCAGAGTTAAGGTGACGTTTATAAACTTTGTGCAGTGCTGTTGTGCATGCGTGTTATGATACAGACTCACAAGCGTGGCCTTGGGGTGAATTCTCTGCCCCCGACAGCCTGTGAGCGCGAGGAGGAGCCTCCTTGGGGTTTTCCCCTTTCCCACTGCTAATTGAGTGAGAAGACAGACGTCCCTGTGGAGCAGATAAGAGCCTCAGAGAGGTTTCATGTTGTAGCACCTCAGCTCCTACCTATTATTTTGGAATAGCTTGGCTCCTACCATTTTCGGGGCATTCAGAAAAATGGACCCCTGAGCCCCAGAAGGAATTGCAAGGGAAGCCCAGAGCTCTCACTTCAGATGCCAGGCAGAAGCCCTGAGCCCAGGTACCCAGAGTGCCGTCAGGAGTTGGGAAGGGCATGAAAGTCCTGAGCCCAGTGCCCCAGTCCTGGCTGCAGCCACAGGGGGCCAGAAGCTCTGAGTCCGGGCACCCAGAGATGTGACTATAGCAGAAGCTGCCAAGGCCAAAGCCCTGAGCCCAACACCGGGCTGATGCAGCACACTCACTTCTGCATTGCCTCTGCAAGTGCGTCTGATATCCCCACGGAGAGGAAGTCCTGTCCCCAGCCAGGCAGATAAACAGCTAGGAGGCCCCTACTGGGTTCTCCTGGCTGGGGGGTCCAGCAGGACAGGGAGATCGGATTTCACGGGGCAGGGCTAATTCGATCTAACCAAAAATGGCACAACAAGAACCAATGGCTGTCAGCTGAAGTGTAAAAATTTCGTAACCTTTTAATCGTTTTTCAAAATCCTGACTTTCTTTTCCTAATTATTTTATGGTTTATTTTATTAATGAAAGCAAACAAGTAATGTTAAATGAAGGGGTTTTTGGTTTGTTACTTTCCTTATTTTTTTTCTTAATATATAATAGTTTTTTCTTTCTATGTACTGTTTAAACAATGAAGCTCTTACTCATCTGTTCTTTTCAATATATATTTTATTGCCATTCTTATCTTTGTGAAGGTCCCTTTTTCACCACTCAATCCTGTGTTTATCAGAGAATTGAAAGTAATTAAATTAAACTGTATTAAAACAAAACTCATTTTATGCAACTTCAGTTTCCGCTAAAGTTCTAAGCTATAACCCTGAATGTGCAAGGAGCAGATAAACAATACCCAAGAAAAAGAGCTGGAATTTTTCATCTTATTTTCACCTAGTCCTTACTAAGGAAAGTAGCAAACAATTGCCCTTTGTAATGAAACACTGCACCCTACTACAGTACAAACCCAAATGAGCACAGCAGGAGGCTATCGTGGCTATCCACATCTGGCCCTGTTTCTTTACAAACTTCCTTTCTGTAATGATGCTCTGGTAATAAGGGGGCAATCAGTCATCAAAGGTAGCTCTTGCCATGGTAGCCAGGTGGCTATTCATTCTCCGCAAGTATGCAAATGAACTGGAGGGACGGGGTGCTGAGTGGTGGATCCTCTCTGATGTCACAATGCTACTGCTCAGCCAGCACCAGGTAGCAGCAAATGTGCAGTGTGTATGAGGGGAGGAGGGGAACAGGGTTTCCCAGGGCTCCTGTTTCCCCAAATTTCCTAAAGAAGACAATAACCTAACTACATAGAACACGCATTAATGATGATGCCACACACATGATAATTAGTCACTGAAATTTGATTCAAGTCTCGCATGGCTTTTTTAGAAACAAGGGTTCCAAAAAAGGAGAGACCTTGTAAAACAGAAAATGTTGATGCTCTGATGTATTTGCAGTTGTGTTAAAATTGAATACTGTGACGTTACATGTTGGGCAGCGTTTCTGTACGTGCTTGCATGCTAGGCAGCTCAGTAAGGCAGAACAAACTTGGGACTTAGCACCAGTCAGTCAGCAGGTACCCAGTGAGTTGTGCCTCTCTGTTATAGACAGTAGCCTATGTTCTCTCCTCTGATTTTGGGTTCTTATGTGCTATTGTTCTGGTCTTAATAAACAAATTGACAAGATATTGCAAACTTTCAGCAAGAATATTTTATGTTTTCTCTAACTTGTCTGCTTGTGTGCCACAAACCAGAAAAGCCACAGTCTAAAAAAAAAAAAAAAAATCTGAAGCCAAAAGTCCTTTCGAAAGAAAAAAAAAGAAAGTTTTCCAGCACAACATTTATTTCAGCTGGGAAATGTTGATTCCTTGTAATTGAGACATTCCCTGGGAACACGTCCATCTCAATGAGATGTTGTTTGGTGGGCTTCCCCACCAAAATGGAAGAGTGGAAGAGTTCAAAGGTTGTTGTAGGAGAGTCACAGCATTGCCACCCTCACTGCCGTCCTGCCTTCAGACCAGGGCTTGGAGTGAAGGAGCCACCTTCCGTTCTGAAACTACTAGTCATTCCCAAATGTGGAGGTGGCCACAGGGGTCAGAAGCCCTGAGCCTGGGCACCCAGAGATGTGGCTGAAGCTGAAGCTGCCAAGGCCAAAGCCCTGATCCCAATGACAGGCTGATGCAGTGCACTTGCTTCTGCACTGCCTCTGGAGGTGCATCTGATATCCCTACGGAGAGCATCCATACAGGAAGTCCTGTCCCAAATCCAGAAGACAAACAGCTAGGAGGCACCTACTGGGGTGCTCCTGCCTGAGGGGCTCCCAGCAGGACAGGGAGATTGGATTTCATGGGGCAAGGCTAATTCAATCTAGCCAAGAAAGGCACAACAAGAACCAATGGCTGTCAGCTGAAGCCTGAGAAATTCAAATGAAATGTAAGGCACACATTTTTGACAGTGAGAGACACTAGCCACTGGAACAAATTACCTAGGGGAAAGGTGGATTCTCTGTTTCCAGCTATCCTCACATCACAACTTGTTATCATTCTGGAAGGTGCCTATTAGTGAATTCCTACAAGCGATTGGGCTTAATATGGTGCTAAGTGTGTGAAATTTCATAGCCTGAGAAATAGAGGCCGGATTAGGCCATCACATTGTTTCTCAACTGACACCTCTGTGAAAAACTCATTGTGGGGTGAGGAACAGACTCTGCTGTTTTACTGGGTAGCCTGCTTGCTCCCAGAATCAATAATGACCAAGTGGGGAGATCTTGGGGTGCAACTCAAACATCGAACCGGGCTGGCCAGGGGCAGACATCAGGCCTGCAAGGGAAAGGTGAGTGTGGCAGTGACTTCACAAAGGCCTTTGGCAGGAATTCAGCCTATTGGGCAAAGACGATGAGGCGGATGTGACCTCACAGAGCTCCCTTGACAACAGCCAGGCAGGACAGGGATGGGGCAGGGGAAAGCTCGGAGACCCCTGTAGCCTGGTTGCAGCAAGCCTCTATCTTTGCTGTCTCTCGGTGAGGACCAAGGGGCTTGGTGGGAGGAGATACTTTGTGATTTTTTTTCATTTCTGTGTTTAGATTTTGTCGAAAGAAGTCATCACCTGTGTAGAAAGTAAGACAAAATATAGGCTCTGTGTACAAGATAGAGGATTCAAACCTGGGAACCACCAGCTCTGAAAAAGACTTGGGGTCATGGGGGATAATCAGCTCCCCATGAGTTCCCAGTGGCCAAAGGGGCAAATGTGACTCTTGGAGCCATACAAAGAGCAGAATCTCAAGTAGAAATAGAGAGGTTCCATATTTGTGTACTGAGCACTGGTGCAACCACTCCTGGAAAATTGTGTCCACTTCTGGTGTCCACAGTTTGAGACAGATGCTCTCACATTGGACAGGGTTCACAGAAGAGCCACATGAATGATGAAAGGATTAGCAAACACTCCTTGTGCTGACAGAGTACAGGAGCTCATTCAAAGAGAAGGGTAAGCGCTGAGCCTAAGGGAAGAAATATTTACTAATGGCTGAAAGTTGAAGCCTAGACCAATTCACACTAGAGAGAAAGCGCGCATTTTTAACCTCAGGGTTTGGAGCCATTCACCGAGGGTTGTGCTGGATCCTCCACAACTGGCCTTTTTTAAAAAAAATCAAGATTGTGTGATTTTCTAAACAATCTGCTTTAATTTCTGTGGGAATTATTTTCAGGGAAATTCAATGGCCGATGTTAAATAGAAAGTCAGACCAGAGTGGTTCCTTTTGGCCTTGGAATTTATGAATCTGTGACTCGCTGCGGGTGTTTGAAATTTGTCCTTTTGGGCTTCCCTCTTCCTCCTTTCCTCTTTTCTCATCTTCTCTTTCCTCTTATTCCATTTCTTCCTGCTGATCTTCTTCCTGGGATCAGGTAATGAAAGTCTGCATCATCATGGAAATGCACAAGAGGACTGAATTAAGGGTGCCCAGGGCAACACTTATTTGGACATTTGCTAACAAGAGAACGTAAAATTTCGTAACCTTTTAATCGTTTTTGAAAATTTTGATTTTGTATTTCCTAATTATTTTATGGTTTATTTTATTGATGAAAGCAAATGTAAGTAACGTTAAATGAAGGTTTTTTTGGTTTGTTAATTTCTCTATTTTTTTCTTAATATATAATAGTTTTTTCTTTCTATGTACTATTTAAACAATGAAGCTCTTACTCATCTGTTGTTTTCAGTATATATTTTATTGCCATTCTTATCTTTGTGACAGTCCCTTTTTCACCACTCAATGCTGTGTTTATCAGAGAATTGAAAGTAATTAAATTAAACTGTATTAAAACAAAACTCATTTTATGCAACTTCAGTTTCAGTGAAAGTTCTAAGCTATTACCCTGAATGTGCAAGGAGCAGATAAATATCATCCAACAAAAAGCTGGAATTTTTCATCTTATTTTCACCTAGTCCCTACTAAGGAAAGTAGCAAACAATTGCCCTTTGTAAAGAAACACTGCACCATACTACAGTACAAACACAAATGAGCACAGCAGGAGGCTATCCCGGCTATCCACATCTGGCCCTGTTTCATTACAAGCTTCCTTTCTGTAATGATGTTCTGGTAATAAGGAGGCAATCAGTTGTCAAAGGTAGCTCATGCCATGGTAGCCAGGTTGCTAGTCATTTTCCCCAAGTATAAGAACATAAGAACGGCCGTACCGGCTCAGACCAAAGGTCCATCTAGCCCAGTATCTGTCTACCGACAGTGGCCAATGCCAGGTGTTCCAGAGCCAGAAGAGTACCCTGAAGTGACCTACCACAGGACAGGCCCAACAAAGAAAATAACAGAACGCCACTAGCCGTCACCTTCAGCCCCCAACTAAAACCTCTCCAGCGCATCAGCAAGGATCTACAACCTATCCTGAAGGATGATCCCTCACTCTCGCAGACCTTGGGAGACAGGACAGTCCTCGCTTACAGACAGCCCCCCAACCTGAAGCAAGCACACACCACACAACAACAATAATAACCAAGGAACCTATCCTTGCAACAAAGCCAGTTGCCAACTCAGTCCACATATCTATTCAGGGGACACCATCATAGGACCTAATCACATCAGCCCCACCATCAGGAGCTCCTTCACCTGCACATCTACCAACGTGATATATGCCATCATGTGCCAGCAATGCCACTCTGCCAAATACATTGGCCAACCCAGACAGTCTCTACATAAAAGAATAAAAGGACACAAATCAGACGTCAAGAATTATAACATTCAAAAACCAGTCGGAGAACACTTCAACCTCCCTAGACGCTTAATTACAGACCCAAAAGTCGCAATTCTTCAACAAAATAACTTTTCCAAAAACATTTCCCCATGCTAATTTTTCCCCTAGTGTTACTCACACCTTCTTGTCAACTGTTTGCTATCCTGATTATCACTACAAAAGTTTTTTTTCTCCTGCTGATAATATCCCACCTTAATTGATTAATCTTGTTAGAGTTGGTATGGCAACCCCCATTTTTTCATGTTCTCTGTATATATATCTTCTTACTGTATTTTCCACTGCATGCATCTGATGAAGTGGGTTTTAGCCCATGAAAGCTTATGCCCAAATAAATGTGTTAGTCTCTAAGGTGACACGAGTACTCCTCGTTCTATAAACTACAATAGGGCCAGGATTTCATCCCATGATATCAAAATTCATCTTAGTAAAAGTATCAATAAATCAGTTTGCAGGATTTATATCAAGCATCCTAAAGTAGTTTACATATTGCTCTAATTAAGAGATCATCTCTCTGCTGGAGAATGTTATCTTAGGATAATGGTCCCGCTGCCGAAGCATTTATGGAAAAAATGTTGACGTGTGATATTTATTTTCAAAACCTAAGGCTTTGATCCTCTCTCAATGTTCTGTTACGATGACTTTGTTTCTGTTCAAATTATCAGAATATATATCTAATAATTTTCTCAGCTGAATGTTGAAGCAGTAACGTAACAGATGTTTCCCAAACAGTTATTGACCTGAAGCATCGTGATTCGTTTAGAACAACTTATTGTTTGATTCAGCCAGTCAGATCAGTTCAGTTTATCCATAAAAACACATCCAGAGAAAGTTGACAATGGTGATGGAGAGAGGGTGGGTGAGAGGGGCTGAGCTGTTGTCTTAAATACTCTTTATGCATCTGATTAATTTAATATACATCTAGTTTAAAATTGGAAGAACTTTACTACTTACTCTCTACTTTCTCTTCATGTAAATTCAAGCATTGCACTATGCAAACTTGGGACAGCTATAATGTTAAAGAACCTGAATCTCTAAACAGGACTCAGGGAGGGCATTCGGATAAAAATCCCAGCACCTTCCCTCTTCTGACATTTGAGGAAGAGAAGTTCTCTGGGCTTCTCCCCAGGGCATCGCCCTGATCCCACCCCCCTATATTTCATATTTACTGCTGATTGATAGATTTAACCCTCCAGTTGGTTTGGTGGCTTTAGCTGGTTTTGTCAAGCTCTGTTATTGTCTCTAATTCCTTCATCAGCACAGGGAAAATACAATGAATCAGCCTGGCTGATTCTCCTGTGTGTGTCTTTAAAAATACAGTGAATTTAAAAGACACTATTATTGTTTATTTTTTGTTTGCACAGGTTCCATTCTGGGAGCTATGTATACAATTCATTGTTAAACCTCAGGAACATCTGAGTTCAACTCCTTTAAAATAATGTTTGAACTATAAAGAAAATTAAACAGTGATTTCTTTTGAAATGTCAAGCTATTTTGCCCTTTTTCTAAAAAAATTCTCCGTGTCAACTAAGTCCTTGGATTGTTTGAAAACAAAATGTATTTTTGCATGGGGAAAATTTTATGTTCAATACCCACATGAGTAACTCGTGGGTGCTGGGAATCCTTGCAAGGGGACACAAGGAAGCACTCCTCCTCAGTATGCAAAATGGGAAAAGATCAATGGCTGGAGTAGCTTCCACTGCTCTAATACCCTATTAAAGTCAATGATTTAGTTACATAACTATAGGCACTCAAGTATGGAAATTTTGGCCTATGTGACTTGACCAGGGACACAGTGGGAGCCAGTGTCAACGCTAGGATTAGTCCTTTGTTCTCATCCCTGAGCCCACTACATACTATATTGCCTCTTCTATTTGTCTGCCCCTTTTTGTGGTCAAACGTCATGCTGGATGCTCAGCAGAAGAACTTGTGATGGTCCTAGTGTATCAACGGTAGCCTGAGTGGTGCTGCTCACTCCAGCTGCAAAATGATCTGGGGCCTTCCCAAAAATCAAAGAGCTTCTGGCTGTGATTTGTCAGTCCTCAAAGGCCAGCCAGGTGACTGTAAATAACTTACAATCATTAGGAAAAATTAGTATCAAGATTCCAACTCTAGCAGTCAGAAAACATTGGTTCAATTTACAAGAGATTACTTTTTATATTCCTTGGTTCCCCCCAAATTAGGAAGGGCCTGTGACCACAGGTCCTGCAGGGTACAAAGGGCAGGTCTACATCCCTTTTCTCTTTGTGCATAGTCCTGCCTGCTACCTTTTCAGTTTCAGTTCTGCTACCACAGTACTGATCAGCACATAAGTTATAGGAAAGGGCACACACACACACCCCTCCTGGTGTTGGGAGGGGAACACAGGAATGTTATGTGCTCTTATTCAGCACATAAGAATGTTATGGCACATAGGAATGTTATGGAATAACATAGGAATGCCTTAGGGCACATAGGAAAGGGCACGCTGGTAGCACACGGCCAGGCGGACCAGTGTGCCTCTGCCTCCCAACGGGGCTGCGCACCTGTGTCTGTCTGTCTCCCCAGCTCCACCAACGTGGCCTGATAGTTCACGCTTGCGATCTGGTCACCCTCCTCCGTCCATCCTTCACTCCCTTCCTGCGTCTCTCCATCCTTGTCCTCCGTCCCGCCCCTCTGTCCATCCGTCCCTGCCCCCTTCGTCCCCTCCGTCCCGTCCCTGCATCCCCAGCCCTGTCCTCTGTCCCGTCCCTGTCTGCATCCGTCCCTGCCCCCTTCGTCCCCTCCGTCCCGTCCTGCAGCCCCAGCCCTGTCCTCTGTCCCGTCCTGTCTGCATCCGTCCCTGCATCCGCCCAGCCCTGTCCTCTGTCCGTCCCCTGTCTCCATCCGTCCCTGCCCCTTCGTCCCCTCGGTCCCGTCCTGCATCCCCAGCCTTGTCCTCTGTCCCGTCCTGTCTGCATCCGTCCCTGCCCCTCCGTCCCCTCCGTCCGTCCCTGCATCCCCAGCCCTGTCCTCTGTCCGTCCCTGTCTGCATCCGTCCCTGCCCCCTTCGTCCCCTCCGTCCGTCCCTGCATCCCCAGCCCTGTCCTCCGTCCCGTCCGTCTCCATCCGTCCCTGCCCCTCCGTCCCCTCCGTCCGTCCCTGCATCCCCAGCCCTGTCCTCCGTCCGTCCGTCTGCATCCGTCCCTGCCCCTTCGTCCCCTCCGTCCGTCCCTGCATCCCCCCAGTCCTGTCCTCCGTCCCGTCCCGTCTCCATCCGTCCCTGCCCCCTTCGTCCCCTCGGTCCCGTCCCTGCATCCCTCCAGTCCTGTCCTCCGTCCCGTCCCCTGTCTGCATCCGTCCCTGCCCCCTCCGTCCCCTCCCTGCATCCCCTTGTTAGCCAAAAGGGCCCGATTCTCCCTGGAGCTTACCCAATTACGCCAAGGAAGCACGGAAACAGGTAGACGAGTACCATTAGCTTTATTGATCGATCAGCTGAGCGGGTGTTCTCGTCGGCTAATGCCGAGAGACACACCTTACATGGCCGGATGGGCTTACCTTTATACCCGAAACAAACAACTTTGTTGACGTCTTATTTGCGTTACTTGGCTGACCCTATAGGTCCTGTAAATGTATCTATAGGGAATATTGAAGTACATAGAATACATATATCAATCAAAAAGGAACAAGATATGCATAACTGTCACGGATACATCCATCATGATAACAGTGCAGCTGCACGGATACATTTATCATTGTAAGGAAGACATAAGATATCCCCTTTAACCCCTTATATTATCATACTAACTACTCTTGGCTTCATGCATGAGAAGATGACCCATTAGGCTAACTGCTTTTGGCCATAAGCAGAAAAAGACAGCTGCACATATGTTACGCCAAGCGTGGGCCTTGCTGATAAGCATGAGCTAGGACAAACCAAGCATTAAGCTGATAATAGCTGACACAGGCTTTTCTCTCTGCTTGCATTTTAAGGCCTTAATTTTACTTATGCTAAGGGCCTTGAGTCTACCTATGCTAAGGGCCTAGTCTTGCTAACAGGCTTGTATTGGCCTATTTTTCTAACAGCTTTCCCCCCTTAAAGCATTTTAAGAGCTTAAACTTCCCCACTCCTCTGCTTCCTTTGGCCGATCCTCTGGCCGATATAAAGTCATTATTTGCTGATAGGTAACATGGGTAGCCAGTCGTCGAACTATAGCGACCAAGCAGGGGGTGAAGCAAGTGAAGGTTATAAGGGTAACTATAAGAAGCATAAAAAGCAAAAAGCCTTTACGAAACCATCCCATTTGTGGCAACCAGGATGTGAACCAGTCTGTGTCCCACCCACCCCAGGTTTGGACTGGGACGTGGGCGAGTTTTCTCATTTCTTTGGTCAACTGTTTCACTGTTTGCCCATTGTCATCTATTTGCAGGCAGCAATTAGACTCATTAAGTTTTGCACAGAGCCCGCCTTCCTCCGCCAGCAAGTAATCAAGAGCTAGATGATGTTGGAGGATGGCATTTCGCATTTGGGTTGACTGATCTGCCAGCAGATCTAACGCTGCAGCTGTCTGGTTGGTTAATATTTCCAAGATAGCTTGCAGCCTGATAATGCGGTTCAGATTGTAAATTGGTTCCCTAGCTCCCGTGACAAGCTCGGTGGGATTCCAGGTGGCAGGCCCATAATGTTTGATGATCCGCTCTGGGGGCCACTCCTGAGCTCCCCAGGCCTGGGAACTTCCGGCAGTTAAAGTGGAGTCCACAAACCGCTTTTCCCTAACGAGATCATCATACACTCTAATTCCTAGTGTGTTTCCCCGGTTTTGGGGCAGGAGAAAGAACAATGGCCGAATATACCCCATAACATATCCCCGACCAATTTGGTGGAAGTCTGCGATAGGCATAAGAGCCACAGATCCAATAATGGCCCTTAGGCCCAAGTCCCATTAGCAAAAGGGCCATCCCAGGTATCGGGGTCCAAGGGTCGTTCATAGTATATGTGGTTGCCTGTTCCTAGGGGTCCTCCGAATGGCCCACCCATCACGGAGGACGGTACCCCATCAGCAGCACAGTATTCACATTTCCATGCTCCAGCTCCTGCTTTCCACACACACTTACAACCTGACCTGGGCCTGTCGGTATTAGACCAAAAGTGTCTGAAGTGAGTTACCCGAGTTCCATTAGAGTGCTGCCATGCCCACTGATACCACCGGATCACATGCTTTTTACTAGTGGTGTTATCGCGTTGACAGGCTAGAAAGAGGGAATCAAAGAACCCATCTAGTCCCACTGCCTTGCAACCCTCACCGGTATGGTGTTGGAAGGAACATCTTACCCAGCTACTATTGGTTAATTTCACATGGGTATGGTTCCATCGCCCTCGATATTTAGAGCAATCATAGGTGTGATAGCCAGGATGATGGTAGCAATCATATCCCCGGGATAGGGTCCAACTACATTTACTTTCCCCCACATACCGGCCCCCACGCCGGGTGCGATTAAGGCAAAAGATTCCCATGCCAGCGGAATAGAGCCGCCAAGGGCTACTATCTGTGGACCATTGCTCCGTGCCATTATGCACGATGCTGAGGTTACTCAGCAAGTACTTGGGCTGCACTGGCTGGGCTACCCAGGGCCATTCATCCAATTCCCCTGGGCCACCGCACACCCAGCAGTTAGTGAGGTTAAAGGAACTTGCAATTATCTCTCCTAACTGCAGAAACCTGTTTTCCCAACCATAAGAGCAAGCAAGGAAACAAAACAGAAACAGGAGGAACAACTTCATTGTTTCCTTCTTTTAAAGAGTCCCTTTAAGCCCTCCAGTCCGTGATACTCCCAGTTAGAGTCTTCACCTGTGTCACCCCGGGCGTCCGGAGCCGGGGGGAGCAGAGGGCTGTTGTCCTCTTCGGTTGAGGCGTCCTCTGGATCCGAGCTAACAAAGCGTTTAACTCGCGTGCAGTGCGTCCATTTGTCGCTTCCAAGAACCTTGACGGCAGCTTGGCTGATGAGCGAAACAGTATGTGGGCCTTCCCACCGTGCTGTGAGAGGATCACGCTTCCACTTCTTGATAAAGACCCGGTCACCGATCTGGAACGAATGCACGGGTCGATCCAAGGGAAGGGCCTGGAAGGGTGCTGCGTACCGGTGTAGCTGAAACAAGACAGATTGCAGCGCAGAGACCTGTTTCCACAAAGAGTCATTCCCTACCTCCCAGCTTACATTTTCCCGGAACCCGGGGATGAGTACTCGGGGAGGGAACCCGAAAACCAACTCAAAGGGTGAGAGTCTCAGACCCTTACGGGGGGCCCTTCGAATGCGAGTAAGCGCAAGCGGCAAGGCATCAGGCCACTTTAAACCAGACTCTATACAGAGCTTTGTTAAAGTATCTTTGAGAGTCCTATTCATTCTTTCTACCTGGCCTGAGCTTTGTGGCCTCCAAGGAGTATGCAGCTTCCACTGGATACCAAGGGCCTGTGCTACCTGTTGGACCACTTGGGAGATGAAGTGACTTCCCCGATCTGACTCAATTACTTCAGGGAGGTGGTATCTGGGAAGTATTTCATGTAGCAGGGCCTTAGTAACTGCTCGAGCCTGACAGTGTCGGGTAGGGAAACACTCCACCCACCCGGTAAGCTGATCAACAAAAACAAGCAAGTATTTGTAGCCTCGGCAAGGGGGTACTTCAGCGAAATCCACTTGCCACCTTTGAAAGGGGTAGGCAGCCCAGGGTCGGCCTCCCAGTGGAACAGGGGGGCCAGATCCCTTCTGGTTAGTGCGCTGACAAACAGAGCAATTATTGACAATTCTCTGGGCTTCTGTATGCATACCCACTGCTCTAAGGGATCGGGCAGCCAAATCAACCATCGCTCCCGATCCTAAATGTCCCTCTTTATGCAGGGATTGAAGAATCTCCTGGAGCACCGGACGGGGAACGAATATTTCTCCCCCGGGTAGTTTCCACCACCCAGAGGGGGTTTGCCGGGCCCCTGCAGCTTGGACAGGAGTTTCGGCCTCAGTGTCCTGAACTAAAAGAAGCCACACAGTTCCCCTGCGTGCTGCCTCCTTCGCAGCCAGATCAGCCAAACGATTATACTTGCGCTGCTCTGCATCAGGAGCTTTCCCATGTGCACGGACATGGATGACAGCGACCCGCAGGGGAAGCATTAAGGCTTCAAGCAACAATTTGATAAGGGTCCCATGGGCAATTCTTTGGCCCGAGGCTGTAATGAAACCCCTTTCTTTCCACAAGGTCCCATGAGCATGTACTACCATGTACGCATAGCAACTGTCAGTGTATAAATTTATGGTCTTCCCAGCCCCCAAGCGAAGAGCTTCGATGAGAGCAACTAGTTCTGCTGCTTGAGCGGATAGAGAGGAGCTGAGTTTAAAGGGATACACCACCTCTGTGCTTTTAATTATCACAGCAGCCCCTGTGTACCGCTTTCCATCTAGTACATAACTAGAACCATCGACATATGCCTCAAGATCAGGGTTGGGCCAGGGCAAATCTGAAAGATCGGGACGGGGTTTAGTCTCTTGCTGCAGGGCTTCGACACAGTCATGGGTCGGATCAACAGCACCACTGGGAGCCTGAGGGTCAGGCAGTAAGGTAGCTGGGTTGAGAGAACTGACTGTTTTAAAGGTGAGGTTCGGGGCTAGTAAAAGTCCCACCTCATATTTTGTATGCCGACTGGGGTTCAGATGTCTATCCCCCGCCCCTTTTCCTAGTATCTGGGGCACTCCGTGAGGCACCACAACCTCAGTGTCCCCACCAAGGGTTAACTTTTCGGCTTCTTGTACGAGGAGAGCAGTTGCAGCAACAGCCCGCAAGCAGGCTGGCCATCCCCTGGCTACGGGATCTAAGACTCTGGAATAATAGCCGATGGGTCTCCAGGTCGGTCCTGACTTTTGACAGAGGACCCCAGACGCTACCCCGGCTCTTTCGTGGACATACAAAGTAAATGGTTTCCGTGGATCTGGGAGAGCCAGAGCAGGAGGCTGAATTAAAGCTCTTTTAAGCTCTTGAAATGCTTTCTCTTTGTCCTTAGTCCACTTCCAATGCAGCAGACCTTCTTTAGTTAGGGCTTCATATAGGGGTCTGGCTTTTCCCCCATAGTCAGGGATCCAGAGTCGGCAAAAGCCGGTCAGTCCCAGGAAAGCTCTCAATTCTCTGGGGTTCTGGGGCTGAGGGCTGTCGAGTATAGCCTGGATTCTATCGTTACTTAAACTTCGACTCCCCTGACTAAGGCGGTACCCTAGGAAAGTCACCTGCTGTTTAACCAGTTGTGCTTTTTCCTTAGAGGCTTTGTATCCCTGTGCCCCCAGGAAGTTAAGGAGTTCTACAGTTTGTTCCTTACAAGTCTGCTCTGTCTCAGTGCTTAAAAGTAAATCATCGCAGTACTGGACTACGTTGCACGCAGGGTGTCGAGCTAGGAAGGGAGCAAGGTCCCTCCGTAGCTGACTCCCAAAAATTTCCGGTGCACAGGTAAGCCCCTGCGGAACAACAGTCCAGAGGTATTGGGCTTTGTAATGGGTGTCGGGATCCTCCCACTCAAAGGCAAACAGCTTTTGAGATTCCTGATCAAGGGGGATGGAAAAGAAGGCGTCTTTTAAATCTATTACTGAGAACCAACCATGGCTTTTGGGTATCTGTCCTAGAATCGTGTGGGGGTTTGGGACAACAGGATAAGGCGCCTCTATTAGCTTATTGACCTGCCTTAGATCCTGCACGAGCCGGTATTGTCCGTTAGGCTTAGGCACTCCCATTATCGGGGTGTTATACGGGGACGTGCCCTCCCTTAGCCACCCACATTGTACAAACTTTTGGATCAGAGGTTTTAACCCGATTTGAGTGGCTAACTTAAGGGGATACTGTCGGATTCGGACGGGGCAACTCCCTTCCTTAAGGGTGATGTGTACCGGCGAGGCATTTTGGCACGGGCATGACCTCCTCCTCAGCCCAACTCTGGCATTGATGCCTGGCAGGAAGCCTCGTCAACCCGTGGTGTGCTAGGGCAGGTTTTACAGCAGCATTAAGTAGGGCCATCTGATAGTTGGAAGCTTGTTGTTTTGGGAGCCTAACCTCCATAGCCCCATTAGTGAACGAGATCTCCGCCTGTAATTTAGTGAGGAGGTCTCGCCCTAGCAGCGCAATGGGGCAGGAAGGGCTGCAAACAAATTGATGGGATACTTGGCGGTCCCCTACTTTCACTAAGAGGGGGAGGGTTTTCTTTAGTGTAATGTGCTGCCCCTCTATTCCTTGGACCGTGACACACCCTTGGGCTCTGGCTCGTGGTGCCGTGTCGAGGGGTAGTAAACTAAGAGTAGCCCCTGTATCAATAAGGGCTGTAATCGGGCGGCCCTCTACCTTAATTTTTACCGTGGGATCCAGACTGGCGGGTTGTGCTGCCAGGAGGGGCCGTTGGGTCCCCCGGCCTCCCTATAGGGTAGCCCCTTCCCCCGTGCCACCATAGAAAACAGGCACGGGTGAAGTCCCATCCTTGTGTCCCTCTCCTCTAACCTGTCGGCGGGGGCATTCATTTCTCCAGTGTCCCTCTTCCTTACAATAGGCACACTGATTCCGACCCAACCGGGAGCCCTTTCCCCTTCCAATTGAGCCGGAGCGTCCTTTTCCCTTGCCCCCCTTTTCCTCTCTTCCTTCTCTCAGAGCCATAGCCAGTACGCGAGCCCCTTTCCTCTGCTCCTTGTCATCCCTGCGATCATAAACCTTCACCGCAATCCCCAGGAGCTCCTCTATATTTTTGCCTGCAGCTCCATCTAGCTTCTGTAATTTCCTTCTGATATCCTCATAGGACTGTCCAATGAAAAGGGGGATTAATACCTGCTTTCCATTGGCAGTCTCTGGATCGAGGTCAGTATACCTTTTACAGGTATCGCACAAGCGCTCATAAAAAGCGGCTGGATTTTCATTTTTCTCTTGTCTCACATTATACAATTTAGCCCAATTTGTGGTTTTCCGAATACAGCGTTTCATTCCCTGTACCACTGCCACGGCATAGTCATGGTGTTTTGTTATGTCTGGAACCGCTGTATGTCCCCAGTCAGGTGGTGCAGTAGGGAGCCGTCCAGCTAAATCCTCTTCCCGCACTTTGATTCTCGTAAACACTTACGGGCTTGGGAGAAAACTAAGCGTCTCTCTTCTGCAGTAAGAAGGGTATCTAGGGCAACCCTCATATCCCCCCAGGTGGGCTTATGGGCTGTAACCAAGGTCTCAAATACGGCAGTCAGCGGGGCAGGGTCTTCCGTAAACGGGGGATTCTGGTGTTTCCAGTTATACAGATCGCTGGTGGTGAAGGGGACATATACCATAGTCAGGACACCAGTACCCCCCTCACCGCCAGGAAGCATAGTCTCCCGTAAAGGGCACTGAAAAACTGGGCCAGCCTTACCCGGGGAGTCCCCGTAAGGGGCAACAAACGTGAAGCTCCCTGTCCTAGGATTCTGTTTAACTCGGTCTGCCACTGAGTCACCCTTATCAGAGTGCTCTGAAACAGACGGCTCATCCCCTAGCTCTGTGGCCGAGTCTATCCCTGCAGCCTCCTGTGTGTCAGGCAAGGGTTTTGCCACTACGGCCGGGGCTTCCGCCTTCGGGGGAGGGGAAGCGAGAGCTGGAGCCTGTGGTGCTGCTGCAGCTGCCAAGACCGGGAGACCAGGATATACAGGAGGAGGAAGCATTGGGTCAGGGGCAGAAGGAAGCACGGCAGGCGGACGGGGGGTATCATAAGGGGGCAGGGCTTTTAACAGGGCGCGGGCTAATAAGGCTCTGATAGCTTGTGCTCTGCATTCCCGTAGCCACGGGGGGGGGATTGGCCACGAGATCCTGCCAGATATCTATATAGGGGTATTGATCCCAATGCCCATCCCGAGTGACAACGTTATGTGTAGCCTGCACTGTTTCCAGTTTGAGTGTTCCCCTGCGGGCCACCCCACCCCAAACGTTGGCCATTCTAAGGTACAGAATTTTTCCAGATTATCTTTACACAGTACCATTCCATAATCTGCTTGGCGTCTAAACTCCGGCCAATTTTCTAACATACATCCTAGGGGTGTCCGGGTAGACATGCTTTGTCCGGACCCCATTACACCTAGATATCAGCCTGGTCACGGGTTCGGCCAACTCCCCTTGCTTTCAAGATATTCCGGTCCCTGGGGAAATTCCCCTCGCGGAAGTCTTGGGGCGGCTAGAATTGGCTTAAGTCCTAGACCAGGCTAGTGCAACCGCGGTTTCCAAGTTGTCAGTACAATGTAAAACACAAGTATTACTATCGCAAACAAACACAAGAGGGTAGTATTTACATTCCAATACTCATTCAGCACGGTCCACGAATCAGTGGAGTTAGTAAAGTTATACATTTGCCGTGCCTGAACCTAGGTACCTTATCAGAAAACTTTTACCCACACACCTTCCTATCTGTGGGTTCCTTTACCATTAGGGGCCCAATGTCCCAACCCTCACTCTTCGGGGGCGTTAATCCTCAAACCCAAGAGGTAAACGCACTTACCGCGCCCGGAGTGGCCGCGTCCGGCAGGTGGACTCCCCTCTTCTGGTACTGTCTTGCTTCCGTGTCGGCTGGAGTTCTCTATAGAGGGGGCGTAGCCGTCCCGGCCGATTGCGGCGACCCGGAGCTCAAGCAAACCAATAGCTCAAGGTGGCCACTCTCCTGAGCCGTCCTCGGCCGCCGGTCAACGCCCCCAACAGGGAGAGAAGTCCCGGCGTGGAGTCGCCAATTTGTTAGCCAAAAGGGCCCGATTCTCCCTGGAGCTTACCCAATTACGCCAAGGAAGCACGTAGACGAGTACCATTAGCTTTATTGATCGATCAGCTGAGCGGGTGTTCTCGTCCCGGCTAATGCCCGAGAGAGACACACCTTACATGGCCGGATGGGCTTACCTTTATACCCCGAAACAAACAACTTTGTTGACGTCTTATTTGCGTTACTTGGCTGACCCTATAGGTCCTGTAAATGTATCTATAGGGAATATTGAAGTACATAGAATACATATATCAATCAAAAAGGAACAAGATATGCATAACTGTCACGGATACATCCATCATGATAACAGTGCAGCTGCACGGATACATTTATCATTGTAAGGAAGACATAAGATATCCCCTTTAACCCCTTATATTATCATACTAACTACTCTTGGCTTCATGCATGAGAAAATGACCCATTAGGCTAACTGCTTTTTGGCCATAAGCAGAAAAAGACAGCTGCACATATGCTACGCCAAGCGTGGGCCTTGCTGATAAGCATGGACTAGTACAAACCAAGCATTAAGCTGATAATAGCTGACACAGGCTTTTCTCTCTGCTTGCATCTCAAGGCCTTGATTTTACTTATGCTAAGGGCCTTGAGTCTACCCATGCTAAGGGCCTAATCTTTGCTAACAGGCTTGCATTGGCCTATTTTTCTAACAGCGCCAGTGGGTGCTCAACCCCCCTCGGCCCCGGCCCCACCCCACCCCACCTCCACCCCTGCCCCTCGTCCAACTCCTTCCCCAAATCTCCGCCCCCGCCCCTGCCTCTTCCCCCCTCCCTCCCGGAGCTTGCTACAGCTGTGTGGCGGCGGGAAGCACTGGGAGGTAGGCAGAGGAGTGGGGACGTGGCGTGCTCAGGGCAGGAGGAGGAGGTGAGTTGGGTGGGGGGTGAAGGGAGCTTGGCTTCCGGTGGGTGCAGAGCACCCACTAATTTTTCCCTGTGGGTGCTCAAGCCCTGCGGCACCCACAGAGTCGGTGCCTATGCTCCCTACAACCCCCCCATGACATCTTCTCTGTCTCCCCAATCCCCCTCTCTAGAACCACAGCAGTGTGTTTTAAACCACCTGAGCTGTCCCCAGGACAACAACTAGTTCAGTCCATTTCTGGTCCAGAACCAGAGTGAACCCCAGTGGGATATTGCTACCTCCGCATCTCCAGGCCTCAGGGGCAGACTCTGAGCAGGACTCCAATCCCCACCCAGAAGAAGGGAAGGATTGTCTCCCCTGTGAAAGATGCTGACATGAAAGAAAAGATCAGGGTCTCATTACCAGTATCATAAAATGCCACCCACTCCGCTTCATAGTCCAGATAAACCCCAATCTTCCTAGGTCTCTCACTCAGGGGCATGGGAGTTTCTGGGGAGGTGAGAGCCCGGTACTGATCCCCACACCGCTCTACAGCCCAGATCCCCTGCTCAGGGTTAAATCTGATCCCTCCCTTCCTCCTCATAGACTCTCTGGCAACACCCACAGCCCCAAACCCTCCATCTCCCACCTCCACCTCCCAGTAATGTCTCCCTGAGCTGAACCTCTCACAGCCCAGCAAACAGAAAGAATGGAATCGCTCTGGATTGTCCGGCACCTCCTGCCGTGCAATTCCACGCCTCACGCTTTTCCCATCCTCAGACACGATGAGCTGGGCATTTGCTGTGTTTGGATCCAGGGTCACATTCGCTGCAGTGGAAAGAGAGAATCATGATGCTAAAGGCAGAGCCAGAGGTGCAGGAATGAGGGACTGGCCCTCCCACTCCCCACGGGCCTTGCCCCCTGCCCCTTCTCCTCCCCCAAAGGCCCAGAAGCTGGAGCCTGACCGGGGAACCTGTGCAGCTGTGGGGAGCCGTGGAGGGAGGTGGGGGGCGAGAGCAGCCCCTGGCCCATGTCCCTGCCCCCCAGATGACCCCCCACCCAGGGCTGATGGAGGGTCTGTGGCTCTCCACAGCAGCTGCCCGGGTGTCTCTTACCATGGCCTGGTGGCAGCTCTTTGGCCCCCGAGGCCCTGTCCCCAGGCCAGGCTGGAAGCTGCATCTGGGTCAGGGTAAGAGCCATGCGGGCAGCCGTGGGGAGCTGCAGACCCTCCACCTGCCCTGGTGGGGACCCAGGGGATGAGGACATGGGCCAGGGGTAGGGTGACCAGATGTCCTGATTTTATAGGGACAGTCTCGATTTTTGGGTCTTTTTCTTATACAGGCTCCTATTACCCCCACCCCCGTCCCAATTTTTCACATTTGCTGTCTGGTCACCCTAGCCAGGGGCTGCGCTCAACCCTCCTTCTGGAGCCGGCCCTGATCCCGTCATACCAACCCCTCCATAAACTTATCAAGCTTAGCCTTGAAGCCAGATATGTCTTTTGCCCCCACTACTCCCCTTGGAAGGCTGTTCCAGAACTTCACTCCTCTAATGGTTAGAAACCTTCGTCTAATTTCAAGTCTAAACTTCCTAGTGTCCAGTTTATATCCATTTGTTCTTGTGTCCACATTGGTACTAAGCTTAAATAATTCTTCTCCCTCTCTGATATTTATCCCTCTGATCTATTTATAAAGAGCAATCATATCTGCCCTCAGCAGAGTGCAGGACAGAGTCACAAACCCGAGCAGGAACAGGTCAGTAACACAAGCGAAAGGCCATCTGCGCCAGGTCTGAGATGCAGAATCTTTCCTCTCCTGCAGATGCCTCTCCCCAGAGAGGGGATCAGAGACCCAGGAACGCTGGGGAGCCCCAGCAGGTTTTATTCCCATTTCTTTTTCATGAACAGAACCCCTGCTGTGCTCCTCCTTCCTAATATTTAAAGTCAGGTCACACCATAGCATGGTTTGATATACCCCTAATTTCAGTTCCATGGGGAATAATGAAGGCCAGGTACAAAGGGCTACCAGCCAAGAGGCCAACTCTCTAGAGTGAGGCGAGCCACCAGAAAAGGGCGTTAGGACAGTCTGAAGAAGCAGAGAGAGATTTTAGCCCAAACAGTGGTTAAAGTGGAATAAAACACAATGGGTCGCTCTCACAACTAGAGTTGGTGACATTGTTAGGCCAAAACTTTTGTTGGTGAAAAATGCAGATTCAACAACACAAACATTTTCCAAATCCATGTCAATTTTGCCAAATTATTTGTTTAAGACAAATAAAAATATTCAAAAAAAATCAGAATATTTTGTTTTGACTTTTTAAAAATGAAATATTTTGATTTTTTAGGCAGGGAACAATATTTCATTTCAAAATTTCCCTTAATTTTATTTTTAAAAAAGCAAAAAAAAGTTTATAATGCTCAAAATATAACATTTTGTTTAAATCATTTTTTTAACTTTCTAAAAATTTTCATTTCTGGTCTGACCCAAAACAAATTTGTCTTCATTTTTTTGAAATTGCCAATGAACTGAAATATCCATTTTTCACCCAGGTCTCCTCACGACATTATCTAAGGAGGAAGGAGAAGATCATCTTCTGTTTTCAGCAGAGGAGAGGAAACTGCTATAGAATCCAACTTTAACAAAAACTGACAAAGTCGTCTTTTCCTCTGAAGACAAAACTCCCAGTATAGCCTGATCACTAGGATAGCTGACAATAAAAATTCCTATCAAATCGTACATCAGGAATAAGGAGGTCTGTGTGGGGAAGGGGATGTGTTCAGTGCTTAAATTTGTGCCAGGGCACGCCAGCATTGCGCCCCGGCATCTCTAGGCTTGGCAGTTTGTAGACCTGGTACCTCTGGGCTTGCTTCATCAATTATGAATGTAGGAAAAACGCTTGAGCCCCGGAACCTCTTTCATTACACATTAAGCACTGGATGTATATAAGAGCAGACCCATAGAGCAGCAGGTGAATCCGGTGTGGGAAGTTTTGTGCATCTTTGGCTTCTTCTCCCAGAACTGTGCAAATAACTGATTTTTAGGTTTACACCAAAATAAATAAAAAATAATAATTTTGGGTCAACCAAAAATCTTAAAATGTGTTTGTTTTGGGTTGAGTGGCATATATTGTTTGACCCAGTATCCTGTTTTCTGACAACTCCAGGTGCCCCAGAGGGAATGAACAGAACGGGCAATCATCAAGTGACCCATCCTCTGTCACCCATTCCCAGCTTCTGGCAAAAAAGAAACTAAGTGATTTGCCCAATGTCACACAGGAGAAGGGATCTGAACTGAGGCCTTCAGAATTCTAGGCTAACACGCTAGCCACTGGGCTGTCCTTCCCCTATGAATGTGCACAGAATAACATCAGGACAGCATCCCATTCAAGTACTACCTGAGCATGTATTATCCAGAAAAATATTAATTCACTTCTCTCCATGTTCCCAAAGGAAGATTCCCCAGCAATACAGCTCACTTGGGGAACCACCTTCACCATTCAAATTTCAACCAGAGAAACTATTGCATTATCTCCTATTTGTGTTTTGTGTTGTTTTAAACTATTTCTACAAAGAAAGGGAGCAAGGATCTCTCCAGAAAGTGAAATTTGGACATTAGCTAAATACAAACTTTACTTACTTGGACAAACTAGGGCTTTTCTCCATTCTGAAACCAAGCAAATCAAATGAAGGTGAGCACTCATGTGAATAAGTTCATTGTTAAGATGAATCTGATTAATAAAAAAGGATGCATTACAGAAAAAGGGAGGGGGAGGGAAACACTTACCAAGTTCTCTTTGAAGTCCACCTAAATAATAATAATAGTAATAATAATTTAAAAAATCAGAAATAAAGATGTTATGGAAGAGCTTTTCTCCCAAGATTAAATTAAGCCCAACCCCTTCATCAAAACCATCTCATGCCAAGACTTTTTAATCAGTCTTTGGGGAACGATTCCCTTCCAAACCATGGATAAGGCACCTCTGAAATCTTCCAGTATCAATTATTCTAGTCCTACGTGGGGTTAAAGGCCACATCCTTTACACAACCACTACACAGGGTGGGACGGGATTGTAGGCAGTGAATTTATGTAATGTGATGATGTGACGGAGCGATTCTGGCGGGACCCAACTGAGAGTGCCAAATCAGGACCAATTGCTCAAACAGCGCAGTTACAGCCCTAGGCTGGGGTTTTTCCACCTCTAAGGCAAACCAAACCAGCCAGACAAAAGGACTTTGGTCTCACCCCACTGGCTAACCACAAGTCACACGAGCAATTTCCTTAGACACTCCAGTCTCCCAGTATCACCACCAGTGCACTCGTCCTGGGGATGAATGGTTATGAAAACCAACACCCCAATAAAAGAAAAAGGTTCCCTCGATCCCAAAGGACCAAGACCCAGACTCAGGTCAATATACACATCAGATCTTACCCACAAATCACGCTGTTGCCAATCCTTTAGAATCTAAAATCTAAAGGTTTATTTACAAAGGGAAAAAGGTAGAGATGAGAGGTAGAATTGGTTAAATGGAATCAATTACATACAGTAATGCAAAGTTCTTAGTTCAGGCTTGCAGCAGTGCTGGAGTAAACTGCAGGTTCAGATTAAGTCTCTGGAACATCCCCCGCTGGGATGGGTCAACAGTCCTTCGTGCAGAGCTTCAGTTTGTAGCAAAGTCCTTCCAGAGGTCAGAAGCAGGATTGAAGACCAGATGGAGATGATGCATCAGCCTTATATAGACTTTTCCAGGTGTAAGAATCCCTTTGTCCTCACGGTGGAAACTTACAGCAAAAATAAAATGGAGTCTGGAGTCACATGGACAAGTTTCTGCATACTTTGCTGAGTCACAAGGCATGTCTGCCTTCTCTCCATGGGTCAATTGTGTAGCTGATGGCCCTTAATGGGTCATCAAGCCAGCTATGCAGGGCTGACATCAGCTTGTCTGGGACACTTCCCAGAGGCAGAGCAGAATACCAAATACAGACAGTACAGAGCCAATACTTATAACTTCAACTACAAAATGATACACAGACATACAGACAGCATAATCATAACCAGCAACCCAGAACCTGGTCTTAGACACCTTATATGACCCCCTTCACTTAAGATTTGGTGCCACCACCGGACCTTGGTTGCAACCCATGTTCTATATGGTTCCCATTTATATCAATAACGTCACAGATGATCACTGTAGACAAACTCCTTACCAACAGATAGTCTTGTATCTTTATCTTACTGTTAAATTGTTGTCTCCTATGTTACTATATTGTTGTATCTGATCTGGGACCCTAGTACAAAGTCAAGCCCTGCGTGTGTGTGTTGGAGTTGTTACTCGCAGCGTTCCAGTACATGTCTGTGATTCCACAGGAAGTACTACAATACCCCAGACTAGAGCTTGTCAAAACTCAGAACGTCTGTCACACAGTTTCATTAGGTGGCTGAGAATGTGGACCAGCATATCTATTCAATACTCTCAGTTTTAATCACTATCTCACAATCTTTTTGGTGACAAATCATTTGTTGTGTGTTCAGGGGCGGCTCTAGGATTTGCGCCGCCCCAAGCAGGGCGGCACTCCGCGGGGGGTGCTCTGGCGGTCGCCGGTCCCGCGGCTCCCGTGGACCTCCTGCAGATGTGCCTGCAGAGGGTCCACTGGTCCCGTGGCTCCGGTGGGCCTCCCGCAGGTATGCCTGTGGATGCTCGACTGGAGCCGCGGGACCAGCGGACCCTCCGCAGGCACGTCTGCGGGAGGTCCACCGGAGCGGCGGGACCAGCGCACCTTCCGCGGGCATGCCTGCGGGAGGTCCACCGGAGCCGCCTGCCGCCCTCCCGCGGGACGTCGTCCCAAGCGCGCGCTTGGCGCGCTGGGGTCTGGAGCCGGCCCTGTGTGGGTTTGAATTCAGCCTGCAGTTCCTGTCTGGGGAGAAAAGTAGATGGACAATGTCATGAGAAGATGCAATCCACACAGAAATGAGAAAATATAACTTACTAATTTTTTCATTCAGTTCACCTTAAATAAAAAGAAAGGGAAAAGGCAATTAAAAATTCTCTTAGCATACATGGAAATGTATAGATCACTTTTCATTATAGTCATTCAGCTCACGTACATAGGCCTTGATTTATTTCAGTGGAAGTAATCACATACTTAAAGTTAACCATATGCAAGTGTGATGGCCGCCATCTTGGCTGATTCACCAGGGATTTAAGTGGGGACTTCCAGAGCTAAAAAAAAAGACCAAATTGCTGTAGATTTAGCAACGGTCTGTAGCAGACTCATATTGTATGTAGAGCAGCATGCAGGCAGGCCTGTAACACATTCACCAGTGGGTTGTAAAGAGTGATGCTCGTACGCAATGTTAAGCATGTGAGTACTCCCATTGACTTCAGCAAGACCATCTGTGTGCTGAAAATGAAGCATACGTTTAAGAATGTGTCGGCTCAGGGCTCCAATATAATTTTTTTAAGATTTACAGTTTTGCAGCGCAAGGTGTCTTTAGGTCTGATTATTAATTGTTAGAGCTGGTGAGAAAATAGTCTGTGTTTGGGGGGGGAGGGCATGTGACAATTTGGTTGACATTTTCCCTGCCCCTTTTTGGTCATTGGAAATAAAAATGATGATGAAAAATCAAAATTCAGAATACTTTGATTACTATTCCTCCCAGCCCATCACCCTTTGATTGCACTGGGAGTGGCATGTGTGCAAGGAATGAAAGGACAGACCGTAACATTATTATCAAAGTCTGTTTTTATTCTGACGTACCATTTTATAGACAACGATTTGTTACAAACACCCCAATCCTGCAAATGACCGAGCTGCTGTGCCATCTGAATAGCGGCCAAAGTTCGTGCATTTGATTTTCAAATTGACATTATTCCTTTAATTAAAAACAACAACAATTTAACTGTGTACAACTTCAACGGAGAGGTTAGATTGGGATAAAAATTGAACTTACTAATATTTTCAAGATGTGCCCCTAAAATAAAGCAAACAGAAATAAATACAAACTATTTAAGAGTTTTTTCAATGAACAAAGATTTATATTCTCCATTTTATATTGTCTAGATAATCGTTAATTACATTTCTGTCCATATTGTGGATTTTCTGGCTACAAGTGAAAATAAAAATTCAAAGGTTTACAGGTTTGAACTGTTTCTAGAAGTGGGGCCCCGTTCTGCTTCTGGGAGTCTGAGGTGTGCAGAGATTGCAAGAGTAGGCCCTAGAATGGTAACCACTAACACCACTTGAACAGTTAATATTCATTCGGTTCTATAACTCCGTCTTTAGCCTTTCTACTTTCCTTATCCTTCATATGGATTGGTTTAACTTTCTTCTAAACTGGGACATCTCTCCATTATACCCTTTCCCCTCCTTCTGGCTCCAGTGTTGCCTCTCTCTCTTCCAAGTTGTAGCCACTTCTGCTACCACTGACAACAGCCGAGCTCCATCCTCTTTGGAACCCTGCTTCAGGTACTTGAAGGCTGCTATCAAATCCCACCTCACTCTTCTCTTCTGCAGACTAAACAAGCCCAGTTCCCTCAGCATCTCCTCATAGATCATGTGCCCCAGCCCTCGATCATTTTTGTTGCCCTCCGCTGGACTCTCTCCAATTTGTCCACATCCTTTCTATAGTGGGTCAGGGCAAAACTGGACACAGTACTCCAAATAACACTATCACAGCATCTGGAGGCTAATGCTGATATGGCTGAGGTAGGGGAGACATTTGTCATGCAGTCTAGAGCCTTCATGTCATGTGCGTGGTTCAAAAGAGCCAGGAAGCAGCTGACGTCTTCCCCAGCACAGGCAAGTCTCTAGCAGGATTTGAACTAGCCTGGCCAGCTTCTGCACAACCACTCTGCAGCCCACCGCAATGGGACCATGCAACAAATAAGGAGTGGGTGTGGCTAGAAAGCACTGCCGGCTGGTAACCTCTGGCTGGTGGACAAGATTTATATTAGCTGCAGCCAGGTGGTAGGGAGTAGAACAGCCCATAGGCTGCTGTAATCTAAAGCTGGGTGAATAACATGTTTTTCAGATCTCAGCAATTCCAAATAATTGGCGGGGAGTGGTGCATTTCAGCTTGAACCACAAAGATTTTTTATTTAGTTACTCTCAGTGAATAAAAAGCTCAGTAAAAAATTAGTTCCAGCTTGACCAAAATATTTTGTCTGACCTGAAATGAAATGTCTTGTTCTGATTTCAAGCATCTTCTTAAAAAAATAAAGGCATTTTCAAAACAAAAAGTCACTTTGAATCAAAACTCAATGTTTCATTTTGAAAATGTGAAAACAAAACGTTTCAATTTCTTCAGATTTTTTACACCCAAACAATTTGGAAAATTCAACATGAATTCTCAAAACATTTTAATGTCACTGAATTTCCTTCCCCCCCCCTAAAAATAAAATTGGTTAAAAAATTCCACCCCTCTACTCTACTCTTCAGTAAGACTGGGGTCTGTGTAGAACTGGCCAGGGAGCCATTACTGACTTCTCTGCCCAGGTGCTGCTGCAACTCTCAGTCAGCATTCTGAGTCAGTACCCCTGACTTCTAGTCACTTAAACATTTTCTCACATTGCTTCTTTACATCAAATCATTCACTGTATGTCTAATCTAAAGCTGCAGGAGTTTTGAGGGTAGAAAAATAAAATGATGTTATAATGGAAAGTAACACCCTCCTGTCAAAGTTAGAATCAAGACTCACAATTTGTCAGACCACTCTGTTTTTATTAGCGCAGCGCTCCGCCAATAACATTCAGATAATGTGAGTGGCCATGCAAGACCCAAACAGTCTTATTTATACAGATAAAAGAGCGGGAATCAAACAAAGGGACAAAGGAGAAAACAGCAAAATTCACCTGGGGCATAGCATGCATATCCTACTTCCTTACTAACTCCTATCGATCTAAGGCTAATGCTTCACCAATTGCCCTTAAACGGTGCAATTGTTCTATGTTAATGTCTGTTTTCCTGACACCTGGACTCCAGCATTCCAGCGATTTTCCTTAAAGGTACAGACAGCATTTCTTTAATCCTATCTATTTTTGTAATATAATTCATTCTACTTTCACCCTCCAAAAAAAGTTTCGACTGGGGGAAATATAACTTACTAATTTCTTCATGGAGTTCACCTAAAAAGAGAGAGAAAGAAATCCACATAAATAATTAGACGCTTGTAATATTTGATCCGAGTGCATCCAGATTTAGGCCTGATCCTGCAAACACTTATTCATGTGTAGTCGTCCCACTGAATTGCGTAAAGTTACATATTGGCTTAAGTCTTTGCAATATCTGGGTTCAATTGTTATTACATGGGATTTTTCTTTACTGCCTAAAACGTAGATGTTTCATTAGAAGAAAAATAGAACTTACTGATATTGTCAAGGTGTTTCCCTAAAATAAAACAAAAACAAATACAAATTATATCATTCATTTAATATTTTCATTTAAATTATTTAAGAACTTTAAGTGAATAAAAATTTCAAGGATTTTTTTTTCATTTTTAAATTAATTCCCAGTATCAAGATCGTCAGTACTAACATTTTCTTTCGTGTTGCATTACCCTTATGGATTCACTACACATACAGATCAATCCTTTCAAAGGTTGGCAGCTCTGAATTATCTGTAGGATTCAGGCCAATCCTGCTTCACAGACCCTAATCTCCTGTTGGCTTCACTGGTAATCGAGAGTGCAAAGACAGCAGGATCAAATCCTAAAATGCGAAGAGTTTGTTGATATGACTTGAGCCTTCAATATTTATTTGCTTTTCTAGCTAGGAGGGTGTGAAATCTCCATCACTGGAGGTTTTAAGCACAGGTCAGACAAACACTGTCAGGGACGGTCTAGGTATGCTTCACCCACATGTACCAAGGCAGGATGGGGGGAAGTGGCAGGACTAGAAGACCTCTTGAGGTCCCTTCCAGTTCTGCATTTCTACAATTCTCTGGGTCTTTATCAGTGCTGTTGCTTTTACTATAAAGATTGATGGCAGTATTTTCCTAGCTCTGTTCCCACTGAAGTTAGTGGGAGTTTCACCACTGACTTCAGTAAGAGCAAATTTAGGCCAGTCCCAGGTGCTTTTGATAATGCCAATCTAATAGGTTTAGACTGTCCCTTGTATGCCACAACTCAATTACGTTATGGCCCAATTCAGGAAAGCACTTACATAAGAACATAAGAACGGCCGTACTGGGTCAGACCAAAGGTCCATCTAGCCCAGTATCCTGTCTACCGACAGTGGCCAATGCCAGGTGTCCCAGAGGGAGTGAACCTAACAGGAAATGATCAAGTGATCTCTCTCCTGCCATCCATCTCCATCCTCTGACGAACAGAGGCTAGGGACACCATTCTTTACCCATCCTGGCTAATAGCCATTAATGGACTTAACCTCTATGAATTTATCCAGTTCTCTCTTAAACCCTGTTATAGTCCTAGCCTTCACAACCTCCTCAGGTAAGGAGTTCCACAAGTTGACTGTGCGCTGCGTGAAGAAGAACTTCCTTTTATTTGTTTTAAACCTGCTGCCTATTAATTTCATTTGGTGACCCCTAGTTCTTGTATTATAGGAATAAGTAAATAACTTTTCCTTATCCACTTTCTCCACATCACTCATGATTGTATATACCTCTATCATACCCCCCTTAGTCTCCTCTTTTCCAAGCTGAAGAGTCCTAGCCTCTTTAATCTTTCCTCATATGGGACCCTCGCCAAACCCCTAATCATTTTAGTTGCCCTTTTCTGAACCTTTTCTAGCACTAGAATATCTTTTTTGAGATGAGGTGACCACATTTGTACACAGTATTCGAGATGTGGGCGTACCATGGATTTATATAAGGGCAATAATATATTCTCAGTCTTATTCTCTATCCCCTTTTTAATGATTCCTAACATCCTGTTTGCTTTTTTGACCACCTCTGCACACTGCGTGGACATCCTCAGAGAACTGTCCACGATGACTCCAAGATCTTTTTCCTGACTCGTTGTAGCTAAATTAGCCCCCATCATATTGTATGTATAGTTGGGGTTATTTTTTTCAATGTGCATTACTTTACATTTATCCACATTAAATTTCATTTGCCACTTTGTTGCCCAATCACTTAGTTTTGTGAGAGCTTTTGGAAGTTCTTCACAGTCTGCTTTGGTCTTAACTGTCTTGAGCAGTTTAGTAAGCTTAAACACACTTAAGCATGTGTTTCAAGACTAAAGTTAAACACTTGCTTAGGTGCTATGCTGAATTGGGGCCTCGGCCTCTAATCACTTGGATGCTACAGCGAACAATAAAACAGCATCAGAGTTTCTGTTGGAAACTTTATTTCTGTTCCCTTTCATGTTTCTTCCATTGCCTTTTGGTGACCTTAGTGCATAGTGAACCTTGGGGAGGAAGGGGGACTGCGCTGGAGAACAGAGTTAAAATCCTTAATGTGAGATGACTATTTACAGAAGGGAAAATGAGGAAAAAGCTAACTTACCCATTTCTGCCTGTAATCTCCCTACGGAAAGAAGAAAAAGCAAACCAGATACAAATAGCTATAATGCCCTGCTCCTGTCCAGGTGCCTACAGATACAGTTTTCATTATAAGCACAAAATTATTCACGCGTATTATTCTATATGTTTCCCCTAAGGTTACATGTCAGAAATGTGTTAGATATGCCCAATTTTGCAAATCTTTATGCACAGGAAGAGCATTATTCACATGTGTAATCCTGTGTAGGGTCGGGCTCTTAAAATTATTTTAAAAGCATTACTATTTTGATGGGTGGAATATGTTTTTGTCTACTCACTTGTTACTGAATTTTTTTCCATTTTTTTGTGCATTCCAAACTCCTAACAACTACTCTGGGAGTTATACATGTGGAAAGAATGAAAAACTAGACCTTAAAATCACTAATACTTTACTAACAATTTGAGGATATGGCTTGTTTTTCTATTTTTCTTGTTAACAGAATAAGAGCTGTTAGCAGCTGTGTAACTCAGTGAATTGTTGATTTTTCTGACCAGTGGCCAAACTGACCATCGCCCCCCCCACCCAACGTTTGTTGTTTCAGTTTGTTTTTTCCTTCACAAAATGAGGAATGAAAAAAACAAAACAGTTTGATTGAACAAACTGTTTTGAATATCAATTTGAATTGCTATTTTGAAACAAAATATCAATTCAGATTGACACTTTTGAAATGAAACATTGATTTGAATTCACATTTTTTAAACAAACCATTTTACCATTTCTGAATTCTTAAGTGTTTTCCATTGAAATTATTCAGTGAATTCAGCCCAAATTTGCAAATAGTTTCAGGGCCCTGAAAAACATATTTCAGTGAATTTACAATCGCCCCCTCAAAAGTAGAAAAGAAAAGAAAAGAACCCCCCCCCCAGCCCAGCTGTACACCTTATGCCAAAGATTACACCTTGGGCAACACATTCCAGCATTTTTATAACAATAATTAATAATGATGTGGCTGAGGCAGAAGACTGGATTTTCTGCTACTCTGGGGGGCCCCTTTGATGTCTAGACTAAAAAGCAATTGGATCTCCCATGCCGAAGGCTTCCCTGGTGTGATGGAGTCCCTAGCAGGCCCGGACCTGGTGTACTCAACTTCTCAACATTGTGCTAGGTGCTGTGATCTGAGCTTGGATTTTCCAGGTTTGAAGGGACCCAAGTTTCACTGACATTCAATGGCAAGTGAGCGCCTAACTGCCTTAGGTGCTTTTGAAAATCCCAGACTTTAAATGTATTCACAGATCCTGGGGTGTCCTGCCATATCCCTACAGGTGAATTAAGCCTACAGTGCTCACTAGGGCTTTGTCTACACTACGCAGCTTTTAGCGACAGGACTGTCGGCAAAGCCCTGTCGCTAAAAGCTGGGCAGCGTAGCTGCTGTTTGGTAGCTCTTTGGCTGACAAACTATTTCCACTCCCAATGAGCAGCGTTCGCTCTCTCCTGCCAACAACGTGCTGTTCACACTGGCACCTGTTGTGGCAAAACGTTTGTCTTTCGGGGGGGGAAAGAGGGTTAACACCTCTGAACGACAACAGTTTTGTTGTTCAGTCGCCAGAGTAGACACAGCCTAGCATGCAACTCCACACAAACCATTGCATCAGAGGAGGTCACAACTTACTAATTTCTTCTTGGAGTTCACCTTGAAAACAAAGGGAAAGAACTAGATAAGTAAATGAAAGCCTATCCCGAGCTTTGTTTCATTGCATATGGCTCTCAAGCTCAGCGTTCATAAGCCCTCTAATTGATTACTTTGACCCCAATCCCTAACGGGCAGTTTACTGTAACCCCGCTGAGCGCCACGACTTCAACGGGACAACACCTTGAGAAGGAAGCTCAGTGTGTGTCTAAGTCTCTCTAGCCTGGGCACCGGAATGACTGTTGATGTCCAGGGGACAATGCCCAGCAGTGCAGATCGGGGTCTGCAGGGTCAGGGCCTCCGGTCGTATTTTCTTTGTAGAACAGGAAGAGCAGATCTACACAGGGGTGAGCTGGAGCCGGTTCGCACTGGTTCACACAAACCGGCCGCCAGGGAGCGCCATGCTGCGCTGCGGGAGGCATGTGAGCTGCCTCCTGGCCCTGTTGCTGCTGCTGCTCCTCGGAGCTCTGGCCCTGGGGCTCCTCCTGCTGCCTGGTGGGGGCCTGGCTGCCTCCTGCTGCTCAGGCTGCTCCCCCCTCCCCCTGTGAGTGTCTGCACCCCTCCCCCGCTCCCCCTGCCTGCACCCCCTGCTGCAGCCAGGCCCTGTCACCCTGCCCCCTGTCTGCACCCCCTGCCCTGCCACCCCCCATGGCACCCCCTGCCTGCACCCCTGCCCTGCCACCCCCATTGCACCCCTGCCTGCACCCCTGCCCTGCCATCCCCATTGCACCCCTGCCCTGCCACCCCCATTGCACCCCTGCCTGCAGCCCCTGCCCTGCCACCCCCATTGCACCCCTGTCTGCACCCCTGCCCTGCCACCCCCCATTGCACCCCCTGCCTGCACCCCCTGCCCTGCCACCCCCTCATTGCACCCCCTGCCCTGTCACCACCATTGCACCCCCTGCCTGCACCCCCTGCCTGCCACCCCCGCATTGCACCCCCTGCCTGCACCCCTGCCCTGCCACCCCCATTGCACCCCTGCCTGCACCCCTGCCCTGCCACCCCCATTGCACCCCTGCCTGCACCCCTGCCCTGCCACCCCCCTATGCACCCCCTGTCTGCACCCCCTGCCCTGCCACCCCCCATTGCACCCCCTGCCTGCACCCCCTGCCCTGCCACCCCCCATTGCACCCCCTGCCTGCACCCCCTGCCCTGCCACCCCCCATTGCACCCCCTGCCCTGCCACCCCCCATTGCACCCCTGCCTGCACCCCTGCCCTGCCACCCCCATTGCACCCCTGCCTGCACCCCTGCCCTGCCACACCCCATTGCACCCCTGCCTGCACCCCTGCCCTGCCACCCCCATTGCACCCCTGCCTGCAGCCCCTGCCCTGCCACCCCCATTGCACCCCTGCCTGCACCCCTGCCCTGCCACACCCCCATTGCACCCCTGCCTGCACCCCTGCCCTGCCACCCTGCCCCTGCCCTGCCACCCCTGCCTGCACCCCTGCCCTGCCACCCCCATTGCACCCCCTGCCTGCCCCCCTGCCTGCACCCCCCCATTGCACCCCCTGCCTGCACCCCCTGCCTGCACCCCCTGCCTGCCACCCGCCCATTGCACCCCCTGCCTGCACCCCCTGCCCTGCCACCCCCCCATTGCACCCCTGCCTGCACCCCTGCCCTGCCACCCCCATTGCACCCCTGCCCTGCCACCCCCATTGCACCCCCTGCCCCCGCCCCTGCCTGCAGCCACCTCCTGCTCCCAGCCGCTCTCCCTGTGTGAGTGTCTGCAGCCCCCCGCTCCCCCTCTGCCCACATCTGCCCCCTGCCACGCTCCCCCGCCCGCAGCCTCTGCCCCCCCCGCCAGCCCCTGTCCTCACCCCCTGGCCAGAGCCAGCCCCTGCCATCCGTCGTGCCACATCTCCTGCCCCCGCCCACAGCGCCTGCCCCCTGCCACCCCTCCTGCCACCCTCCCCCACCCGCAGCCAGCCCTTGCCACCCCCTGCCATCCGTCCTGCCCACAGCCAGCCCCTCCCTGCCCTCCCCCTCCCAGGGCCACCCCCTGCCTGCACCCCTTGCCCACAGCCAGCCCCTGCCCACAGCCAGCCCCTGCCATCTGTCCTGCCACAGCCCCTGCCATCCCTCCTGCCCCCTGCCACAGTCCCTGCCTGCAGCCAGCCCCGGCCCCCAGCCCCAGCCCCCCCCCCCCCCCCCGCCCGCCGCCAGCCCCAGCCCCTGCCCACAGCCCCTGCCACCCCTGCCAGCCCCTGCCCACAGCCCCTGCCATCCCTCCTGCCCCCTGCCACAGTCCCTGCCTGCAGCCAGCCCCTGCCCACAGCCCCTGCCACCCCTCCGCCCCCTGCCCGCAGCCCCTGTCCGCAGCCAGCCCCAGCCCCTGCCCACAGCCCCTGCCACCCCCCTGACCCCTGCCACAGCCCCTTTCCCCGCCACAGCCTGTCTGC
Organism: Mauremys reevesii; assembly: GCF_016161935.1. Taxonomy (NCBI): domain Eukaryota; kingdom Metazoa; phylum Chordata; order Testudines; family Geoemydidae; genus Mauremys; species Mauremys reevesii. Next base: position 241,531 of record NW_024100876.1, read on the forward strand.
ACCACCTGCCCACAGCCAGCCCCTGTCTGCACCACTTGCCCACAGCCAGCTCCTGTTGCAGCCAGCCCATGTCACACTCCCTGCCTCCAGCTAGCCCTGCCCCACGCCCCTGTCTGCAGCCAGCCCCACGTCCACTGGTGCCCTGCAGTTCCCAGGGCACTAACCCTGCACACCTGCTTCAAGGAGGGGGGGCAGGGAGCAGCTGGGACCCACACATGTGCACACCCGAGGGTGACCAGACAGCAAGTGTGAAAAATTGGGACGGGGTGAGGAGTAATAGGAGCCTATATAAGAAAAAGACCCAAAATTGAGACTGTCCCTATAAATTTGGGACATCTGGTCACCCTAGCAGACCCCCAGGGAGTGGCAGGGACCCACACATGTGAAAAGGAGCTCATTTCTAGTTCAGGCCCATCTTTTTAAAAAAGAACTTTAGGTCGGGTTAACATACATCCGTATTTTCCCAGAGATGTCAGGCATTTAGGTTCTTAAATCGCTGTCTGGGTGGCAAATTTTAATAATTCCTCCCGGGAGAATACGGACGTATGGTAACCCTATTGGTACAAAAAATACATACTGTGGCACATCCCTTAAATCAGAACTTTTTATAGAGAACCGGTTATTAAGATTTTAGCAGCTCATCACTGGATCTACACCACAGGCGCCTGTTGGCATAGCTATGTCAGCCAGGAGCGGGGGAGACGGAGGCGCCGACTTCCCAAATTCCCTGGGTTGCTGGACCCCTGCTCTGCCCCAGGCTCCCCCCCCACCCCAAATCCCCACTCCTGTCCTGCCTCGTCCCACCCCCCACTCCACCCCATCTCTTCCCACCCCATTCTGCCCCCTCCCCCGCCTCTTCCTGTCTCTGCTCCACCCCCCGCCCCAGCACCTCCTGCATGCCACTGAACAGCTGATTGCAGCAGGTGGGAGGCACTGGGGGGAAGGGGAGGAGCTGACTGGCAGAGCTGCCGGTGGGTGCTGAGCACCCACTGGTTTTTCCCACGGGTGCTCCAGCCCCGGAGCACCCATGGAGTTGGCAGCTGTGTGGGGAGGTGGGGGCAGTAAGTGACTCCTACATTTGGGGAGGCTAAGCCTGAGCACTGGAAGCTCCCTACAAGTGGGAGGGGCCACCGGTGCCTGGACTGTGGCCACGATCCCTGCCCCACCTGAGGCCAGCCCTGCTCAGCCTCCTCCCCCTGAGGCCCTGCCTATACCCCACCCCCACTCCACCCCAGCCCCGATCCTGCTCGGCCCCCTCCCCCAAGGGGTCCCACCACCCACACCCTCCGCCTGAGGGGCTCTGCCACCCGTGCCGCTGCCCCCTCCCCCAAGGGCCCCCGTCCTGTCACCAGTGCCTCTGTCTCTCTGGGGGAGAAGAGTCACAAGACGGTAGCGGGGGGGAAACAGGGGAAGGGGGAGGAGAAGGGGCAGAGACATGTGAGAGGCAGGTGTGGGGGGTGCCGGGGAAGGGACAGAGAAGCATGAGAGGCAGGTGGGGGCCGTGGGGGCCGTGGTGAAGAGTTAGGGTTATCATGAGTCTAGGCTAGTTAGTGCTGCTTTAACCCCCAGCTCCTGGGAGCATGTGACTAGCTGAGACTCTTGCCTGTCAGTTTCTAAAATAAGGAAGTTTCTAGCCCTGGTGGCTGAAGTGGAAACCTTGAAATTGTTCCCCAAGCTTCAGATTTATGAGCTTTAAAACAGGCTCGCTCAGTGGTTTGAGCATTGGCCTGCTAAACCCAGGAGTGTGAGTTCAGCCCTTGAGGGGGCCATTTAGGGAACTGGGGCAAAAATCTGTCTGGGGATCGGTCCTGCTTTGAGCAGGGGGTGGGACTAGATACCTCCTGAGGTCCCTTCCAACCCTGAGATTCTATGAGAACAAACAAAACCTACATTTCCTTGATTTATTTATTTTGTTTGTGAGCTTTTGGGTGTCACTCTGGTTTCATTCTCAAGATTTTCTGCTAGACTAGATTTTATTTTAGTGAAAACTGCTCTTCTCATCCAAGCACGGCAGGCTGAGAGCTGGGGCTCTTAGAAAACAATTGGGATAAAATGGAAAGAGCTGGGGACAAGGCCAGTGTGGAAAGGCCGGCACTGCTGACTCTCCAAGGTAGGTAGAAAGCCTCTGTCCTCATAGTATCTGAGCACTTACTTCACAACAGCTGTATGAGGCAGAGAAGGGCTGTTATCCCCTTTTTATACAGATGAAGACAGTGAGGCACAAAGCGAATAAGGATTTGCTTAAAGTCCACAGAAAAAGCTTGACAGAGCAAGGAACAGAACTTTCTCTCTTCTCTCACTACCACCTTAACTCCCCCACCCCGACAGTAGGCCAGACATATGCACTCTGGGGTGGAAATAGTGGACAAGAATTGATTACATGAAGTGAAAAACATGATTTTTCAGGCCTATTCTAAAATACACAGGATATCTCTGAATGCACATCACTGCCTCTACTCAGCAATCTGGAGAATTGGTCTGAAATCAACACTAGGACATTCAGCAGAGACAAGTGCAACGTACAACACTTTGGAAGGAAAAATCAAACACACGTATACAAAATGGACAATAACCGGTAAAACAGTAGCACTGCTGAAGAGGATCTGGGAATTATCATGGATCGAAACCGGCATGTGAGCCAGCAGTGCACTGCAGTTGCTAAAAAGGGCTAATAGCATCCTGGGGTGTGTTGGCCAGATTGTTATATAAGACACTCGAGATAATTGTCCCAGTCCATATTGTACTAGCGAGGCCTCAGCTTTAGGAGAGAGAGCCACATAAATAAGAAGAAAACAAAGAAAGAAGAAGTGGGACCACTAAACAATGAGGATGGAATGGAGGTTAAGGATAATCTAGGCATGGCCCATTATCTAAACAAATACTTTGCCTCAGTCTTTAATGAGGCTAATGAGGAGCTTAGGGATAATGGTAGGATGACAAACGGGAATGAGGATATGGAGGTAGATATTACCATATCCGAGGTAGAAGCCAAACTCGAACAGTTTAATGGGACAAAATCGGAGGGCCCAGATAATCTTCATCCAAGAATATTAAAGGAACTGGCTCATGAAATTGCAAGCCCATTAGCAAGAATTTTTAATGAATCAGTAAACTTGGGGGTTGTACCGTATGACTGGAGAATTGCTAACATAGTTTCTATTTTTAAGAAGGGGAAAAAAGGTGATCCGAGTAACTATAGTCCTGTTAGTTTGACATCTGTAGTATGTAAGGTCTTGGAAAAATTTTTGAAGGAGAAAATAGTTAAGGACATTGAGGTCAATGGTAATTGGGACAAAATACACCATGGTTTTACAAAAGGTAGATCGTGCCAAACCAACCTGATCTCCTTCTTTGAGAAGGTAACAGATTTTTTAGATAAAGGAAACGCAGTGGATCTAATTTACCTCGATTTCAGTAAGGCATTTGATACGGTTCCACATGGGGAATTATTAGTTAAATTGGAAAAGATGGGGATCAATATGAAAACTGAAAGGTGGATAAGGAACTGGTTAAAGGGGAGACTACAACGGGTCGTACTGAAAGGTGAACTGTCAGGCTGGAAGGAGGTTACTAGTGGAGTTCCTCAGGGATCGGTTTTGGGACCAATCTTATTTAATCTTTTTATTACTGACCTTGGCACAAAAAGTGGGAATGTGCTAATAAAGTTTGCGGATGACACAAAGCTGGGAGGTATTGCTAACACAGAGAAGGACCAGGATATCATACAGGAAGATCTGGATAACCTTGTAAACTGGAATAATAGTAATAGGATGAAATTTAATAGTGAAAAGTGCAAGGTCATGCATTTAGGGATTAATAACAAGAATTTTGGTTATAAATTGGGGACACATCAGTTGGAAGTAACAGAGAAGGAGGAGGACCTTGGAGTATTGGTTGATCATATGATGACAATGAGCCACCAATGTGATACGGCCGTTAAAAAAGCTAATGCAGTTTTAGGATGCATCAGGCACAGTATTTCCAGCAAAGATAAGTAGGTATTAGTACCGTTATACAAGGCACTGGTGAGACCTCATCTGGAATACTGTGTGCAGTTCGGGTCTCCCATGTTTAAGAAGGATGAATTCAAACTGGAACAAGTACAGAGAAGGGCTACTAGGATGAGCCGAGGAATGGAAAACCTTGGCTTGTTTAGCCTAACCAAAAGAAGGCTGAGGGGGGTGTGACGTTATGAGTATAATATACTATCTCATTGAAAGGTGTCAAGTATCAGAGGGGTAGCCGTGTTAGTCTGGATCTGTAAAAGCAACAAAGAATCCTGTGGCACCTTATAGACTAACAGACGTTTTGCAGCATGAGCTTTCGTGGGTGAATACCCACTTCTTTGCATCCGAAGAAGTGGGTATTCACCCACGAAAGCTCATGCTGCAAAACGTCTGTTAGTCTATAAGGTGCCACAGGATTCTTTGTTGCTTATTGAAAGGTGACAGGGCCAGAAAGAGTTCATTAACTCATAGACTGACCTGACCCATGGGTGAACCTTGAGGACTGGTTAGGAAGATATGTAAATGACTAGAGCTTTGAAATGCAAGTCTGCATTGTTAGAGGTAGAAGGGGAGATGTTTGCTCAGGTCTTGTGATGGCAGCAAACAAGTCTTGTCCATTGCTAGAGTTTTAATTCAAAGATCAAAAAAGGAATATTAACATTTATGATGATACTTGAGTGAAATAGTATTATTGTCTATGTGTCTCTTTGAAGGTTGTGCTAACCTGTATCTAAACTGTTTAATGGACAAATTACTCTGTGCTAATTGCCAGGATGTTTGGGAGAAGGAGTTAAGCCTATTGTTTTCTCAGGCCGAAAGGCTGCTGGAAATGTATAAGAAGCCTGGGACACGATCCTTCTTCATCTCAGATCTGCTTTGGGTTTCAAGAGGGGGAAACCTTAAGCCACAAGGATTGAGATCCCCAGTCATTGACTGGAGCCACCCTGAATATGAAAATTGGACTGTAACCTATGGACTATTTCTAAAAGGACTTTTGGCAACTACAAGCTCACCTCTACTATGTATCTGAACCTCAAGAATTGAATTCAAGTCTGTCTGTGTATTGATCTTTTAACCAACACTCTCTCTCTTTTCTTTTTTAATAAATTTTAGCTTAGTTAATAAGAATTGGCTATAGCGTGTATTTTGGATAAGATCTAAGTTATAATTGGACCTGGGTGTGTGGCTGATCCTTTGGGATTGGAAGAACCTTTTCTTTTATATGATGAAGTAAGATTCTCAGGAATCATCATCATATCTGACAGGTGTGTCTGGACGGAGGCCTGAGGCTGGGCACTTTAAGGGAACTGCGGGGTTTGGACTTCTAAGTGACCAGTGAGGTACTAGAGAAGCTGTTTTGTGCTGGTTGGTAAATCTAAGTATTGAAATAACCACCAGCGTTTGGGGTTTGTCTGCCCGTTTGGTTTGCAGTTCACCCTGATTGAGTGACCTCAGCTGGCTCCCACGGGCAGCACTGTCACAGGGGGATATGATTGCTCTTTATAAATATATCAGAGGGATAAATATTAGGGAGGGAGAGGAATTATTTAAGATTAGTACCAATGTGGACACAAGAACAAATGGATATAAACTGGACACTAGGAAGTTTAGACTTGAAATTAGATGAAGGTTTCTAACCATTAGAAGAGTGAAGTTCTGGAACAGCCTTCCAAGGGGAGTAGTGGGGGCAAAAGACATATCTGGCTTTAAGACTAAGCTTGATAAGTTTACGGAGGGGATGGTATGATGGGATAGCCTAATTTTGGCAATTAATTTGGCAATTGATCTTTGATTATCAGCAGGTAAGTATGCCCAGTGGTCTGTGATGGGATGTTAGATGGGGTGGGATCTGAGTTACTACAGAGTATTCGTTCCTGGGTGCTGGCTGGTGAGTCTTGCCCACAGGCTCAGGGTTTAACTGATCGCCATATTTGGGGTCGGGAAGGAATTTTCCTCCAGGGCAGATTGGCAGAGGCCCTGGAGGTTTTTCGCCTTCCTCTGCAGCGTGGGGCACAGGTCACTTGCTGGAGGATTCTCTGCAGCTTGAGGTCTTCAAACCACGATTGGAGGACTTCAATAACTCAGGCATAGGTTAGGGGTTTGTTACAGGAGTGGGTGGGTGAGATTCTGTGGCCTGCATTGTGCAGGAGGTCAGACTAGATGATCGTAATGGTCCCTTCTGACGTTAAAGTCTATGAGTCTCTGAGGTGGACAAATTGGAGACAGTCCAGAGGAGAGCAACAAAAAAGATGGTAAAAGGTTTAGAAAAGCTGACAGTGGAGAAGTTAAAAACTGGCCATGTTTAGTCCTGAGAAAAGACTGATAAGGGACCTGATAAAAGTCTTCAAATCTGCTCAGGGCTGTTATAAAGAGGACTGTGATCAATTGTTCTCCATGTCCACTGAGGGCAGGACAAGAAGTAATCAGCTTAATGTGTAGCAAGGGAGCTTTAGGTTAGATATTGGGGAGGGGCTGTCCAATGATAAGGGTCCTTAAGCTGTGGAATAACCTTTCCAGGGAGATTGGAAGCCCAGTCACTGGGGTTTTGAAGAACAGGCTAGAGAAACTCCTGTCAGGGGTGGTCTAGATAATAGTTAGTCCTGCCTCGGTGCAGGGGACTGGACTAGATGGCTTCTCGAGGTCCCTTCCACTTCTACATTTCTATGACTTCATTATCCCCAATCTCTGCTGCTTTTGTTGTGGAAAGTTTTTTAAAAAAACCTCTTGCAGCTGTGAGCAGGTAGAGCTGCTCCCTTCCCTAACAGGAACTCCTCCCCACAGTGCCTTGGGTTTAGTTTCAGTTTAATAATCCAACCCTGACCCCTGTGGGCAGTTGCTGAAAGTGGCATGTGCTGGGATCTCAGCCTGTCCCCATTGCACACGAATGTCACCAGCAGAGCCTGCACTGATTGTTCCCCTTGCTGTAAGAGAATCCAAGGACCCTATAGACCATGGAGACAAACTCTTCAACCCCCAGGTCCGGGCTGCGGCCCAGTGGCTGAGGCAGCGTGTGTGAGGGGAGCTGGCACTGGGACCCAGCACTGCACAGGGTATGGGATGAACAGAGAACTCAAGTCTCCGAAGCTCTCAGGCCACCTGTCCATTCTGGCTGCAGGAGGAGATCTGGGGAGTGGTCGTGTGAGGCCAGAAAAGGGAACTGGGAAGGAAAGGAGGGATGACCAGAGAGGCTGGTAGTGAGACAGTTAGTTCCATGGGCTGCTTTGTGACTGGGTACCACATAGCAGCTATTTAATGCATTGCACTGCAGAACTGATATGTTGTTGCAGAAGGGTGGTGTGAGCTGAAATCCTTTTCTTTGAGGAGAAGGTCTCACATGCTGCTCTTTTCCCACAGGGTGCATTGCTTGAGATCCGTAGTCATCAGTCAAACACATTCACCATGCTGTGTCTCGTGTTCCTGGGCCCTTCGTTCTGTACTGTCTGGAATACAGCAATGTCACTATGAGATTCAACAGGGAACCTGAGGAGCAGCCCTCTGGAACCAGAAAAGGAAACCCCACTGCCGGGGGGGACTGGTGACTGGAGATGCTGCCGAGGACACAGCTACTTACATGGGCTGCTCTACAACTGGGTACAATGTTGGGCCAGATTCTCACGTGGTGCAAGTTGGCCTAGATCCATTGAAGTCACTGGAGGTACATGGATTTTCACCGAGGGGAGTCTGATGCATCATTACCACTGTTTTATCACATTGTTCTTGGCACCTGTGTAGTGGGAACTGCTACATTGATGTGAATTAACTTCCCCAGGCCAGGAGCGGCGCCAGGGTTTTTGGCGCCCGAGGCGCAGGGCCAGCTCTACCCATTTCGCCACCGGTCCCGCAGCTCTGGTGGACCTGCCGCAGGCGTTCCTGCGGAGGTTCCGCTGGTCCCGCGGCTCCGGTGGACCTCCCGCAGGAGCCGCAGGACCAGCGGACCCTCCGCAGGCACGCCTGCGAGAGGTCCACCGGGGCCGCCTGCCACCCTCCCGGCAAAATGCTGCCCCCCCCTGTGACGTTATGACTGTGATATAATATCTCATTGAAAGGGGAAAGGGCCAGAAAGAGTTAATTAACTCATAGACTGACCTGACCCATGGGTGAACCTTGAGGACTGGTTAGGAAGATATGTAAATGACTAGAGCTTTGAAATGCAAGTCTGCATTGTTAGAGGTAGAAGGGGAGATGTTTGCTCAGGTCTTGTGATGGCAGCAAACAAGTCTTGTCTATTGCTATAGTTTTAATTCAAAGATCAAAAAGGGAATATTAACATTTATGATGATACTTGAGTGAAATAGTATTATTGTCTCTGTGTCTCTTTGAAGGTTGTGCTAACCTGTATCTGAACTGTTTAATGGATAAATTACCCTGTGCTAATTGCCAGGATATTTGGGAGAAGGAGTTAAGCCTATTGTTTTCTCAGGCCGAAAGGCTGCTGGAAATGTATAAGAAGCCTGGGACACGATCCTGCTTCATCTCAGATCTGCTTTGGGTTTCAAGAGGGGGAAACCTTAAGCCACAAGGATTGAGATCCCCAGTCATTGACTGGAGCCACCCTGAATATGAAAATTGGACTGTAACCTATGGACTATTTCTAAAAGGACTTTTGGCAACTACAAGCTCATCTCTACTATGTATCTGAACCTCAAGAATTGAATTCAAGTCTGTCTGTAGATTAATCTTTTAACCAACACTCTCTATCTTTTCTTTTTTAATAAATTTTAGCTTAGTTAATAAGAATTGGCTATAGCGTGTATTTTGGGTAAGATCTAAGTTATAATTGGACCTGGGTATGTGGCTGATCCTTTGGGATTGGAAGAACCTTTTCTTTTATATGATGAAGTAAGATTCTTAGGAATCATCATCATATCTGACAGGTGTGTCTGGACGGAGGCCTGAGGCTGGGCACTTTAAGGAAACTGCGGGTTTGGACTTCTAAGTAACCAGTAAGGTACTGTAGAAGCTGTTTTGTGCTGGTTGGTAAATCTAAGTATTGGAATAACCACCAGCGTTTGGGGTTTATCTGCCCCGTTTGGTTTGCAGTTCACCCTGATTGAGTGACCTCAGCTGGCTCCCACGGGCAGCACCATCACAGTGGCGTAGTCGGCAGGATCCACAGAACCAGGTCCATTAAGCTTTGGGTCAGAACCCCACGCTATCCAAATTGGAATTTTGGTATTGAGAGTTTGGTTGGTTAAGGAGCAGTTGCAATGGATGAGCAAAGAGCATATGAGGGTCTTGACAAAAAAGCCCTGGAAGATTTGTGTTCAGGAAAGGGGATAAGCTTTAGAAAGAAAGCTACAAATCAAGAAATGAGAGATCTGTTAACGGCCAGTGATCAGGAGGCAGGAGCACAGCCCTTGCCTGATGCTGTAGAAACTGCAGAAACAATTACAATGAGAAAGGCAGCAAATAAACTGCAACTGGAGCATGAACAGAAACTAGCAGATCTTCGATTGCTGGAAAGGCAAAAAATAGCTGAATTCAAAAGAGAAGCTGCTGAAAGAGAGAAAGAAGCTGCTAAAAGAAAGAAGGAGGCTGATGAGAGAGAAGAAAAAGCTCGTAAGGGGCGTCTGGAGCTACTGGCTGCTGAGGAGAAAGCTCTACAGAGGCAACAGGAGACTCACAAGATGGAACAGGAGACAGCTAAACTCCGGCTCCAAGTAATGGAAGAGCAGAAAAAGTCATCACCCCCTGGTACTCCACTTACCCACCACCGGGAGAAAAGCTGGGAAAGGATATGTCCCATCTACAACGATACTGAGGATATAGAGGAGTTTTTGTCTACCTTTGAACGCCTCTGCAATCTGTACTGGATCCCCGATGATCAGCAAATGCCTGTCCTGCTGACCAGACTGACTGGAAAAGCCAGGGAGGTATTTAACGAATTGGGGGAACAAGAAGCCTTGGATTATGGGCGGTTTAAAGATTCTGTGTTAAGGCGGTTCAAGGTTACTCCTGATTCTTACAGAGTTAAGTTTAGAAAGTTTAAGATGTCTAATGATTGTACTTTTGTGGAATGTGCTCATAAGCTGATGGGTTTTGTTAAAAAATGGGTTATGGGAGCAAAGGCACATGGGAGTTTTGAAAAGCTGCTGGATTTAATAACTTTGGAACAGTTCTTAGACATTGTGCCTGACCAGGTGAGAGCAGCTGTGTGTGATAGGGACCCTGAGTCAGTCCTACGGGCGGCAGAGATTGCGGATGCCCATACCCAAAACAGGGCTCAAGAAGGGTGTAAACCCCTGGGGAAAACTAATCACCATTCTCCGCAGTTCAAGAGGAGGGAAGGATTTAAAGGTAAACCGGGCCCTGACTCTTATAAGGTTGCTCACAGGGGCCCAGAGGGTGGGAACTCTCACCCCAAGAATAAACCGGTTAAATGCTATCACTGTGGTATGCTTGGCCACATAAGACCAGATTGCCCGACCCTAAAGAGCAGCCCAAAGACAGCAACCCCAAAAGCCACAGTAAATGCCAACTCCATTACCCTGAGCTCCCAGGCTGAACCAAGTCCCAACAGCTCCACCTTAACTCCAGGTGCAAGCAGAGCAGTGGCTAATGCCAACCCCATCGTCTCCAGTGGCCGGGCGCTAGGGTATAAGCTCACCAGTTATGTCAGGACTGAGGCTTGGCAAGGGAGTGAGAGGTTTATTAAGGAGGCAAAGGTCAATGGTGTTGAATGCATGGGATGGCGAGACACTGGCTCGGATGTAACTATAGTCAAGGGACATCTGGTGAAGCCAGAGGACATGTTGCCAGGGGAGTACGTGACGATAGTGGCCCTATCTGAGTACTCCGTGGACCTGCCAATGGCTAGAATCCACCTGGAGTGGGATGGCTTTAAAGGGGATGTGAAGGCTGCTGTCCGGGATTTGATTCCGGCTGATGTTTTGGTAGGAAATAACATACTGGGGGTGCCTGGCCAAGTTAATGTGGTGACCAGATCACAGAGAAACTGTGGGTCTGTGGCAGATACCCTGACTGACTGCAGTGAGGGGGATGGCGAACAGACAGAGAGTGTCTCTCAAGATGGATCAGGCGAGGGTTTGCCTGAAATATCAGAGATGGTTCTGAATTTAAACGAAACCCAGGGTAAATTCATTGTGGCTCAGCAGAGTGATGTGTCATTAGAGAAAGCCAGGAATGATGCTCAGAGTCAGATCCCAGTTAGTAAAGAGAGAGGCAGGTTTTTTATGCAGGATGGGCTGTTGTATAGGGAACCTCCTAGGGGAAGGAAGAATTCCCAAGCAGCAGTTCGCAAGCAGCTTGTGGTACCTGAGAGTTACCGCAATGATGTGTTGAAGTTGGCTCATGATGGTCCTTTTGCAGGACATCTGGGTGTAGGCAAAACGTGTAACAGACTAGAGCAAACTTTCTACTGGCCCCACCTCTTTGGGTCGGTGAGAGATTACTGCAGGAGCTGTGAACTGTGCCAGAAGCGTAAGGGGTTAAGGGGGCCTAGCAAGGTGCCCCTCCAGCCTCTGCCCGTTATTGGGGAGGCTTTTGCCAGAGTGGCTGTGGATATTGTGGGGCCATTCCCCAAACCTTCCAGAAATGGGAAGAAATACATTCTGGTGTTGGTAGATTTTGCTACCAGATATCCTGAGGCTGTAGCCTTGGCTAATATTGAGGCAGAGACAGTGGCAGTGGCTTTGTTCTCTATTTTTAGCAGAGTGGGTTTTCCCAAGGAAATATTGTCTGACCGTGGGTCTAACTTCATGTCTGTGGTTTTCAGGCAGTTGTGGGAGTTATGTGGGGTAAAGCACCTGAAAGCTGCTCCCTACCACCCCCAGACTAATGGCTTAGTGGAAAGGTTCAATGGAACCCTAAAGTCTATGCTGAAAATGTACGTTGATAGACGCCAGAATGACTGGGATGTTCTGCTGCCGTATCTATTGTATGCGTACAGGAGTGTGCCCCAAGAGTCTACAGGGTTTGCTCCCTTTGAGCTGCTCTATGGGAGGCAGGTCCGGGGACCCCTAGATTTGGTCCGTGACTCATGGGAAGGTAATGTGGAGGAGACAGAGCAGCCCGTGGCAGAATATGTGGCTCAGTTCAAGGAGAGTTTGCAAGAGATGATGAAGTTGGTTGAGCAGAATCTGAAAGAGAGCCAGGATACTCAGAAAGCCTGGTATGACAGAGATGCTCAGGAGAGAGCGTTTGAAATAGGGGACATGGTGTTGGTGCTAGATCCTGTCCGGAGGAACAAAATGAAGGATGTTTGGACCGGACCCATGGAGGTAGTGGAGAGGATTAATGAGGTTACCTATGATGTGAGGAAACCCCATGGCCGGGGAAGTGTGCAGACAGTGCATGTGAACAGAATGAAGGCCTACCATGCAAGGGAGGTAAATGTGAACATGATCTGTTGTGCTGAGGAAGAGGCAGTGTCTGTCCCTTTGATTGACATGGTTGCTGAAAGCCAAGAAGAGACGCCTCTTGAGAGCATTGAGATGGGGGAGGGTTTATCCCCCCCTCAAAGAAAGGAGCTGCTAATGTTATTAAAACACCACAAGCGAACCTTCTCCAACAGGCCAGGGCTCACTGATAGGATGACACACTCCATTCAGACGGTGGGTCCCCGCCCAGCTCCCAGCAGAGCTTACAGGGCCAAGGGAGAGATGCAAAGGCAGATCCAGGAAGAGGTGAAAAGCATGCTGACAATGGGGGTAATTACCCAATCCATGAGCCCTGGGCCTCTCCCATTGTGATGGTGCCAAAAAAGGATAAAACCATGAGATTTTGTGTGGATTACCGGAAGCTAAATGCAATCACTCAGCCTGACCCTTACCCCACACCCAGAATAGAGGATCTGTTAGATACGCTGGGAGGGGCCAAGTTTATAAGCACCCTGGATCTGACTAGGGGGTACTGGCAAATTCCCCTAGATGATGATGCACAAGAAAAATCCGCTTTCATAGTGGAATCTGGCCTGTATGAGTTCAAAGTGTTGCCCTTTGGGATGCGTAATTCAGGGGCTACTTTCATGAGACTTATAAACGAGGTCCTACGGGGATTAGAGTCTTTTGCCAGGGCCTATATAGACGACCTGGCCATATTCAGCAGTTCGTGGCAAGATCACCTTAACCACATAGGGGTTGTGCTGCACCGGCTCAGAGAGGCCAATCTAACTGTTAAGGTGTCTAAATGCAGAATGGGAGCTGCTGAGGTGACCTACCTGGGGCACAGGGTGGGCAATGGGCGACTACGCCCTGAGCCTTTGAAGGTGGAGGCCATTAAGAACTGGCCTGTCCCTAGAACTAAGAAACAGGTCCAATCGTTCATTGGTCTGGCCAACTATTACAGGAGGTTTGTTCAGGGATTCAGTGACGTTGTAGCTCCCATCACAGACCTGACGAAAAAGGAAAAACCAGACCGGGTGCAGTGGACGGAGGCCTGTGAGCAGGGATTTCAAAGCATAAAAAGTGCTTTGGCCAAAGAGCCTGTTTTAGTCAGCCCAGATTTCAAAAAGCCTTTTTTGCTGTGTACAGACACTTCCAATATTGGGCTGGGGGCAGTGCTAATGCAAGAGGGGGCGGGGGGTAAGAGACATCCCGTGGCGTACTTAAGTAAAAAGTTGTCCCCCACTGAGCAAAATTACGCTCCCATTGAGAAGGAATGTTATGCCATTGTCTGGGCTGTCAAGCAGCTTAAGCCCTATTTGTACAACCAAAAATTCACTGTGTGGAGTGACCATGCCCCTTTGGTCTGGCTGCACAAGGCCAAAGGTACCAACTCCAGGTTGCTGCGCTGGAGTTTAGCCCTTCAAGAGTATGAAATGGATCTAATCCACATAAGAGGGAAGGAAAATATTGTAGCTGATGCATTGTCCCGGATGGGGACTCATTAGGATGCAGTCAGTGATGTTTGTGTCATCCCTTCCTGCATCAATTTTGCGTTGGGGGTGTGACGTTATGACTGTGATATAATATCTCATTGAAAGGGGAAAGGGCCAGAAAGAGTTAATTAACTCATAGACTGACCTGACCCATGGGTGAACCTTGAGGACTGGTTAGGAAGATCTGTAAATGACTAGAGCTTTGAAATGCAAGTCTGCATTGTTAGAGGTAGAAGGGGAGATGTTTGCTCAGGTCTTGTGATGGCAGCAAACAAGTCTTGTCTATTGCTATAGTTTTAATTCAAAGATCAAAAAAGGAATATTAACATTTATAATGATACTTGAGTGAAATAGTATGATTGTCTCTGTGTCTCTTTGAAGGTTGTGCTAACCTGTATCTGAACTGTTTAATGGATAAATTACCCTGTGCTAATTGCCAGGATGTTTGGAAGGAGAGTTAAGCTTATTGTTTTCTCAGGCCGAAAGGCTGCTGGAAATGTATAAGAAGCCTGGGACACGATCCTTCTTCATCTCAGATCTGCTTCGGGTTTCAAGAGGGGGAGACCTTAAGCCATAAGGATTGAGATCCCCAGTCATTGACTGGAGCCACCCTGAATATGGAACTTGGACTATAACCTATGGACTATTTCTAAAAGGACTTTTGGCAACTACAAGCTCATCTCTGCTGTGTTTCTGAACCTCAAGAATTGAATTCAAGTCTGTCTGTAGATTAATCTTTTAACCAACACTCTCTCTCTTTTCTTTTTTAATAAATTTTAGCTTAGTTAATAAGAATTGGCTATAGCGTGTATTTTGGGTAAGATCTAAGTTATAATTGGACCTGGGTATGTGGCTGATCCTTTGGGATTGGAAGAACCTTTTCTTTTATATGATGAAGTAAGATTCTTAGGAATCATCATCATATCTGACAGGTGTGTCTGGACGGAGGCCTGAGGCTGGGCACTTTAAGGGAACTGCGGGGTTTGGACTTCTAAGTGACCAGTGAGGTGCTGTAGAAGCTGTTTTGTGCTGGTTGGTAAATCTAAGTATTGGAATAACCACCAGCTTCTGGGGTTTGTCTGCCCCGTTTGGTTTGCAGTTCACCCTGATTGAGTGACCTCAGCTGGCTCCCATGGGCAGCACCGTCACACCCCCCAAATCCTGGTGCCCTAGGCGACTGCCTAGGTCGACTAAATGGAAGCGCCAGCCCTGCTCCAGGCCCAGAGGCCTCATGGCAGCTGGCTGCCACATCTTCACAACTTAAATCAGGAGCAGACAGGAAATAAATTCAAAGCCCTGACAGCAGGGGAGAGGGCATTCAAACTTTTTAACAGTTTGGACCCAATTTCAGAGACGTCTCCCCTCCCATTAGCCCGCCTCTGGCCACTCCAGCAATGCGTGATAAGCACAAGGAATATCCGCTGCCTGTTTGGTATCTCTGTGCTGCCTGTGAATGCAATTGTTCATCTGGAAACAAGGGAGCCCCGCTGCACCAGCAGAGGGCTGAAGCTAACAGATTTTGCGGGATATTCAGTATTTGGGTTGATGCTGGCTGCCTGTCCCACTGGACCTCAAAGGCAGGCAGAGTTCCATAGACACGGTGTCCCACCAGATACCCTGGGAGCTTAGGATCCAGGGCACCAACGCTTCCAATGTCACCTGCACAGGGAGCTGTTTAAAATTCCACGCGCTTCACACAGACCTCGACTCACTGACCAGAGCATCATGGTCACAGCTCTAGATGGAAGTCAAGTGCTGGATACCATCTTCCCTCTTTTTTCCTATCAGGTAATTGAGAAGTCACATCGCGCAGGACTAGGAATGGAAACCAGAGCTTTAATGTGGTGCTTTTCAGACTGAATGAGTCAAATCTATGGTCTTTGATTATCCTGTCACTAATCACTACACCACACTCCCTTAACTCAGCAGTCCAGACCTCTACTATTCCACTGCTCTTTAGCAAATAGATGTGTAACCCGCTTGTAACAAGTGTGCTCTACTGAGAGAACCAGTTCAGGGTGAATTGCTAAGAAACAGGGCAGCTGCAGCCGCAGCCCCAGCCTGGGGGTCCTGCACTTCTAAGGCACCAAACCAGCCAGCCAGAGAGGACTTCGGTCTGGCCCCACTGGCCAACCAGACGTCATACAAGCAATTCCCTCAGATACCCAGTTCCCTTGTATCACCACCAGCGCCACTCCTTATAGGGATGACTAATTATGAAAACCAGTGTCCCCAGTTAAAGGTCCTCCCATTCCCAAAGGACCAGCCACAAAACCCAGGTCAATATACAAATCAGATTGTGCCAAAAAAATCACACTTTTGCCAATCCTTTAAAATCTAAAATCTAAAGGTTTATTCATAAAAAGAAAGAAATAGAGATGAGAGTTAAAATTGGTTAAATGGAATCAAATACATACAACAATGGCAAAGTTCTTGGTCAGTCTTGTAGCAGTGAATGGAATAAACTCCTGGCTCAAATCAACTCTCTGGGGTCCATCCACAGCTGCGCTGGGTCATTCAGTCCTGTGTTCAGAACTTCAGTTTGTAGCAACGTCCTCCAGAGGTTGTCAGAAGCAGGATTGAAGACAAAATGGAGGGGTGTCCATGGTCCTTTGTATCCTTTGTCATGTGGCAGGAAACCCCCTTGTTCCTACTGTGGAAAATTACAGCAGCAAGATGGAGCTTGAGTCACATGGGCATGTCACATGCCCACACATGACTCGGTTCCTTACAGGTAGCAGCCATTGAACATTCCCAGGAAGGCTCATTGGATGTGGATTGAGTCTCCCAGGCTCCATTGTCAGTCAAGTACTTGTTGATTGGGCCATTCAACTTGACTAGCCCCTTCTCAATAAGCTGGCCAAATGTTTCACTGGTGCTACTCAGAAGCAAACAGTGAAATACAAGTACAGAGCCAATATTCATAACTTCAAATACAAGAATAATACACACATACCGAAAGCATAAGCATAACCAGCAAATGACAACCTTTTCATAGACACCTCACTTCACCATCTTTGTACAAGATTTGTTGCAACTATATGACAGTGGTTGCAATAATGGTCTATATGGTCATAGTTCAATTAGGTAAGGTCACACCCTATCTGCTCTCAATGGACTTGCCTGGGAACGTTCCATCTGGAGTCTAGGTCGTGGCTTCTGCTGTGACTAAGCGAAATCAGGCATGGACGTGGGACGTGCCCATGTGACTCCAAACACCATCTCGTTACCTGTCATTTTCCACTCTCTCCACTGAGGGCTTTGTTTGAAACAATGGGGGTTTCCATCCACAAGCTATAAAAAGCCCTGGACACATCTCCATTTGGCCTCTTTCCTGCTCAGACCTCTTGATGATGACCTTATACTAATGGGAGCGTTCTAACCAAAGGACTGAGGACCTTCCAATGATTCAGAAGCAACCAGAGACTTAAAAAGCCAACAGTTTATTCCATCACTGCTACAAGCGTGATCCAAGAACTTTGCAATTCTTGTATGTATTTGATTCTTTCAACCAATTTTAACTGTCACCTTCCTTCCTTTCCAGAAATAAACCTTTATATTTTAGATACTAAAGAATTGGCAACAGCATGATTACTGGGCTCAGATCTGAGTTGTAGATTGACCTGGGTATGTAGCTCATCTCAAACCCCAAACCTTGCTTGTCGTGAACCCATGCGATATTCTTACCAGACTGTGCCAGAGAGAGGGAGCTAGATGACATTGTCATTGCCACTGGTTCCAACTGAATCCCAAACAACACCTGGGATGTGTGACTCAGGGCTTGTCTGCACTTAAAACACTGCTGCAGCACAGCTGTGGTCCTTCCATGTAAACACCCCTATGCCAATGGGATGCCATCTCCAACTGCTAGTAGCTGGCTGATGGAGGAATTCTTTCTTTGACCTAGCACTGTCTCCAGGACGGGGGAAGGACTTCTGTTGGCTCAACTAGGCTGCTTGGGGGTGTGGATTTCACCCTTCAATGATGTAGTTATGCCGACCTAATTTTCTAGTGTAGCCAGGCCTAAGTAAGACACCTCCACTCCCAGCCTGTCTTTTTCCTTCCTGATCTATTTTTATAAGAACATAAGAACAGCTGTACCGGGTTAGACCAAAGGTCCATTGAGCCCAGTATCCTGTCTACCGACAGTGGCCAATGCCAGGTGCCCCAGAGGGAGTGAACCTAAGAGGTAATGATCAAGTGATCTCTCTCCTGCCATCCATCTCCACCCTCTGACAAACAGAGGCTAGGGACACCATTCCTTTCCCATCCTGGCTAATAGCCATTAATGGACTTAGCCTCCATGAATTTATCCAGTTCTTTTTTAAACGCTGTTATAGTCCTATAGTTTCTTTTTCCTGTCCCTCTCCTTCTGCTTCTGTTCAATCAAAATCTGACTTAGCTGGCCAAGACTGTGTGTTTTGAGCACTGCTGTAAGCCTGTGAGCAGAAAGCCAGCTAAATGCCATGCCCCAAGCAGCCCAATGGGGGTACAAGCTTGCTAGGTCTCTGAGCGGCTGGCAAGGCCTTGTGCTAGGCCAGAGCCAGAAGCTGCATCTTCTATCTTTGCTGTTCTCTTCTTTCCCCGTTTGGGTGTGTTCGCCTTATCTTAGACTTTATGGGATTGGACTTTAACAAGAGACACCACAACAGTGACAGCTCCAGCCCATCTCAGCTGATCTCTCTGATCTCCCCAGGACAGCTGTTACCTTCTTCAAAACCACCCAAGAGACCATCACTGAAGGAACTTTCCTTCTAAAAACTCTCCCAGCTGAAGAGAAAGGGCACAGGGGATGCTGTTAAAGACAAGCCTTACTGACTCCTTTACATTTCCATTGCTTTAACTCTGTCTCTGTTTCTCTCTGTGTTTCAGTAACACACTAGCAGGGATGTGAGAGGTGTGTTTCCCATGGGACTAAGCGGGCTGAAGTCTCTCTCTACCAAACCACCAGCCTTGTTTCCCCCGTTCAGTGTTGGACGGTGACAGGGGCACGTTAACACCTTTCACTCTTTCGGGGACCTTGAGCCTGTTTAAATGACCACAGAAGTTCCTGCCCCCTGTGTGAGTTGCATGGGGGAACTGAGCGTCTTTTCTCCTTTCTCCCCTCTAGGATGTCAGAAGCCCCATAGATGGGGCGTGGCTCCTCCCCCTGCACACGCCATTAGTCTGTTTCCCTGCGCAGGTTCAAATCCTGCTCACAGCAAGGCCAGTGTTTTAGCCACAGCCCATCTAAGAGGCCAGGGGCAGCTGAGTCTCCCCCAAACGGCCGCCCATGCAGGGGGGAACACTGGGGATGTGGGGCGGGTCACCCCTCCGTGGGCCCATTGTCATCTTTCGAGTGCTGGAAGCCAAGCTCCAGAGAAGTGGGGTCTCCGCCTGCACCCGGCTCCGCCCTGCCTCTTAACCCGATGCCCTGCTCTGCCTCCTCCCATCCCCTCCGCCTCTTCCCCCAAGGCCTGCGCCCCACCCCCGCTGGGCCTTTTCCCCTGAGCCCCCTCCCTCTCTCTGCCTCTTCCTGCCCCTGCTGCGCCTCCTGCCCCAAGGACCCACCCCACCCCCCCCACACCAAAGGCAGGAAAAAGCGATGGGTGCCTGGCCCCATGGCAGCCCCCCTTAGGGGAAAGGGGCAGAGAGGAGAAAGCAGCAGGTGAGTGGCGTCTTAGATCATAGAACTGGAAGGGACCTCAGCTAATCCAACCCCCTGCTCAGAGCAGGACCAATCCCCAGACAGATTTTTACCCCAGTTCCCAAAACGACCTCCTCAAGGATTGAATTCCCAACCGTGGGTTTAGCAGGCCAATGCTCAAACCACTGAGCTGTCCTCTTGGGGGAAGTGAGGGGCAGGTAGGGGGTCTGGGGGAGGGGGCGGAGGGCAGTGAACAGCAAGTGGGCGGGGCCTCGGGGGAAGAGGATGAGCAGGGGCAGGGCCTCTGTGGCCGGGCCATGGTCTGGGCACCGGTGGCCCCCCAACTTCTAGGGGTCACTCATCTGAAACCCAGGATGAAGTGACATGGGCCTGAGTCTTGTTGGGGCTGAGGCTACATCACACCTTTACCTTCGGGCTCTACCGCGCATAAAGCCCCAGACACGGCCAGAGACAGGGCAAGGGGCCTCAGCACGGGAGAGAGTCAGGCCCAGAGTTAGACGAGGGGGGCAGAGAATAGTCTTCATTCTGGTTAGTTACACGGCGCCCTTGCTAGAAATCCTTCCTGTATTTTCTCCAGTTCACTCCCTGACGCTGTAGCGCTGCCCCGTTCCCCCGTTTGTGCCATTGAATTGTCAGGTTCTGTCAAATAATAGCAGCAATCCAGCCATAAACACGACAGCCTGAAATCTCAGCTCTCCCTCCCCTCGCGCTAAAGAGAGAGAGGAGACCCAGGCAGCCAGTTTCTCTGGTACAGAAGACAAAGGACAGAGGCTTGTGGGAAGATGAGATCAGATGCTTGGCTGGAAAGAGGGGCGTCTGGACTGGGGAGTGTGACGTTATTGATATAAATGGGGACCATATAGAACATGGGTTGCAACCAAGGTCCTGTAGT
Source organism: Mauremys reevesii (assembly GCF_016161935.1). Taxonomy (NCBI): domain Eukaryota; kingdom Metazoa; phylum Chordata; order Testudines; family Geoemydidae; genus Mauremys; species Mauremys reevesii. The sequence continues at coordinate 261,915 of NW_024100876.1, forward strand.
GGCACCAAATCTTAAGTGAAGGGGGTCATATAAGGTGTCTAAGACCAGGTTCCGGTTGCTGGTTATAATTATGCTGTCTGTATGTCTGTATCATTTTTAGTTGAAGTTATGAATGTTGGCTCTATGCTGTCAGTATTTCAAGTTTGTGCTGTGCTTCTGGGAAGCCTCCCAGACAAGCTGGTGTTAGCTCTGCCTAGCCTATTTGATGGCCCATTAAGGACCATTAAGGACACAATGGACCCATGGAGAGAAGGCAGACACGCCTTGTGACTCAGCAAAGTATGCAGGACTGGCCCATGTGACTCCAGACTCCATATTTTGCTGTAAATTTCCACAGTGAAGACAAAGAGATTCTTACACCTGGAAAAGTCTATATAAGCCTGATGCTTCATCTCCATCTTGTCTTCAATCCTGCTTCTGACCTCTGGAGGGACTTTGCCACAAACTGAAGCTCTACACCAGGGACTGAGGACCCATCCCAGCGGGGGATGTTCCAGAGACTTAATCTAAACCTGCAGTTTACTCCAGCACTGCTGCAAGCCTGAACTAAGAACTTTGCCATTACTGTATGTAATTGATTCCATTTAACCAATTCTACCTCTCATCTCTACCTTTTCCCTTTATGAATAAACCTTTAGATTTTAGATTCTAAAGGATTGGCAACAGCGTGATTTGTGGGTAAGATCTGATGTGTATATTGACCTGGGTCTGGGGCTTGGTCCTTTGGGATTGAGAGAACCTTTTTCTTTTATTGGGGTGTTGGTTTTCATAACCATTTATCCCCAGGACGAGTGCACTGGTGGTGATACTGGGAGACTGGAGTGTCTAAGGAAATTGCTTGTGTGACTTGTGGTAAGCCAGTGGGGTGAGACCAAAGTCCTTTTTGTCTGGCTGGTTTGGTTTGCCTTAGAGGTGGAAAAACCCCAGCCTAGGGCTGTAACTGCCCTGTTTGAGCAATTGGTCCTGATTTGGCACTCTCAGTTGGGTCCCGCCAGAATCGCTCCGTCACAGTGGCGTAGTCGTGCTAGGATCCACAGAACGAGGTCAATTAAGCTTTGGGTCAGAACCCCACGCTATCCAAATTTTAACTTTGGGATTGAGAGTTTGGTTGGTTAAAGATCAGTGACCATGAGACAGAGAGCATCAGGAAAAGCAAGGAAACTGCAAGCCTTGAGAGACAGCCTGCAGTTTGATTATGAGCAAGAACTGGCAGAAATTCGAATGGAGAAAGAGGCTGATGAGAGAAAGAAAGAAGTTGCTAAGAGGGAAGTAAAAGCTCGTAAGAGGCGTCTGGAGTTGCTGGCTGCTGAGGAGAAAACTCGACAGATGCAACAGGAGACAGCTAGACTCCAACTCCAAGTCAAAAAAGCAATGGAAGAACAGCAGAAACTGTATCCTCTTGAAAATCCAGTTTATGACTGTGTTGATATATGGGGTTACTCTGGGCAGTTTTCTGTGTTTAACCAGTTTTGCTATGGCTGGGGAGATGGGAGTTCTAACCTGGGGAGAAATATCTGTTTGTCTGTGCAAGAAAGCAGTGTGTCTGGGAATGAAGTTTCTGAATGTCTGTCTAATGTCTCAGAAGTGAATCTGGAGTTAGATCAAGAGCAAAAAGATCTCATTGGGGAGGAAAATGTTTCTCGGGTTAAATCCCTAACTGAGGAGGAAGAGGGTAAATTTGTAATGGGTAATGGATTGGTGGCTAGTGCAGCTTGTAGAAGTAAACCTGAAATGGGTAACTGTGATTTGCTAAAAGTAGCTCAGTGTAGTGAAAAGAGCAGCAGCTTATCTGTTGGGAGAGACAATGTGCCTGGTAGGGAAAGTTTGCAGGAGCCTAGGCAGCCTTGTGAGCTGATGGCTTTGTCTAATCAGCAGTTTGGGAAGGGAGGGATAGTGGAAGATGAGTGTCCATATCCCTTACCTGTTTCCTGTGTGGAGAAATGTGACAGTGGAGGGAATGTGCCTGTGTCTGTCAGGAGTATTGACTTGCCTATAAAGGAAGCTACCCCAGTCTCCAAGCAGTTGTCTGTGAACAGCCCTGTGTGCTGGGACAAGGGAAGTAAAATCCCAAGCTGTGTGTCTGGTAAAGGAGAATGTGTCTCCGGCTCTTCTGTGTCTGTGGAGCAGACAGAAGGTGCCTGTCAGCCTGTAATGGTTGAGGGTGATTCAGTTGTCTCGAAGTTGGTTGTAAATACAGCTAAAGCCCAGGAAGGGAATGGTCCTGAGTTTGGGTCTGCTGGGGAGAATGGCACTGTGACTAGGTTGCATCCAGTTAGTGTCTTAGCAAAATCCCAGAGAACAGACAATTCTGGTGCTTGTGGTTTGCCAGTTGCTAATGTGTGGTTGGAAAAGGGTGCAGCAACTTTGTCTGATCAGGGTGATACCCCAGCCAGGGCACAAGGAGAGCATAAAGGTGATTTAATTGTGTTACCGACTGACAGTTTGACAACTTGTAGCAAGAAGGAAAAGATTCCTGAACTTGTTCATGGCCAAGGGAAGGAGACTGCTTCTGACCTGTTATCTAGAAAGTCTGTAGCATCTGTGGTTGCTCAGGGAAGTGTTCCTTTAGAGCAAGCCCTAGGTGAAGAGGAAGGGCAGAATTTCTAAGAGGGGTGAATTGCTGCTTAGAGAAGCTCCTAGGGAAAGGAATCCTCATGGTAGCCTGTGCAAGCAGTTTACTGCAACTGAAGGGTGTAAAAGTGATTTAATCAAGAAAGTTTCAGTTCCTAACAGCCAGAAATTTTCTGTTGTGAATGGATCCACTGACTTTCCTGTTGAGAGATCCAGTGTGGGCAGCTTTGAAAAGGTCTCAGGTGGAGTAGAAGCTGTTAAGGAAGTTGAGCAGCCCTATAACCACCTGGCTGTGTGTGGCCAGCTTGTTGGGGAGACAATGCTGTTGGGACAGGAATGTCTCCATGCTGAATCGGTAAGTGAGCAGTCTGTGCTTCAGGGTCTGAGGACAGATTCAGTTACTGGTTTTTCAAAGCAGAACAGTTTTATGGCTGAATGCTTGAGGAGGCAGGGGAGAGCAAGCCAGCTCTCACCCTCAGACTCTTTGGATTTGTGTGGTATCTCTGTAAGACAAAGTCCAGCCGTGGAATCCATAGCAGCTAAGAAGTTAAAAGCTAGTGTCTGTGTTGATGCGAATTACTTGGCTGGCAGGGAGAAGAAAGACTTGCTAATAGCTGTTAGCACAGAGGGCCCACCCCATCAGCCGGTGATCTCTGTTAAGCAAGAGAAATCAGGGTTTAATCCCGAAGAACAAGAAGGAAAGAGAAGACTGAATTTTGCAAAGGGAACCCACAGGTTAACCCTAAAATGCCCAAATTCCAATGGTATTGAGCCAAGGGTGTGGCATGACAAACATGATTGTAAATGGACACTTGCAATGAATTTGTTGTTATTGCTAATGCTAATTTTTGTAACTAATGTGTTGCTATGGCCAAGAACTGTAACAATGTACAATGTGCCTAATCTTTTGGAAAATCCCTTAAACATGTTGAAAGGAATACATGAAAACACACTTTATGTTAAAGGGCCTTGCTATACTGATGTTTCACAGTTAATGCATGTAAACAGTGTTGGAACTTTTCACAGGGGAAAATACATTCCAGACCTGATGTGCTGTATGAAAGGGGAAACTGAGGCACACTACCATATTGCTTTCATGGCTAAATGCCAAGATTCCTGTACTATGAACAACCTCAATATCTACATTGGTTTAATGTTAATTGGGTTCAAAACATTGGCCAGAACTGGTATGGATAAAGTAGCTATTTTCTTTAGCTCTTGGCAAGATCACATGAAACATACAGGAACCATGCTGCAAAAGCTAACCAAGTTATACCTTGAGTTTGTAAAGAGATCCATTCATGTTATTGAACATGACTTTGATAAACCATTTCGGTTATACACTGGTATGGCCTCTAGCCCAACACTAGCTGTAGTGAGACAGACCCAAGGAAAGGGGGCTCTTGGGATGCAGTCAGCGATGTTTTGTCATCCCTTCCTGCATCAATTTTGCGTTGGGGGTGTGACGTTATTGATATAAATGGGGACCATATAGAACATGGGTTGCAACCAAGGTCCTGTAGTGGCACCAAATCCTAAGTAAAGGGGGTCATATAAGGTGTCTAAGACCAGGTTCCGGGTTGCTGGTTATAATTATGCTGTCTGTATGTCTGTATCATTTTTAGTTGAAGTTATGAATGTTGGCTCTATGCTGTCAGTATTTCAAGTTTGTGCTGTGCTTCTGGGGGAAGCCTCCCAGACAAGCTGGTGTTAGCTCTGCCTAGCCTATTTGATGGCCCATTAAGGACCATTAAGGACACAATGGACCCATGGAGAGAAGGCAGACACGCCTTGTGACTCAGCAAAGTATGCAGGGACTGGCCCATGTGACTCCAGACTCCATATTTTGCTGTAAATTTCCACAGTGAAGACAAAGAGATTCTTACACCTGGAAAAGTCTATATAAGCCTGATGCTTCATCTCCATCTTGTCTTCAATCCTGCTTCTGACCTCTGGAGGGACTTTGCCACAAACTGAAGCTCTACACCAGGGACTGAGGACCCATCCCAGCGGGGGATGTTCCAGAGACTTAATCTAAACCTGCAGTTTACTCCAGCACTGCTGCAAGCCTGAACTAAGAACTTTGCCATTACTGTATGTAATTGATTCCATTTAACCAATTCTACCTCTCATCTCTACCTTTTTCCCTTTATGAATAAACCTTTAGATTTTAGATTCTAAAGGATTGGCAACAGCGTGATTTGTGGGTAAGATCTGATGTGTATATTGACCTGGGTCTGGGGCTTGGTCCTTTGGGATTGAGAGAACCTTTTTCTTTTATTGGGGTGTTGGTTTTCATAACCATTTATCCCCAGGACGAGTGCACTGGTGGTGATACTGGGAGACTGGAGTGTCTAAGGAAATTGCTCGTGTGACTTGTGGTAAGCCAGTGGGGTGAGACCAAAGTCCTTTTTGTCTGGCTGGTTTGGTTTGCCTTAGAGGTGGAAAAACCCCAGCCTAGGGCTGTAACTGCCCTGTTTGAGCAATTGGTCCTGATTTGGCACTCTCAGTTGGGTCCCGCCAGAATCGCTCCGTCACAGGGAGAGAAAACAGCCAGAGCCCACATGGATGCAGGAGAGACCTAGCTGGACTGTGCAGAGGGAGGTTAGGCCTGAGGCCCTGAGAGTTTCCTGTACTATGTTCAGATGCTCAATAAACCCCTCTCTTACACTGGCTGAGCATCACTGCAGTCTAGAGATCGGGGCTGCATTCTTCCTCTGGGAGTAGAGGCCCCAGGGTCCAGAGGGAGGGGACTCCCTGAGGGGCCCATGGCAGACAGGCATGCTCAGGTCTCAGAGAAGTGCCTTTCACGGAGGCAGAGGGGCCTTTACCCTCGAGAGAGAGTGAATCTCCAGGAAGGGCTGTCACACTGAAGGGGGTTCCTTCCAAGGACTGTACGGGGCTGAGAGACTGCACAAGTCCTGGGAGGCAGTGACACCATCCATGAATAGATAAACAGAGGCTGGAAAGGGAGGTGATTCAGCTGTAGTGAGACTGATACTGGAACACTGCATCCCGTTCTGGTGTCCACGTTTCAAAAATAACGTTTTAAAAACTGGAGAGGGTGCAGAAAAGAGCCATATTTGAGGGATGGAGAAGATGTCTTATAAGGAGGCATTGAAAAGCTCAATCTGTTTAGAGGTGAGCTGATTGCAGTGTGCAAGTGCCTTCGCGAGAGAAAACACCAAGTATTTAAAGGGCTCTTTAGTCTTGCAAAGAAAGGCATAACAAGAACCAATGGCTGGAAGCAGAAATCAGAAAAATTCTCATTGTAGCAAGGCAAGATTTGTAAGAGGGAGGGTGATTCATCACTGGAACAAGCTGCCAAGAGAAGTGATGGATTCTGCATCTCTTGATGTCTTCCAATGAAGACTAGAGACCTTTGGGATGGTGCTTTAGTCAAAAAGAAGCTATTGTGATACACAGAAGGGCTGGGATATGCAGGGAGTCAGATTAGATGCTCTAATGGTCCCTTCTGGCCTTAAGGCTACTAATTTATGAAAAACTGATGTTTTATTGTGTAGCGGCTCCATCCACAGACTGAACAGTCATTGAGTGCAGTGATTCAGGGGAAACAACTCAAACACCCAACGAGGCTGGCCAGGGGCAGGACATCAGCTTTGAGGGGAGGGGTGGGTGTGGCAGTGACATCACAAAGGCCTTTTGCAGGAACTCGGCCTATTGGGCAAAGGTGGTGGGGAGGGGGTGACCTCACAGAGAGACCCCGACATCAGCCGGGCAGGACCAAGGTGCAGGGCCAGGCCTGTCTCTGAGAGCCCCCGGCTTTGCTGCCGCAAGTCTCCTTCGCGAGGTCTCTCCTGGAGGGCTGAGAGAGAATTAGGATTCACGGCTGTGAGCATGAGGAGGAACCTCTGTGGAGTTTTCTCCTTTCCTGCCACTGACTGTGCCGAAAACAAACTTCCCTTTGACAAGGTAAGAGGCTGAGAGAGGTTTGGAACCTGTTCAGTCTGATCCACCTGGCGCAGGCAGCATTCTAGGCCCAAGAAACACTGGCTTCAGGTGCCAGAATTTGATTTCCTACCTAGGGTTTGATGGTTGGAATCCCTGGGGACATTGGGGTTTGTCCTTTTTGGTTTCCCTTTTCCTCTTTCCTCCCTCCTTTCGCCTCTTCTCTTGCTTCTTTTCCCCTGCTTCCCTCCCTCTACCAAGGAGGGGTGTGTAGAGTGTGGGCGGGGGAGGGAGGTTGCTCTCATTGCAGAGGTCCTCACCAAGAGGTGGGGCTGGATCTGAGAGTGATCTCCTCTGATGGTGACCTGGGCCGTCCTTTGGCACATCTGGTGAGACCTCAGCCTCCCGCCCCTCAGAGTCTCAGTGCTGATTGGCCGAGCAGGGGGCTATCGACAGCGAGGAGACTCAGGTCCTTTTGGTCTTTTTTCAGATCAGGCAAAGAAGTCACAACCAATCCAATGTACGGGATTAATCTTGCTGCTTCTCTCCATTAATTGTCTCTTGGCAGTTCATGATTTCCTCTAATGTTCTAAGTTTTCTAAAATACTTGCTGAATAATTACTATGAACCACCGTTGGTCTATAGCTCACTTGAGAGCACTTTATTCTGATCAGTGAATGTATGAAATTCAAGATGTGACAGGTAGGTTGAAAGTCAGGAGCAGTGTTTCCTCTAATTTTTTGTCCGTGTGCGGAATGAATTGTGTTGTGCGCACCAATATGGAGGTGAGGTGTGACACATCACCTGTATATTGGTGCACGTTACAAAATTCATTCTGCACATGGATGTGTGACGAGGCGGTTCTGGCGGGACCCAACTGAGAGTGCCAAATCAGGACCAATTGCTCAAACAGGGCAGTCACAGCCCTAGGCTGGGGTTTTTCCACCTCTAAGGCAAACCAAACCAGCCAGACAAAGAGGACTTCGGTCTCACCCCACTGGCTAACCACAAGTCACACGAGCAATTTCCTTAGACACTCCAGTCTCCCAGTATCACCACCAGTGCACTCGTCCTGGGGATGAATGGTTATGAAATGGTTATGAAAACCAACACCCCAATAAAAGAAAAAGGTTCTCTCAATCCCAAAGGACCAAGCCCCAGACCCAGGTCAATATACACGTCAGATCTTACCCACAAATCACGCTGTTGCCAATCCTTTAGAATCTAAAATCTAAAGGTTTATTTACAAAGGGAAAAAGGTAGAGCTGAGAGCTAGAACTGGTTAAATGGAATCAACTCCATCCAGCAATGGCAAAGTTCTTGGTTCAGGCTTGCAGCAGCGATGGCATAAACTGCAGGTTCCAATCAAGTCTCTGGAACATCCCCCGCTGGGATGGGCCATTCAGTCCTTGGTGCAGAGCTTCAGCTTGTAGCAAAGTCCCTCCCGAGGGAAGAAGCAGGAGTGAAGACCAGATGGAGATGATACATCAGCCTTATACAGGGGTGAGCTGGAGCCGGGTCGCACCGGTTCACACGAACCGGGTGTTAAATTGAGAAGCGGTTTTAGAACCGCTTGTTAACTGGCTGCCCTGCGAGGGAAGCTGTGAAGGGCTCTGGCCGGGAAGGGTGTAATTCCTCCTCCCGGCCGCCGGGGGGCGCTGCGCTGCGCAGAGCCATGTGAGCTGCCTCCTGGCCCTGCTGCTGCTGCTCCTCGGAGCTCTGGCCCTGGGGTCACGCTGCTGCTGCCAGGTGAGTCCCGGGGAGGAGGGGGCTGCTCCCAGCCGGTCCCGTGTGTGAGTGTCCGGCTGCCTCCTGCTGCTCCCAGCCCCGCCCCGTGAGTGAGGCACAGCCCCTGCCCCTGAGCACAGCCCCAGCCCTGTGGGTGAGGCACAGGCCCTCTGAGCACAGCCACAGCTCTGTGGGTGAGGCACAGGCCCTGGGCTGGCTGAGCACAGCGCACAGCTCTGTGGGTGAGGCACAGGCCCTGGGGGCTGGCTGAGCACAGCGCACAGCTCTGTGGGTGAGGCACAGGCCCTGGGGCTGAGCACAGCGCACAGCTCTGTGGGTGAGGCACAGGCCCTGGGGCTGAGCACAGCGCACAGCTCTGTGGGTGAGGCACAGGCCCTGGGGCTGAGCACAGCGCACAGCTCTGTGGGTGAGGCACAGGCCCTGGGGCTGAGCACAGCGCACAGCTCTGTGGGTGAGGCACAGGCCCTGGGGCTGGCTGAGCACAGCGCACAGCTCTGTGGGTGAGGCACAGGCCCTGGGGCTGAGCACAGCGCACAGCTCTGTGGGTGAGGCACAGGCCCTGGGGGCTGGCTGAGCACAGCGCACAGCTCTGTGGGTGAGGCACAGGCCCTGGGGGCTGAGCACAGCGCACAGCTCTGTGGGTGAGGCACAGGCCCTGGGGCTGGCTGAGCACAGCGCACAGCTCTGTGGGTGAGGCACAGGCCCTGGGGGGCTGAGCACAGCGCACAGCTCTGTGGGTGAGGCACAGGCCCTGGGGCTGGCTGAGCACAGCGCACAGCTCTGTGGGTGAGGCACAGGCCCTGGGGCTGAGCACAGCGCACAGCTCTGTGGGTGAGGCACAGGCCCTGGGGCTGGCTGAGCACAGCGCACAGCTCTGTGGGTGAGGCACAGGCCCTGGGGGCTGGCTGAGCACCGCGCACAGCTCTGTGGGAGAGGCACAGGCCCTGGGGGGGGGCTGAGCACCGCGCACAGCTCGGTGGGTGAGGCACCGGCCCTGGGGCTGGCTGAGCACAGCGCACAGCTCTGTGGGTGAGGCACAGGCCCTGGGGGTGGCTGAGCACAGCGCACAGCTCTGTGGGTGAGGCACAGGCCCTCGGGGGGGCTGGCTGAGCAAAGCGCACAGCTCTGTGGGTGAGGCACAGGCCCTGGGGCTGAGCACAGCGCACAGCTCTGTGGGTGAGGCACAGGCCCTGGGGCTGGCTGAGCACAGCGCACAGCTCTGTGTGTGAGGCACAGGCCCTGGGCTGGCTGAGCACAGCGCACAGCTCTGTGGGTGAGGCACAGGCCCTGGGGGGGCTGGCTGAGCACAGCGCACAGCTCTGTGGGTGAGGCACAGGCGCTGGGGGCTGGCTGAGCACAGCGCACAGCTCTGTGGGTGAGGCACAGGCCCTGGGGGCTGAGCACAGCGCACAGCTCTGTGGGTGAGGCACAGGCCCTGGGGCTGAGCACAGCGCACAGCTCTGTGGGGGAGGCACAGGCCCTGTGGTCTTGCTGAGGACTGCGCACAGCTCTGTGGGTTTTGCACAGGCACTTGGGGGGGGCTGAGCTCAGCTCACAGCTCTGTGGGTGAGGCACCGGCCCTGGGGCTGGCTGAGCACAGCGCACAGCTCTGTGGGTGAGGCACAGGCCCTGGGGCTGGCTGAGCACAGCGCACAGCTCTGTGGGTGAGGCACCGGCCCTGGGGGGTGCTGGCTGAGCACAGCGCACAGCTCTGTGGGTGAGGCACAGGCCCTGGGGGGGGCTGAGCACAGCGCACAGCTCTGTGGGTGAGGCACAGGCCCTGGGGCTGGCTGAGCACAGCGCACAGCTCTGTGGGTGAGGCACAGGCCCTGGGGCTGGCTGAGCACAGCGCACAGCTCTGTGGGTGAGGCACAGGCCCTGGGGCTGGCTGAGCACAGCGCACAGCTCTGTGGGTGAGGCACAGGCCCTGGGGCTGGCTGAGCACAGCGCACAGCTCTGTGGGTGAGGCACAGGCCCTGGGGCTGGCTGAGCACAGCGCACAGCTCTGTGGGTGAGGCACAGGCCCTGGGGCTGGCTGAGCACAGCGCACAGCTCTGTGGGTGAGGCACAGGCCCTGGGGCTGAGCACAGCGCACAGCTCTGTGGGTGAGGCACAGGCCCTGGGGCTGGCTGAGCACAGCGCACAGCTCTGTGGGTGAGGCACAGGCCCTGGGGGCTGGCTGAGCACAGCGCACAGCTCTGTGGGTGAGGCACAGGCCCTGGGGCTGGCTGAGCACAGCGCACAGCTCTGTGGGTGAGGCACAGGCCCTGGGGCTGGCTGAGCACAGCGCACAGCTCTGTGGGTGAGGCACAGGCCCTGGGGGCTGGCTGAGCACAGCGCACAGCTCTGTGGGTGAGGCACAGGCCCTGGGGCTGGCTGAGCACAGCGCACAGCTCTGTGGGTGAGGCACAGGCCCTGGGGGAGGCTGAGCACAGCGCACAGCTCTGTGGGTGAGGCACAGGCCCTGGGGCTGGCTGAGCACAGCGCACAGCTCTGTGGGTGAGGCACAGGCCCTGGGGGCTGAGCACAGCGCACAGCTCTGTGGGTGAGGCACAGGCCCTGGGGCTGGCTGAGAACAGCGCACAGCTCTGTGGGTGAGGCACAGCCACTGGGCGGAGCTGGATCAGCACAGCGCACAGCTCAGTGGGTGAGGCACAGGCCCTGGGGCTGAGCACAGCGCACAGCTCTGTGGGTGAGGCACAGGCCCTGGGGCTGGCTGCGCCCAGCGAACAGCACTGTGGGTGAGGCACAGGCCCTGGGGGGCTGAGCACAGCGCACAGCTCTGTGTGTGAGGCACAGGCCCTGGGGGGGGGGGGAGCTGGCTGAGCACAGCGCACAGCTCTGTGGGTGAGGCACAGGCCCTGGGGGGGGGCTGGCTGAGCACAGCGCACAGCTCTGTGGGTGAGGCACAGGCCCTGGGGGGGGGCTGAGCACAGCGCACAGCTCTGTGGGTGAGGCACAGGCCCTGGGGGGGGCTGGCTGAGCACAGCGCACAGCTCTGTGGGTGAGGCACAGGCCCTGGGGGGGGCTGGCTGAGCACAGCGCACAGCTCTGTGGGTGAGGCACAGGCCCTGGGGGGGCTGAGCACAGCGCACAGCTCTGTGGGTGAGGCACAGGCCCTGGGGGGGGCTGAGCACAGCGCACAGCTCCGTGGGTGAGGCACCGGCCCTGGGGGGGGCGGGCTGCGCACAGCCCACCGCTCTGTGGGTGCGGCACCGGCCCTGGGGGGGGGCTGGCTGAGCACAGCGCACAGCTCTGTGGGTGAGGCACAGGCCCTGGGGGGGCTGAGCACAGCGCACAGCTCTGTGGGTGAGGCACAGGCCCTGGGGGGGGCTGAGCACAGCGCACAGCTCTGTGGGTGAGGCACAGCCCCTGGGCTGCTGGCGGAGCACATCACACACCACAGTGGGAGAGGCACAGGCCCTGGGGGCTGCCTGAGCACAGCGCACAGCTCTGTGGGTGCGGCACAGGCCCTGGGGGCGGTGGCTGAGCACAGCGCACAGCTCTGTGGGTGCGGCCCCGGCCCGGGGGGGGGCGGGCTGAGCACAGCGCACAGCTCTGTGGGTGAGGCACAGGCCCTGGGGGGCTGGCTGAGCACAGCGCACAGCTCTGTGGGTGAGGCACAGGCCCTGGGGGGGGGCTGGCTGAGCACAGCGCACAGCTCTGTGGGTGAGGCACAGGCCCTGGGGGGAGCTGGCTGAGCACAGCGCACAGCTCTGTGGGTGAGGCACAGGCCCTGGGGGGGCTGAGCACAGCGCACAGCTCTGTGGGTGAGGCACAGGCCCTGGGGCTGGCTGAGCACAGCGCACAGCTCTGTGGGTGAGGCACAGGCCCTGGGGGCTGAGTACAGCGCACAGCTCTGTGGGTGAGGCACAGGCCCTGGGGCTGGCTGAGCACAGCGCACAGCTCTGTGGGTGAGGCACAGGCCCTGGGGCTGGAGCACAGCGCACAGCTCTGTGGGTGAGGCACATGCCCTGGGGGCTGGCTGAGCACAGCGCACAGCTCTGTGGGTGAGGCACAGGCCCTGGGGGCTGAGCACAGCGCACAGCTCTGTGGGTGAGGCACAGGCCCTGGGGGGGGCTGAGTACAGCGCACAGCTCTGTGGGTGAGGCACAGGCCCTGGGGCTGGCTGAGCACAGCGCACAGCTCTGTGGGTGAGGCACAGGCCCTGGGGCTGGCTGAGCACAGCGCACAGCTCTGTGGGTGAGGCACAGGCCCAGGGGGGCTGGCTGAGCACAGCGCACAGCTCTGTGGGTGAGGCACAGGCCCTGCGGGGGGGCTGGCTGATCACAGCGCACAGCTCTGTGGGTGAGGCACAGGCCCTGGGCTGGCTGAGAACAGCGCACAGCTCTGTGGGTGAGGCACAGGCCCTGGGGCTGAGCACAGCGCACAGCTCTGTGGGTGAGGCACAGGCCCTGGGGCTGGCTGAGCACAGCGCACAGCTCTGTGGGGGAGGCACAGGCCCTGGGGCTGGCTGAGCACAGCGCACAGCTCTGTGGGTGAGGCACAGGCCCTGGGGGCTGAGCACAGCGCACAGCTCTGTGGGTGAGGCACAGGCCCTGGGGCTGGCTGAGCACAGCGCACAGCTCTGTGGGTGAGGCACAGGCCCTGGGGCTGAGCACAGCGCACAGCTCTGTGGGTGAGGCACAGGCCCTGGGGCTGAGCACAGCGCACAGCTCTGTGGGTGAGGCACAGGCCCTGGGGGCTGGCTGAGCAGAGCGCACAGCTCTGTGGGTGAGGCACAGGCCCTGGGGCTGAGCACAGCGCACAGCTCTGTGGGTGAGGCACAGGCCCTGGGGGGGATCTGAGCACAGCGCACAGCTCTGTGGGTGAGGCACAGGCCCGGGGGGGGGCTGGCTGAGCACAGCGCACAGCTCTGTGGGTGAGGCACAGGCCCTGGGGGGGGGCTGAGCACAGCGCACAGCTCTGTGGGTGAGGCACAGGCCCTGGGGGGGGCTGAGCACAGCGCACAGCTCTGTGGGTGAGGCACAGGCCCTGGGGGGGCTGGCTGAGCACAGCGCACAGCTCTGTGGGTGAGGCACAGGCCCTGGGGCTGGCTGAGCACAGCGCACAGCTCTGTGGGTGAGGCACAGGCCCTGGGGGGGGCGGAGGCCAGCGCACACCTCTGTGGGTGAGGCACACGCCCTGGGGGGGGCTGAGCACAGCGCACAGCTCTGTGGGTGAGGCACAGGCCCTGGGGGGGGCTGAGCACAGCGCACAGCTCTGTGGGTGAGGCACAGGCCCTGGGGGGGGCTGAGCACAGCGCACAGCTCTGTGGGTGAGGCACAGGCCCTGGGGGGGTGGATCTGAGCACAGCGCACAGCTCTGTGGGTGAGGCACAGGCCCTGGGGGGGGCTGAGCACAGCGCACAGCTCTGTGGGTGAGGCACAGGCCCTGGGGGGCGGGCTGAGCACAGCGCACAGCTCTGTGGGTGAGGCACAGGCCCTGGGGCTGGCTGAGCACAGCGCACAGCTCTGTGGGTGAGGCACAGGCCCTGGGGGCTGGCTGAGCACAGCGCACAGCTCTGTGGGTGAGGCACAGGCCCTGGGGCTGGCTGAGCACAGCGCACAGCTCTGTGGGTGAGGCACAGGCCCTGGGGCTGGCTGAGCACAGCGTACAGCTCTGTGGGTGAGGCACAGGCCCTGGGGCTGGCTGAGCACAGCGCACAGCTCTGTGGGTGAGGCACAGGCCCTGGGGGCTGAGCACAGCGCACAGCTCTGTGGGTGAGGCACAGGCCCTGGGGGGCTGGCTGAGCACAGCGCACAGCTCTGTGGGTGAGGCACAGGCCCTGGGGGGCTGAGCACAGCGCACAGCTCTGTGGGTGAGGCACAGGCCCTGGGGGCTGGCTGAGCACAGCGCACAGCTCTGTGGGTGAGGCACCGGCCCTGGGGGCTGACCACAGCGCACAGCTCTGTGGGGGACGCACCTGCCCTGGGGGGCTGGCTGAGCACAGCGCACAGCTCTGTGGGTGAGGCACAGGCCCTGGGGGCTGAGCACAGCGCACCGCTCTGTGGGTGAGCCACAGGCCCGGGGGGCGACTGAGCACAGCGCACAGCTCTGTGGGTGAGGCACAGGCCCTGGGGGGGGCTGAGCACAGCGCACAGCTCTGTGGGTGAGGCACAGGCCCTGGGGGGGGCTGGCTGAGCACAGCGCACAGCTCTGTGGGTGAGGCACAGGCCCTGGCGGGGGCTGAGCACAGCGCACAGCTCTGTGGGTGAGGCACAGGCCCTGGGGCTGGCTGAGCACAGCGCACAGCTCTGTGGGTGAGGCACAGGCCCTGGGGCTGGCTGAGCACAGCGCACAGCTCTGTGGGTGAGGCACAGGCCCTGGGGGGGCTGAGCACAGCGCACAGCTCTGTGGGTGAGGCACAGGCCCTGGGGGGGCTGAGCACAGCGCACAGCTCGGTGGGTGAGGCACAGGCCCTGGGGCTGGCTGAGCACAGCGTACAGCTCTGTGGGTGAGGCACAGGCCCTGGGGGCTGAGCACAGCGCACAGCTCTGTGGGTGAGGCACAGGCCCTGGGGGCTGGCTGAGCACAGCGCACAGCTCTGTGGGTGAGGCACAGGCCCTGGGGGCTGGCTGAGCACAGCGCACAGCTCTGTGGGTGAGGCACAGGCCCTGGGGCGGGCTGAGCACAGCGCACAGCTCTGTGGGTGAGGCACAGGCCCTGGGGGGGCTGAGCACAGCGCACAGCTCTGTGGGTGAGGCACAGGCCCTGGGGGGAGGTGAGCACAGCGCACAGCTCTGTGGGTGAGGCACAGGCCCTGGGGGCTGGCTGAGCACAGCGCACAGCTCTGTGGGTGAGGCACAGGCCCTGGGGCTGGCTGAGCACAGCGCACAGCTCTGTGGGTGAGGCACAGGCCCTGGGGCTGGCTGAGCACAGCGCACAGCTCTGTGGGTGAGGCACAGGCCCTGGGGCTGGCTGAGCACAGCGCACAGCTCTGTGGGGGAGGCACAGGCCCTGGGGGGGGCTGAGCACCGCGCACAGCTCTGTGGGTGAGGCACAGGCCCTGGGGGGGGCTGAGCACCTCGCACAGCTCTGTGGGTGAGG
This sequence comes from Mauremys reevesii, assembly GCF_016161935.1. Taxonomy (NCBI): domain Eukaryota; kingdom Metazoa; phylum Chordata; order Testudines; family Geoemydidae; genus Mauremys; species Mauremys reevesii. Next base: position 277,194 of record NW_024100876.1, read on the forward strand.
CACAGGCCCTGGGGGGGGCTGAGCACAGCGCACAGCTCTGTGGGTGAGGCACAGGCCCTGTGGGGGGCTGAGCACAGCTCTGTGGGTGAGGCACAGGCCCTGGGGGGGGCTGGCTGAGCACAGCGCACAGCTCTGTGGGTGAGGCACAGGCCTTGGGGCTGGCTGAGCACAGCGCACAGCTCTGTGGGTGAGGCACAGGCCCTGGGGGCTGGCTGAGCACAGCGCACAGCTCTGTGGGTGAGGCACAGGCCCTGGGGCTGGCTGAGCACAGCGCACAGCTCTGTGGGTGAGGTACAGGCCCTGGGGGGGCTGAGCACAGCGCACAGCTCTGTGGGTGAGGCACAGGCCCTGGGGCTGGCTGAGCACAGCGCACAGCTCTGTGGGTGAGGCACAGGCCCTGGGGCTGGCTGAGCACAGCGCACAGCTCTGTGGGTGAGGCACAGGCCCTGGGGGCTGAGCACAGCGCACAGCTCTGTGGGTGAGGCACAGGCCCTGGGGGGCTGAGCACAGCGCACAGCTCTGTGGGTGAGGCACAGGCCCTGGGGCGGGCTGAGCACAGCGCACAGCTCTGTGGGTGAGGCACAGGCCCTGGGGGGGCTGGCTGAGAACAGCGCACAGCTCTGTTGGTGAGGCACAGGCCCTGGGGGGGGCTGAGCACAGCGCACAGCTAGGTGGGTGAGGCACAGGCCCTGGGGCTGGCTGAGCACAGCGCACAGCTCTGTGGGTGAGGCACAGGCCCTGGGGCTGAGCACAGCGCACAGCTCTGTGGGTGAGGCACAGGCCCTGGGGGCTGGCTGAGCACAGCGCACAGCTCTGTGGGTGAGGCACAGGCCCTGGGGCTGGCTGAGCACAGCGCACAGCTCTGTGGGTGAGGCACAGGCCCTGGGGGCTGGCTGAGCACAGCGCACAGCTCTGTGGGTGAGGCACAGGCCCTGGGGCTGAGCACAGCGCACAGCTCTGTGGGTGAGGCACAGGCCCTGGGGGCTGGCTGAGCACAGGGCACAGCTCTGTGGGTGAGGCACAGGCCCTGGGGGGCTGAGCACAGCGCACAGCTCTGTGGGTGAGGCACAGGCCCTGGGGGGGCTGAGCACAGCGCACAGCTCTGTGGGTGAGGCACAGGCCCTGGGGGCTGGCTGAGCACAGCGCACAGCTCTGTGGGTGAGGCACAGGCCCTGGGGGGCTGGCTGAGCACAGCGCACAGCTCTGTGGGTGAGGCACAGGCCCTGGGGGCTGAGCACAGCGCACAGCTCTGTGGGTGAGGCACAGGCCCTGGGGGGGGGCGGAGCACCGCGCACCGCTCGGGGGGGGAGGCACAGGCCCTGGGGGGGCTGAGCACAGCGCACAGCTCTGTGGGTGAGGCACAGGCCCTGGGCTGGCTGAGCACAGCGCACAGCTCTGTGGGTGAGGCACAGGCCCTGGGGGGGCGGCTGAGCACAGCGCACAGCTCTGTGGGTGAGGCACAGGCCCTGGGGGGGAGCTGAGCACAGCGCACAGCTCTGTGGGTGAGGCACAGGCCCTGGGGGCGGGGGGGCTGAGCACAGCGCACAGCTCTGTGGGTGAGGCACAGGCCCTGGGGGGGGGCTGAGCACAGCGCACAGCTCTGTGGGTGAGGCACAGGCCCCGGGGGGGGGGGCTGGCTGAGCACAGCGCACAGCTCTGTGGGTGAGGCACAGGCCCTGGGGGGAGCTGGCTGAGCACAGCGCACAGCTCTGTGGGTGAGGCACAGGCCCTGGGGGGGGCTGAGCACAGCGCACAGCTCTGTGGGTGAGGCACAGGCCCTGGGGGGGGGCTGAGCACAGCGCACAGCTCTGTGGGTGAGGCACAGGCCCTGGGGCTGAGCACAGCGCACAGCTCTGTGGGTGAGGCACAGGCCCTGGGCGGCTGCGCACCGCGCACAGCTCTGTGGGTGAGGCCCAGGCCCTGGGGGGGCGGGCTGAGCACAGCGCACAGCTCTGTGGGTGAGGCACAGGCCCTGGGGGGGGCTGAGCACAGCGCACAGCTCTGTGGGTGAGGCACAGGCCCTGGGGGGGGGCTGAGCACAGCGCACAGCTCTGTGGGTGAGGCACAGGCCCTGGGGGGGGCTGAGCACAGCGCACAGCTCTGTGGGTGAGGCACAGGCCCTGGGGGTGGCTGAGAACACCCCACAGCACTCTGGGTGAGGCACACGCCCTCGGGGGGGCTGGCTGAGCACAGCGCACAGCTCTGTGGGTGAGGCACAGGCCCTGGGGCTGGCTGAGCACAGCGCACAGCTCTGTGGGTGAGGCACAGGCCCTGGGGGCTGGATGAGCACAGCGCACAGCTCTGTGGGTGAGGCACAGGCCCTGGGGGCTGGCTGAGCACAGCGCACAGCTCTGTGGGTGAGGCACAGGCCCTGGCGGGCGGGCTGAGCACAGCGCACAGCTCTGTGGGTGAGGCACAGGCCCTGGGGGCTGGCTGAGCACAGCGCACAGCTCTGTGGGTGAGGCACAGGCCCTGGGGCTGGCTGAGCACAGCGCACAGCTCTGTGGGTGAGGCACAGGCCCTGGGGCTGAGCACAGCGCACAGCTCTGTGGGTGAGGCACAGGCCCTGGGGGGCTGGCTGAGCACAGCGCACAGCTCTGTGGGTGAGGCACAGGCCCTGGGGCTGGCTGAGCACAGCGCACAGCTCTGTGGGTGAGGCACAGGCCCTGGGGCTGGCTGAGCACAGCGCACAGCTCTGTGGGTGAGGCACAGGCCCTGGGGGGCTGGCTGAGCACAGCGCACAGCTCGGTGGGTGAGGCACCGGCCCTGGGGGGCTGAGCACAGCGCACAGCTCTGTGGGTGAGGCACAGGCCCTGGGGCTGGCTGAGCACAGCGCACAGCTCTGTGGGTGAGGCACAGGCCCTGGGGGCGGGCTGAGCACAGCGCACAGCTCTGTGGGTGAGGCACAGGCCCTGGGGGGCTGGCTGAGCACAGCGCACAGCTCTGTGGGTGAGGCACAGGCCCTGGGGGGGCTGAGCACAGCGCACAGCTCTGTGGGTGAGGCACAGGCCCTGGGGGCTGGCTGAGCACAGCGCACAGCTCTGTGGGTGAGGCACAGGCCCTGGGGCTGGCTGAGCACAGCGCACAGCTCTGTGGGTGAGGCACAGGCCTGACTCATTCAGCCACCTCTGCTTGGCCTCTACTAAGCCACTCTGCATCTGCCCTCCTGAGCTAGCCACTCTGCTATCACAGCGCATCATTTTCATAAAACTCCACAGCCACCCTGCTATCCGCCTCTCTGAGCTAGCCACCCCAAGTTTCTGCTATCCGCTCCTCAGGGTCCTAAACGTCCAGCAGCCCAACAGTCTCCACCCTGCAGTCTGTCCTCCGTCAGCCACCCAGAGTTCAAGTTCCTCTGCAGGTTACCTCCAGCCTGGGGTGAAGCAGGAAAGGTGTGTAGGGTGGGGTTGTGCTATCCGGAAGTCCTCTCCACAGCCACCCTGTGTCCACCTCTGTCATGAGCCACTCCTGGGGGTCTCCTGCAATCTCACCACCAGCTGCGCCTCTCCGCCACCCTGCTATCCGCTCCTCTCCGCCAGCCACTCTGCTATCCGCACTTCTCCGCAGCCACCCTGCTATCCGCCTCCTCCGCTCAGCCACCCTGCTATCCGCTCCTCTCCGCCAGCCACCCTGCTATCCGCCTCCTCCGCCAGCCACTCCTGCTATCCGCTCCTCTCCGCTAGCCACCCTGCTATCCGCTTCCGCCAGCCACCCTGCTATCCGCCTCCTCCAGCCACTCTGCTATCCTTCCTCTCAGCCTATCCTGCTATCCGCCTCTCCTGCTATCCGCTCCTTCCGCTAGCCACCCTGCTATCCGCCTCTCCGCCAGCCACTCCTATCCGCTCCTCTCCGCTTAGCCACCCTGCTATCCTCCTCCGCCAGCCACCCTGCTATCCGCTCCTCTCCGCCAGCCACCCTGCTATCCGCTCCTCTCCGCTAGCCACCTGCTATCCGCTCCTTCCGCCAGCCACCCTGCTATCCGCTCTCTCCGCTAGCCACCTGCTATCCGCTCTCCTCCGCACACTGTTATCCGCTCCTCCCTATCCGCCAGCACTATCTCTCCGCTAGCCACCCTGCTATCCGCTCCTCTCCGCTAGCCACCCTGCTATCCGCTCCTCTCCGCTAGCCACCCTGCTATCCGCTCCTCTCCGCCAGCCACCTGCGATCCGCTCCTCTCCGCCAGCCACCCTGCTATCCGCTCCCCTCCGCCAGCCACCCTGCTATCCGCTCCTCTCCGCCAGCCACCCTGCTATCCGCTCCTCTCCGCCAGCCACCCTGCTATCCGCTCCTCTCCGCCAGCCACCCTGCTATCCGCTCCTCTCCGCCAGCCACCCTGCTATCCTCCCCTCTCCGCCAGCCACCCTGCTATTGTCTCCTCTCTACCAGCCACCCTGCTATCCGCTCCTCTCCGCCAGCCACCCTGCTTTCCGCTCCTCTCCGCCAGCCACCCTGCTATCCGCTCCTCTCCGCCAGCCACCCTGCTATCCCTTCCTCTCCGTCAGCCACCCTGCTATCCGCTCCTCTCCGCCAGCCACCCTGCTATCCGCTCCTCTCCGCTAGCCACCCTGCTATCCGCTCCTCTCCGCCAGCCACCCTGCTATCCGCTCCTCTCCATCAGGCACTCTGCTATCCGCTCCTCTCCAGCCACCCTGCTATCCATTCCTCTCCGCCAGCCACCCTGCTATCCGCTCCTCTCCGCCAGCCACCCTGCTATCCGCCTCTCCGCCAGCTACCCAGCTATCCGCTCCTCTCCGTCAGCCACTCCTGCTATCCGCTCCTCTCCCAGCCACCCTGCTATCCGTTCCTCTCCCCTAGCCACCCTGCTATACCCTCCTCTCCGCCAGCCACCCTGCTATCCGCTCCTCTCCGCCAGCCACCCTGCTATCCGCTCCTCTCCGCCAGCCACCCTGCTATCCGCTCAGCTCCGCCAGCCACCCTGCTTTCCGCTCCTCTCCGCCAGCCACCTGCTATCCGCTCCTCTCCGCCAGCCACCTGCTATCCGCTCCTCTCACGCAGCCACCCTGCTATCCGCTCCTCTCCGCCAGCCACCCCTGCTATCCGCTCCTCTCCATAGCCACCCTGCTATCCGCTCCTCTCCGCCAGCCACCCTGCTATCCCCTCCTCTCCGCCAGCCACCCTGCTATCCGCTCCTCTCCGCCAGCCACCCTGCTATCCGCTCCTCTCCGCCAGCCACCCTGCTATCCGCTCCTCTCCGCCAGCCACATTCTATCCGCTCCTCTCCGCCAGCCACCCTGCTATCCGCTCCTCTCTGTCAGCCACCCTGCTATCCGCTCCTCTCCGCCAGCCACCCTGCTATCCGCTCCTTTCGGCCAGCCACCCTGCTATCCGCTCCTCTCCGCCAGCCACCCTGCTATCCGCTTCTCTCCTCCAGCCACCCTGCTGTCCGCTCCTCGGTGTCACCCACTCTGCTATCCGCTCCTCTCCGCCAGCCACCCTGCTATCCGCTCCTCTCCGCCAGCCACCCTGCTATCCGCTCCTCTCCGCCAGCCACCCTGCTATCCGCTCCTCTCCGCCAGCCACCCTGCTATCCGCTCCTCTGTGTCACCCACTCTGCTATCCGCTCCTCTCCGCCAGCCACCCTGCTATCCGCTCCTCTCCGTTAGCCACCCTGCTATCCGCTCCTCTCCGCCAGCCACCCTGCTATCCGCTCCTCTCCAGCCACTCCTGCTATCCGCTCCTCTCCGCTAGCCACCTGCTATCCGCTCCTTCCGCCAGCCACCTGCTATCCGCTCCTCTCCGCCAGCCACCCTGCTATCCGCTTCCTCTCCAGCCCCGCTGCTATCCGCTCCTCTCCGTCAGCCCCGCTGCTATCCGCTCCTCTCCGTCAGCCCCCCTGCTATCCGCTCCAATCCGCCAGCCACCCTGCTATCCGCTCCTCTCAGCTATCCACCCTGCTATCCACTACCTTCCGCCAGCCACCCTGCTATCCGCTCCTCTCCGCTAGCCACCCTGCTATCCGCTCCTCTCTGCTAGCCACCCTGCTATCCGCTCCTCTCCGCCACCCTGCTATCCGCTCCTCTCCGCTAGCCGCCCTGCTATCCGCTCCTCTCCGCTAGCCACCCTGCTATCCGCTCCTCTCCGCCAGCCACCCTGCTATCCGCTCCTCTCCGCTAGCCACTCTGCTATCCGCTCCTCTCCGCCAGCCACCCTGCATGCGCTCCTCTCCGCTAGCCACCCTGCTATCCGCTCCTCTCCGTCAGCCGCCCTCCTATCCGCTTCTCTCCGTCAGCCACTTGCTATCCGCTCCTCTCCGGCCACCTGCTATCCGCTTCCTCTCCGGCGGCCACCCTGCTATCCGCTCCTCCGCCAGCCACTCCTGCTATCCGCTCCTCTCCGCTAGCCACCCTGCTATCCGCTCCTCTCTGCGAGCCACCCTGCTATCCGCTCCTCTCAGCCACCCTGCTATCCGCTCCTCTCCGCCAGCCACCCTGCTATCCGCTCCTCTCCGCCAGCCACTTGCTATCCGCTCCTCTCCGCCAGCCACCCTGCTATCCGCTCCTCTCCGCTATCCACCCTGCTATCCGCTCCTTCCGCTAGCCACTCTGCTATCCGCTTCCTCTCCGCTAGCCACTCTGCTATCCGCTCCTTCCCCCGCCACCCTGCTATCCGCTTATCTCCGCCAGCCACCCTGCTATCCGCTTCCTCTCTGCCAGCCACTCTGCTATCCGCTCCTCCGCCAGCCACCCTGCTATCCGCTCTCTCAGCCACTCTGCTATCCGCTCCTCTCCGGCAGCCACCCTGCTATCCGCTCCTCTCCCCAGCCACCCTGCTATCCGCTTCCTCTCCGACAGCCACCCTGCTATCCGCTCCTCTCCGCCAGCCACCCTGCTATCCGCTCCTCTCCGCTAGCCACTCTGCTATCCGCTCCTCTCCGCCAGCCACTCTGCTATCCGCTCCTCTCCGCTAGCCACTCTGCTATCCGCTCCTCTCCGCTAGCCACCCTGCTATCCGCTCCTCTCCGCCAGCCACCCTGCTATCCGCTCCTCTCCGCCAGCCACCCTGCTATCCGCTCCTTTCCCCCAGCCACCCTGCTATCCGCTCTTCTCCGTCAGCCACCCTGCTGTCCGCTCATTTCCGCCAGCCAACCTGCTATCCGCTCCTCTCCGCCAGCCACCCTGCTATCCTCCTCCGCTAGCCACCCTGCTATCCGCCTCCTCTCCGCCAGCCACCCTGCTATCCGCTTCCGCCAGCCAACCTGCTATACGCTCCTATCTGCTAGCCACCCTGCTATCCGCTCCTCTCCGCCAGCCACCCTGCTATCCGCTCCTCTCCGCCAGCCACCCTGCTATCCGCTGCTCTCCGCCAGCCACCGTGCTATCCGCTCCTCTGCGGCAGCCACACTGCTATCCGCCTCCTCCGCCAGCCACCTGCTATCCGCTCCTCTCCGCCAGCCACCCTGCTATCCGCTCCTCTCCGCCAGCCCCTGCTATCCGCCTCCTCCGCCAGCCACCTGCTATCCGCTCTCCGCCAGCCACTGCTATCCGCTCCTCCGCCAGCCACCTGCTATCCGCTCCTCTCCGCCAGCCACCCTGCTATCCGCTCCTCTGAGTCAGCCACTCTGCTATCCGCTCCTCTCCGCCAGCCACCCTGCTATCCGCTCCTCTCCGCCAGCCACCCTGCTATCCGCTCCTCTGAGTCAGCCACTCTGCTATCCGCTCCTCTCCGCCAGCCACCTGCTATCCGCTCCTCTCCGCCAGCCACCCTGCTATCCGCTCCTCTCCGCCAGCCACCCTGCTATCCGCTCCTCTCCGCCAGCCAACCTGCTATCCCCTCCTCTCCGCCAGCCACCCTGCTATCCGCTCCTCTCCGCCAGCCACCCTGCTATCCGCTCCTCTCAGCTATCCACCCTGCTATCCACTACCTTCCGCCAGCCACCCTGCTATCCGCTCCTCTCCGCCAGCCACCCTGCTATCCGCTCCTCTGAGTCAGCCACCCTGCTATCCGCTCCTCTCCGCCAGCCACTCTGCTATCCGCTCCTCTCCGCCAGCCACTCTGCTATCCGCTCCTCTCCGCCAGCCACCCTGCTATCCGCTCCTCTCCGCCAGCCACCCTGCTATCCGCTCCTCTCCGCCAGCCACCCTGCTATCCGCTCCTCTCCGCCAGCCACCCTGCTATCCGCTCCTCTCCGCTAGCCACCCTGCTATCCGCTCTCCGCCAGCCACCCTGCTATCCGCTCCTCTCCGTCAGCCACCCTGCTATCCGCCCCTCTCCGCCAGCCACCCTGCTATCCGCTCCTCTCCGTCAGCCACTCTGCTATCCGCTCCTCTCCGCCAGCCACCCTGCTATCCGCTCCTCTCCGCCAGCCACCCTGCTATCCGCTCCTCTCCGCCAGCCACTCCGCTATCCGCCCCTCTCCGCCAGCCACCCTGCTATCCGCTCCTCTCTGCCAGCCACTCTGCTATTCGCTCCTCTCCGCCAGCCACCCTGCTATCCGCTCCTCTCCGCCAGCCACCCTGCTATCCGCTCCTCTCCGCCAGCCACCCTGCTATCCGCTCCTCTCCGCCAGCCACCCTTCTATCCGCTCCTTTCCGCCAGCCACCCTTCTATCCGCTCCTTTCCGCCAGCCACCCTGCTATCCGCTCCTTTCCGCCAGCCACCCTGCTATCCGCTCCTCTCCGCCAGCCACCCTTCTATCCGCTCCTTTCCGCCAGCCACCCTGCTATCCGCTCCTCTCCGTCAGCCACTCTGATATCCGCTTCTCTCCGCCAGCCACTCTGCTCTCCGATCCTCTCCGCCAGCCCTGCTATCCGCCTCCCGCTAGCCACCCTGCTATCCGCTCCTCCGCCAGCCACCTGCTATCCGCCTTCTCCGCAGCCACTGCTATCCGCCTCCTCTCCGCTAGCCACCCTGCTATCCGCTCTCCGCCAGCCATCCTGCTATCCGCTATTGTCCGCCAGCCACCCTGCTATCCGCTCCTCTCCGCCAGCCACTCTGCTATCCGCTCCTGTCCGCCAGCCACCCTGCTATCCGCTCCTCTCCTCCAGCCACCCTGCTATCCGCTTCTATCTGCCAGGAACCCTGCTATCCGCTCCTCTCCGCCAGCCACGCTGCTATCCGCTTCCTCTCCGCCAGCCACCCTGCTATCCGCTCCTTCTCCGTCAGCCACCCTGCTATCCGCTTCCTTCCGCCAGCCACCCTGCTATCCGCTCCTTCCGCCAGCCACCCTGCTATCCGCCTCCTCCGCCAGCCACCCTGCTATCCGCTCTTCTCCGCCAGCCACTGCTATCCGCTTCCTCTCCAGCCACCCTGCTATCCGCTTCTCCGCCAGCCACCCTGCTATCCGCTTCCTCTCCGCCAGCCACCCTGCTATCCGCTTCCTCCGCTAGCCACCCTGCTATCCGCTCCTTCTCCGCCAGCCACCCTGCTATCCGCTCCTCTGAGTCAGCCACCCTGCTATCCGCTTCCTCTCGCTAGCCACCCTGCTATCCGCTCCGTTCCCCCAGCCACCCTGCTATCCGCTCCTCTCCGCCAGCCACCCTGCTATCCGCCTTCTCCGCCAGCCACTCCTGCTATCCGCTCCTCTCCGCCAGCCACCCTGCTATCCGCTCTCCGCTAGCCACCCTGCTATCCGCCTCTCCGCCAGCCACCCTGCTATCCGCCTCCTCTCCGCTAGCCACCCTGCTATCCGCCTCTCCGCCAGCCACTCTGCTATCCGCTCTTCTCCGCTAGCCACTCCTGCTATCCGCTTCCTCCGCCAGCCACCCTGCTATCCGCTCCTCTGCCAGCCACCCTGCTATCCGCCTCTTCCGCCAGCCACTCTGCTATCCGCTCCTTCTCCGCCAGCCACCCTGCTATCCGCCTCCTCTCCGCTAGCCACCCTGCTATCCGCCTCTGTCAGCCACTCTGCTATCCGCTCCTCTCCGCCAGCCACCCTGCTATCCGCCTCTCCTATCCGCTCAGCCACCCTGCTATCCGCTTCCTCCGCCAGCCACCCTGCTATCCGCTCTCTCTCAGCCACCCTGCTATCCGCTCCTCCGCCAGCCACTCTGCTATCCGCTCCTCTCCGCTAGCCACCCTGCTATCCGCTCCTCTGAGTCAGCCACCCTGCTATCCGCTTCTCTCCGCCAGCCACCCTGCTATCCGCTGCTATCCGCCAGCCAACCTGCTATCCGCTTCCTCCGCTAGCCACTCCTGCTATCCGCTTCCTCTCCGCCAGCCACCCTGCTATCCGCTCCTCTCCGCCAGCCACTCTGCTATCCGCTTCCTCTCCGCTAGCCACCCTGCTATCCGCTCCTCCGCTAGCCACTCCTGCTATCCGCTCCTTCTCCGCCAGCCACCCTGCTATCCGCTCCTTCTCCGCTAGCCACCCTGCTATCCGCTCTTCCGCTAGCCACCCTGCTATCCGCCTTCCTCCGCCAGCCACCTGCTATCCGCTTCCTCTCCGCCAGCCACCCTGCTATCCGCTTCCTTCCGCTAGCCACCCTGCTATCCGCTCCTTCTCCGCCAGCCACCCTGCTATCCGCCTCCTCCGCCAGCCACTCCTGCTATCCGCTCCTCTCCGCTAGCCACTCCTGCTATCCGCTTCCTCTGAGTCAGCCACCCTGCTATCCGCTTCCTTCTCCGCTAGCCACTGCTATCCGCCTCTCCGCCAGCCACCCTGCTATCCGCTTCCTTCTCCGCTAGCCACCCTGCTATCCGCTCCTCTCCGCCAGCCACCCTGCTATCCGCCTCTCCGCCAGCCACCCTGCTATCCGCTCTTCTCCGCCAGCCACCCTGCTATCCGCTTCCTCTCCGCTAGCCACCCTGCTATCCGCTCCTCCGCCAGCCACCCTGCTATCCGCTCCTTCTGCCAGCCACCCTGCTATCCGCTTCCTCTGTCAGCCACCTGCTATCCGCTTCCTCTCCGCCAGCCACCCTGCTATCCGCTCCTTCTCCGCCAGCCACTCCTGCTATCCGCCTTCTCCGCTAGCCACCCTGCTATCCGCTTCCTCTGAGTCAGCCACCCTGCTATCCGCTCCTCCGCCAGCCACCCTGCTATCCGCCTCCCGCCAGCCACCCTGCTATCCGCTCCTTCTCCGCCAGCCACCCTGCTATCCGCTCCTCTCCGCCAGCCACCCTGCTATCCGCTCCTCTCCGACAGCCACACTGCTATCCGCCTCTCCGCCAGCCACTGCTATCCGCTTCTCCGCCAGCCACCCTGCTATCCGCTTCCTCTCCGCCAGCCACCCTGCTATCCGCTCCTTCTCCGCTAGCCACCCTGCTATCCGCTTCTCCGCCAGCCACCTGCTATCCGCTTCTCCGCTAGCCACCCTGCTATCCGCCTTCTCCGCTAGCCACCCTGCTATCCGCTCCTTCTCCTAGCCACCCTGCTATCCGCTCCTTCCGCCAGCCACCCTGCTATCCGCTTCTCCGCCTAGCCACCCTGCTATCCGCCTTCTCCGCTAGCCACCCTGCTATCCGCTTCCTCTCAGCCACTCCTGCTATCCGCTTCCTCTGAGTCAGCCACTGCTATCCGCCTTCCGCCAGCCACTGCTATCCGCCTCCTTCCGCCAGCCACCCTGCTATCCGCCTTCCTCTCAGCCACCCTGCTATCCGCTCCTCTCCGCCAGCCACCCTGCTATCCGTTCCTCTGAGTCAGCCACTCTGCTATTCGCTCCTCTCCGCTAGCCACCTGCTATCCGCTCCTCCGCCAGCCACCCTGCTATCCGCTCCTCTCCGCCAGCCACTCCTGCTATCCGCCTTCTCCGCTAGCCACCCTGCTATCCGCTCCTTCTCCGCTAGCCACCCTGCTATCCGCTCCTTCTCCAGCCACCCTGCTATCCGCTTCCTTCTCCGCTAGCCACCCTGCTATCCGCTTCCTCTCCGCCAGCCACTGCTATCCGCCTCTCCGCCAGCCACCCTGCTATCCGCCTCCTTCTAGCCAGCCACTCTGCTATCCGCTCCTCTCCGCTAGCCACCCTGCTATCCGCCTTCTCCGCTAGCCACCCTGCTATCCGCTTCCTCTCCGCTAGCCACCCTGCTATCCGCCTCTCTCAGCCACCCTGCTATCCGCCTTCCTCCGCTAGCCACCCTGCTATCCGCCTTCTCCGCCAGCCACCTTGCTATCCGCTCCTTCTCCGCTAGCCACCCTGCTATCCGCTTCCTCCGCTAGCCACTCTGCTATCCGCTCCTTCTCCGCTAGCCACCCTGCTATCCGCTCCTTCCGCCAGCCACCCTGCTATCCGCTTCTCCGCTAGCCACCCTGCTATCCGCTTCCTCTGAGTCAGCCACCCTGCTATCCGCCTCTTCAGCCACCCTGCTATCCGCCTTCTCCGCTAGCCACCCTGCTATCCGCTCTTCTCCGCCAGCCACCTTGCTATCCGCCTTCTCCGCTAGCCACCCTGCTATCCGCCTTCCGCTAGCCACCCTGCTATCCGCTTCCTCTCCGCTAGCCACCCTGCTATCCGCTCCTTCTCCGCTAGCCACCCTGCTATCCGCCTTCTCCGCCAGCCACCCTGCTATCCGCTTCTCCGCAGCCACCCTGCTATCCGCTCCTTCTCCAGCCAGCTATGCTATCCGCCTTCTCCGCCAGCCACCCTGCTATCCGCTTCCTTCTCCGCCAGCCACCTGCTATCCGCTCCTTCTCCGCCAGCCACTCCTGCTATCCGCCTTCTCCGCCAGCCACCCTGCTATCCGCTTCTCAGCCACTTGCTATCCGCCTTCCGCTAGCCACCCTGCTATCCGCCTTCTCCGCTAGCCACCCTGCTATCCGCTCCTCTCCGCTAGCCACCCTGCTATCCGCCTCCTCTGAGTCAGCCACCCTGCTATCCGCCTTCCTTCCGCTAGCCACCCTGCTATCCGCTTCCTTCTAGCCACTCCTGCTATCCGCTTCCTCCGCCAGCTCTGCTATCCGCCTTCTCCGCCAGCCACCCTGCTATCCGCTTCCTGTCAGCCACCCTGCTATCCGCTTCCTCCGCTAGCCACCCTGCTATCCGCTTCCTCTGAGTCAGCCACTGCTATCCGCTCCTTCTCCGCTAGCCACCCTGCTATCCGCTTCCTCCGCTAGCCACCCTGCTATCCGCCTTCCTCTGCCAGCCACCCTGCTATCCGCTCCTTCCGCTAGCCACCCTGCTATCCGCTTCTCCGCCAGCCACCCTGCTATCCGCTTCCTCTGAGTCAGCCACCCTGCTATCCGCCTCCTCCGCTAGCCACCCTGCTATCCGCCTCCTCTCCGCCAGCCACCCTGCTATCCGCTTCCTTCTCCGCTAGCCACTCCTGCTATCCGCTTCCTTCTCCGCTAGCCACCCTGCTATCCGCTTCCTCTCCGCTAGCCACCCTGCTATCCGCTTCCTCCGCCAGCCACCCTGCTATCCGCCTCCTCTCCGCTAGCCACTTGCTATCCGCTCCTCCGCTAGCCACCCTGCTATCCGCTTCCTTCTCCGCTAGCCACCCTGCTATCCGCCTTCTCCGCCAGCCACCCTGCTATCCGCTTCCTCTCCGCTAGCCACCCTGCTATCCGCTTCCTCCGCCAGCCACCCTGCTATCCGCTTCCTCTCCGCTAGCCACCCTGCTATCCGCCTTCTCCGCTAGCCACTTGCTATCCGCCTCCTCTCCGCTAGCCACCCTGCTATCCGCCTTCTCCGCTAGCCACCCTGCTATCCGCTTCCTCCGCTAGCCACCCTGCTATCCGCTTCCTCTCCGCAGCCACCCTGCTATCCGCTTCCTTCCGCCAGCCACCCTGCTATCCGCTTCCTCTGAGTCAGCCACTCCTGCTATCCGCTCCTCTCCGCCAGCCACCCTGCTATCCGCCTTCTCCTAGCCACCCTGCTATCCGCTCCTTCTCCGCTAGCCACCTGCTATCCGCTTTCTCCGCCAGCCACCCTGCTATCCGCCTTCTGAGCCACCCTGCTATCCGCCTCTTCCAGCCACCCTGCTATCCGCTTCCTCTGAGTCAGCCACCCTGCTATCCGCTCCTTCTCCGCCAGCCACCCTGCTATCCGCTCCTCTCCGCTAGCCACCCTGCTATCCGCTTCCTCCGCCAGCCACCCTGCTATCCGCCTTCTCCGCTAGCCACTTGCTATCCGCTCCTCTGAGTCAGCCACCCTGCTATCCGCTTCCTTCCGCTAGCCACTCCTGCTATCCGCCTTCTCCGCTAGCCACCCTGCTATCCGCTTCCTCTCCGTCAGCCACTGCTATCCGCCTTCTCCGCTAGCCACCCTGCTATCCGCTTCTCCGCTCAGCCACCCTGCTATCCGCTTCTCCGCTAGCCACCCTGCTATCCGCTTCCTCTCCGCTAGCCACCCTGCTATCCGCTCCTTCTCCGCCAGCCACTTGCTATCCGCTTCTTCCGCCAGCCACCCTGCTATCCGCTCCTTCTCCGCTAGCCACCCTGCTATCCGCTTCCTCTCCGCAGCCACTTGCTATCCGCTTCTCCGCCAGCCACTGCTATCCGCCTCTCCAGCCACCCTGCTATCCGCTCCTTCTCCGCTAGCCACCCTGCTATCCGCTTTCTCCGCTAGCCACCCTGCTATCCGCCTCTCCGCCAGCCACCCTGCTATCCGCCTCCTTCCGCTAGCCACCCTGCTATCCGCCTTCCTCCGCTAGCCACCCTGCTATCCGCTCCTCTCCGCTCAGCCACCCTGCTATCCGCTTCCTCTCCGCCAGCCACCCTGCTATCCGCTCCTCTCCGCTAGCCACCCTGCTATCCGCCTTCTCCGCTAGCCACCCTGCTATCCGCTCCTCTTCCGCCAGCCACCCTGCTATCCGCCCTCTCCGCTAGCCACCCTGCTATCCGCCTTCTCCGCAGCCACCCTGCTATCCGCCTTCCTCTGAGCCAGCCACCCTGCTATCCGCCTCCTCCGCTAGCCACCTGCTATCCGCTCCTCTCCGCTAGCCACTCTGCTATCCGCTTCCTCCGCTAGCCACCGTGCTATCCGCTCCTCTCCGCCAGCCACCTTGCTATCCGCTCTTCTCCGCCAGCCACCCTGCTATCCGCTCCTCTCAGCCACTCTGCTATCCGCTCTCTCCTCCAGCCACCCTGCTATCCGCTCCTCTCCGCCAGCCACCCTGCTATCCGCTCCTCTCCGCCAGCCACCCTGCTATCCGCTCCTCTCCGCCAGCCACCCTGCTATCCGCTCCTCTCCGCCAGCCACCCTACTATCCGTTCCTCTGAGTCAGCCACTCTGCTATCCGCCTTCTCCGTCAGCCACTTGCTATCCGCTTCTCCGCCAGCCACCCTGCTATCCGCTTCCTTCTCGCCAGCCACCCTGCTATCCGCTTCCTCCGCTAGCCACCCTGCTATCCGCTTCCTCCGCCAGCCACCCTGCTATCCGCTTCTCCGCTAGCCACCCTGCTATCCGCTTCCTCTGAGTCAGCCACTCTGCTATCCGCCTTCTCCGCTAGCCACCCTGCTATCCGCCTTCTCTCCGCCAGCCACCCTGCTATCCGCTCTTCTCCGCTAGCCACCCTGCTATCCGCTTCCTCTGAGCCAGCCACTTGCTATCCGCTTCTTCTCCGCTAGCCACCTGCTATCCGCTTCCTTCCGCTAGCCACCCTGCTATCCGCTTCCTCTCCGTCAGCCACCCTGCTATCCGCTCCTTCTCCGCCAGCCACCCTGCTATCCGCTCCTCCGCCAGCCACCCTGCTATCCGCCTTCTCCGCAGCCACTCCTGCTATCCGCCTTCTCCGCTAGCCACCCTGCTATCCGCTTCCTCTGAGTCAGCCACTTGCTATCCGCCTTCTCCGCCAGCCACTTGCTATCCGCTTCCTTCTCCAGCCACCCTGCTATCCGCTTCCTTCTCCGCTTAGCCACCTGCTATCCGCTTCTCCGCTAGCCACCTGCTATCCGCTTCTCCGCCAGCCACCCTGCTATCCGCCTTCTCCGCCAGCCACCCTGCTATCCGCTTCTCCGCTAGCCACTCTGCTATCCGCTCCTCTCCGCCAGCCACTCCTGCTATCCGCTCTCTCCGCCAGCCACCCTGCTATCCGCTTCCTCTCCAGCCACCTGCTATCCGCTTCTTCTCCGCTAGCCACCCTGCTATCCGCTTCCTTCTCCGCTAGCCACTTGCTATCCGCCTTCTCCGCCAGCCACCCTGCTATCCGCTTCCTCTCCGCCAGCCACTCTGCTATCCGCTCCTCTCCGCCAGCCACCTGCTATCCGCTTCCTCTGCTTAGCCACCCTGCTATCCGCTTCCTCTCGCAGCCACTTGCTATCCGCTCTCTGCCAGCCACCCTGCTATCCGCTTCCTCCGCCAGCCACCCTGCTATCCGCCTTCCTTCCGCCAGCCACCCTGCTATCCGCTCCTCTCCGCTAGCCACTCCTGCTATCCGCTTCTCCGCCAGCCACTTGCTATCCGCCTTCCGCCAGCCACCCTGCTATCCGCCTCCTCTCCGCTAGCCACCCTGCTATCCGCTTCTCTCCGCTAGCCACCCTGCTATCCGCTTCCTTCTGCCAGCCACCCTGCTATCCGCTTCTCCGCTAGCCACCCTGCTATCCGCTTCCTCCGCTAGCCACCCTGCTATCCGCTTTCCTCTAGCCACCCTGCTATCCGCTCCTCTGAGTCAGCCACTCTGCTATCCGCTTCCTCTCCAGCCACTCTGCTATCCGCCTTCTCCGCTAGCCACCCTGCTATCCGCTCCTCTCCGCTAGCCACCCTGCTATCCGCTTCCTTCTCCGCCAGCCACCCTGCTATCCGCTTCTCTCCGCTAGCCACCCTGCTATCCGCTTCCTTCTCCGCTAGCCACCCTGCTATCCGCTTCCGCTAGCCACCCTGCTATCCGCTCCTCTCCGCTAGCCACCTTGCTATCCGCTTCCTCTGAGCTAGCCACTCTGCTATCCGCCTCCTTCCGCTAGCCACCCTGCTATCCGCTTCCTTCCGCTAGCCACCCTGCTATCCGCTTCCTTCTCGCAGCCACCCTGCTATCCGCTCCTTCTCCGCTAGCCACTTGCTATCCGCTTCTCTGAGTCAGCCACCCTGCTATCCGCTTCCTCTGCCAGCCGCTCTGCTATCCGCTTCTCTCCGCCAGCCACCCTGCTATCCGCACCTCTCCGCCAGCCACCCTGCTATTCACTTCTCCGCTAGCCACCCTGCTATCCGCCTCCTCTCCGCCAGCCACCCTGCTATCCGCCTTCTCCGCCAGCCACCTGCTATCCGCTCCTCTGAGTCAGCCACCCTGCTATCCGCTCCTCTCCGCTAGCCACTCCTGCTATCCGCTTCCTTCTCCGCCAGCCACTCTGCTATCCGCTTCCTTCTCCGCCAGCCACCCTGCTATCCGCTTTCTCCGCTAGCCACTCTGCTATCCGCTTCCTCTCCGCCAGCCACCCTGCTATCCGCTTCCTCTCCGCTAGCCACTCCTGCTATCCGCTCCTTCTCCGCTAGCCACTCCTGCTATCCGCCTTCTCCGCTAGCCACCCTGCTATCCGCTCTTCTCCGCTAGCCACCCTGCTATCCGCTTCCTCTCCCAGCCACCCTGCTATCCGCTCCTTCTGAGTCAGCCACTCTGCTATCCGCTTCCTTCTCCGCCAGCCACCCTGCTATCCGCTTCCTCTCCGCCAGCCACTTGCTATCCGCTTCCTCCGCTAGCCACCCTGCTATCCGCTTCCTTCCGCCAGCCACCCTGCTATCCGCTTCTCTCCGCTAGCCACCCTGCTATCCGCCTTCCTCTGAGTCAGCCACCCTGCTATCCGCCTTCTCCGCCAGCCACCCTGCTATCCGCTCCTCTGAGTCAGCCACCCTGCTATCCGCTAATCTCCGACAGCCACACTGCTATCCGCTTCCTCTCCGCTAGCCACCCTGCTATCCGCTTCCTCTCCGCTAGCCACCCTGCTATCCGCTTCTCCGCTAGCCACCCTGCTATCCGCTCCTTCTCCGCCAGCCACCCTGCTATCCGCTCCTCTGAGTCAGCCACCCTGCTATCCGCTTCTCTCCGCCAGCCTCCTTGCTATCCGCTTCTCTCAGCCAGCCGCCGTGCTATCCGCTTCCTTCTCCGCTAGCCACCCTGCTATCCGCTCCTCTCCGCCAGCCACTCTGCTATCCGCTCCTTCTCCGCTAGCCACCCTGCTATCCGCTCCTTCTCCGCCAGCCACTTGCTATCCGCTTCCGCCAGCCACCCTGCTATCCGCTTCCTCTGTCAGCCACCCTGCTATCCGCTCCTCTCCGCTAGCCACCCTGCTATCCGCTTCCTTCTCCGCCAGCCACTCCTGCTATCCGCCTCCTCTCCGCCAGCCACCCTGCTATCCGCTTCCTCTCCGCTAGCCACCCTGCTATCCGCTCCTTCCGCCAGCCACCCTGCTATCCGCCTTCTCTCCGCTAGCCACCCTGCTATCCGCCTTCTCCGTCAGCCACTCTGCTATCCGCTCCTCCCCGCCAGCCACCCTCCTATCCGCGTCTCTCCGCCAGCCGCCCTGCTATCCGCTCCTCCGCCAGCCACCCTGCTATCCGCTTCCTCTCCGCTAGCCACCCTGCTATCCGCTTCCTCTCCGCTAGCCACCCTGCTATCCGCTCCTTCCGCAGCCACCCTGCTATCCGCTCCTTCTCCGCTAGCCACCCTGCTATCCGCTCCTCCGCCAGCCACCCTGCTATCCGCCTCCTCCGTCAGCCACCCTGCTATCCGCTTCTCTGAGTCAGCCAACCTGCTATCCGCTCTCTCCGCTAGCCACCCTGCTATCCGCTTCCTCTCTCAGCCACTCTGCTATCCGCTTCCTCCGCCAGCCACCCTGCTATCCGCCTTCTCCGCTAGCCACCCTGCTATCCGCTTCTCCGCTAGCCACCCTGCTATCCGCTTCCTCTGAGTCAGCCACTCCTGCTATCCGCTTCCTCTGCCAGCCACCCTGCTATCCGCTCCTTCTCCGCTAGCCACCCTGCTATCCGCTTCTCCGCCAGCCACCCTGCTATCCGCCTCCTCTCCGCTAGCCACCCTGCTATCCGCTTCCTTCTCCGCCAGCCACCCTGCTATCCGCCTTCTCCGCTAGCCACCCTGCTATCCGCTTCCTTCCGCCAGCCACCCTGCTATCCGCTTCTCCGCTAGCCACCCTGCTATCCGCTTCTCCTCTTCAGCCACCCTGCTATCCGCTTCCTTCCGCTAGCCACTCCTGCTATCCGCTTCCTCTGTCAGCCACCCTGCTATCCGCTTCCTTCTCCGCTAGCCACCTGCTATCCGCTTCCTCTGAGTCAGCCACCCTGCTATCCGCCTTCTCCGCTAGCCACCCTGCTATCCGCCTTCCTCCGCTAGCCACTGCTATCCGCTTCCTCTCCGCCAGCCACCCTGCTATCCGCTTCCTTCTCCGCCAGCCACCCTGCTATCCGCTTCTCCGCTAGCCACCCTGCTATCCGCTTCCTCTCCGCTAGCCACCTGCTATCCGCCCTTCTCCGCTAGCCACCCTGCTATCCGCTTCCTCTGAGTCAGCCACTCTGCTATCCGCTTCCTCTCCGCCAGCCACCCTGCTATCCGCTCCTCTCCGCTAGCCACCCTGCTATCCGCTTCCTTCTCCGCCAGCCACTCTGCTATCCGCCTTCTCTCAGCCACCCTGCTATCCGCTTCCTTCTGAGCCACCCACTGCTATCCGCCTTCTCCGCCAGCCACCCTGCTATCCGCTCCTCTCCGCTAGCCACTTGCTATCCGCTTCCTTCTCCGCCAGCCACTTGCTATCCGCTTCCTTCTCCGCTAGCCACCCTGCTATCCGCTTCCTCTGCCAGCCACCCTGCTATCCGCTTCCTCTCCGCCAGCCACCCTGCTATCCGCCTTCTCCGCTAGCCACCCTGCTATCCGCCTTCTCCGCCAGCCACTTGCTATCCGCCTTCCTCTGCTCAGCCACCCTGCTATCCGCTTCCTTCCGCTAGCCACCCTGCTATCCGCTCCTCTCCGCTAGCCACTCCTGCTATCCGCTCCTTCTCCGCCAGCCACCCTGCTATCCGCCTTCTCCGCCAGCCACTCTGCTATCCGCTTCTCCGCTAGCCACCCTGCTATCCGCTTCCTCTCCGCCAGCCACCTGCTATCCGCCTTCTCCGCTAGCCACCCTGCTATCCGCTTCCTCTGCCAGCCACTCTGCTATCCGCTCTTCCGCTAGCCACCCTGCTATCCGCCTTCTCCAGCCACCCTGCTATCCGCTCCTCTCCGCCAGCCACCCTGCTATCCGCTTCCTCTCCGCCACCCTGCTATCCGCTTCTCCGCTAGCCACCCTGCTATCCGCTCCTCTCCGCTAGCCACCCTGCTATCCGCTTTCTCCGCTAGCCACTCTGCTATCCGCTTCCTTCCGCCAGCCACCTGCTATCCGCTTCCTTCTCCGCTAGCCACTTGCTATCCGCTTCCTTCTCCGCTAGCCACCCTGCTATCCGCTCTTCTCCGCCAGCCACCTGCTATCCGCCTTCTCCGCTAGCCACCCTGCTATCCGCTTCCTTCTCCGCTAGCCACCCTGCTATCCGCCTTCTCTCCGCTAGCCACTTGCTATCCGCCTTCTCCGCTAGCCACCCTGCTATCCGCTTCCTTCTCCGCTAGCCACTCCTGCTATCCGCTTCCTCTGAGTCAGCCACTCTGCTATCCGCTCCTTCTCCAGCCACCCTGCTATCCGCTCCTTCTCCGCCAGCCACCCTGCTATCCGCTTCCTTCTCAGCCACCCTGCTATCCGCCTTCTCCGCTAGCCACCCTGCTATCCGCTTCCTTCTCCGCTAGCCACCCTGCTATCCGCTTCCTCTGAGTCAGCCACCCTGCTATCCGCTTCCTCTCCGCCAGCCACTTGCTATCCGCTCCTCCGCCAGCCACCCTGCTATCCGCTTCTCTCCGCCAGCCACTCCTGCTATCCGCTTCTCTCCGCTAGCCACCCTGCTATCCGCTTCCTCCGCTAGCCACCCTGCTATCCGCTTCTCCTCTCCGCCACCCTGCTATCCGCCTTCTCCGCTAGCCACCCTGCTATCCGCTTCCTCTCCGCCAGCCACCCTGCTATCCGCTTCCTCTGAGTCAGCCACTGCTATCCGCTTCCTCCGCCAGCCACCTGCTATCCGCCTCTGAGCCACTTGCTATCTCCTCTCCGCTAGCCACCCTGCTATCCGCTTCCTCTCCAGCCACCCTGCTATCCGCTTCCTCTCCGCTAGCCACCCTGCTATCCGCTTCTCCGCTAGCACCCTGCTATCCGCTCTCCGCCAGCCACTGCTATCCGCTTCTCTGCTAGCCACCCTGCTATCCGCTCTTCTCCAGCCACTCTGCTATCCGCTCCTCTCCGCCAGCCACCCTGCTATCCGCTTCCTCTCCGCCAGCCACCCTGCTATCCGCCTCCTCCGCTAGCCACCCTGCTATCCGCCTTCTCCGCCAGCCACCTGCTATCCGCCTCTCCGCTAGCCACTCCTGCTATCCGCCTTCTCCGCCAGCCACCCTGCTATCCGCTTCCTCTCCGCTAGCCACCCTGCTATCCGCTTCCTCCGCTAGCCACTTGCTATCCGCTTCCTTCTCCGCTAGCCACTCCTGCTATCCGCTCTTCTCCGCCAGCCACCCTGCTATCCGCCTTCTCCGCCAGCCACTTGCTATCCGCTTCTCCGCCAGCCACTGCTATCCGCTTCCTTCTGTCAGCCACTCTGCTATCCGCTCTTCCGCTAGCCACCCTGCTATCCGCTCCTCTTCCGCTAGCCACTTGCTATCCGCTTCTCCAGCCACTCTGCTATCCGCTTCCTTCTCCGCTAGCCACTCCTGCTATCCGCTTCTCCGCTAGCCACCCTGCTATCCGCTTCCTCCGCCAGCCACCCTGCTATCCGCCTTCTGCCAGCCACCCTGCTATCCGCTTCCTTCCGCCAGCCACTGCTATCCGCTTCTCTCCGCTAGCCACTGCTATCCGCTTCTCTCAGCCACCCTGCTATCCGCTCCTCGCTAGCCACTTGCTATCCGCCTTCTCGCTAGCCACTTGCTATCCGCTTCCTTCTGAGCCACCCTGCTATCCGCTTCTTCTCCGCTAGCCACCCTGCTATCCGCTCCTCTCCGACAGCCACCCTGCTATCCGCTTCCTCTCCAGCCACCCTGCTATCCGCTTCCTCTGAGCCACCCTGCTATCCGCTCCTCCGCAGCCACTCCTGCTATCCGCTTCTCTCCGCTAGCCACCCTGCTATCCGCTCCTCCGCCAGCCACCCTGCTATCCGCTTCTCTCCGCCAGCCACCCTGCTATCCGCTTCCTTCTCCGCTAGCCACCCTGCTATCCGCTTCCTTCTCCGCCAGCCACCTGCTATCCGCTTCCTTCAGCCACTCCTGCTATCCGCTTCCTCTCCGCCAGCCACTGCTATCCGCCTTCTCCGCCAGCCACTGCTATCCGCTTCCTCCGCTAGCCACCCTGCTATCCGCTTCCTCTCCGCCAGCCACCTGCTATCCGCCTCCTTCCGCCAGCCACTCCTGCTATCCGCTTCCTCTCAGCCACCCTGCTATCCGCTCCTTCTCCGCTAGCCACCCTGCTATCCGCTTCCTCTCCGCTAGCCACTCTGCTATCCGCTTCTCCGCCAGCCACTGCTATCCGCCTTCTGCTAGCCACCCTGCTATCCGCTTCTCCGCCAGCCACCTGCTATCCGCTTCCTCTCCGCCAGCCACTTGCTATCCGCTTCCTCCGCCAGCCACCCTGCTATCCGCTCCTTCTCCGCCAGCCACCCTGCTATCCGCTCCTTCCGCCAGCCACCCTGCTATCCGCCTTCTGAGTCAGCCACTCTGCTATCCGCTTCCTCTCCGCCAGCCACCTGCTATCCGCTCCTCTGCCAGCCACTTGCTATCCGCTTCTCCGCTAGCCACCCTGCTATCCGCTCTCTCCAGCCACCTGCTATCCGCTCCTCCGCTAGCCACTTGCTATCCGCTTTCTCCGCTAGCCACTCTGCTATCCGCTTCTCCAGCCACCCTGCTATCCGCT